>NC_083108.1:81949120-82260938 GCF_949774975.1 Lagenorhynchus albirostris
CCTCAATTATGCTGATTTAGAAATCAAAAATATTTCTAGATGCCCCTTACATGTTTTAGTTTTGAACTGCTAGTAGTCATTCAAGACACAGTACTTAACCCAACAAACCAGTAACCCTCACCCAAAAAAAGCCACTGATGGGCAGGGCAACAACACCAAAGCAACTTAGGACTCAACACTGAAGCAACTTAGGACTCGCATGGAAAGTAGATTTACATTTACTTATTTTCAAAGGGCTAGCAAGGAAGCACCTGCAGGAACTAGGTCTGTCTATTCTACCCATGTGACTCCAGGAATTGCTGCATAGTAGGAGGTCAATAAAGATTTGCTAAATGAACATTGGACTGTGCTTTCTAGATAATGAAACACATTTTCTTCCATTTGACAGAACTGTTTTAACATGAACACAGGTACGGGTATACAAGTCCACTGAATGTACAAATATCTAAAACAGTGTCCAAATCACAATTCTCTCTGTATGATGCGATGGGCACACTACCTGTCCATATAGCTTTATCACACTGCACCCTTATACTCATAAGTATATGAGTTTCACTCATATACAGTAACTTCAGAAACAGACAAAAACAAACAAATGAAAAACCCTGAAGAGTAAGAGAATAAACTCCATAAAAACAGACAATGCTTATTTTGTTTGCCGCTACATAACCCTACCTAGCATATTATTTAACACTTAGTAATCCGAAAACCAACAATAGTGGCTAGCACTCACTATGCTTTCTGTGAAATAACTCATTTAATCCTCTTAACAACCCTACGAAGTAGAAACTATTATTATTCCCATCTCACAGATAAGTCAATATTTATTGAATGACCAACTGAATAGAAAAGTTTCATACCTTATTTAATGAATGGACCAAAATGTTTTTTGCTCCAATATCCCTCAGATCTCTTTCGGCATCATACTTTAAATCATTTGAAACACTGAACCTGCCACAAAAAAAAGGGAAAAGAAAAACACACAAATTCAATACAAATCCCATCATTCTAGCAATATTCAGGAATAAATAAACCCAGGCCTTGACACTTCAAAAAAATATACCTACTCACGAAGACCCATCCCCATATGCTGGATTATTCACAAACAAAAGCTTCCACAGCCAGTCTTTAGCACTTACCACAAAGCCCTTTTTCTACTCAACAAATAATTTTCATAGATGATTCCTGCTATTGTCCTTCCTTTTCCTACACCAGCACCATCACCTATTAAGAATCCAGCACGATCTCCATTTGGTAGGAATGTTTCATGTTGCTGAAAAAGAAAACGCTGGTAATTATCTATTCCTTTAGATATTTTGGCAATCAGTCTTTCATACCTTGTTTTAGTCATATATTAACATTCTCTGTTTTTATAGAAATGGCATGTAGTTGGCTTAGTGTGCATACTTTTACGTAACTATACAGGCATACCTCATTTTATTGTGCTTCACTGTTACTGCACTTCAGGGGCTACTGCATTTTTTACATATTGAAGGTTTGTGGCAACCCTGCATCAAGCAATTTTATTGGTGCCATTTTTCCAACAGCAGTTGCTCTTCCGTGTCTCTGAGTCACTTTTTGGTAATTCTCATACTATTTCAAACTTTTTCATTATTATTATATTTGTTATTGTGATCAGTGATCTTCGATGTTACTATTTTAATTGTTTTGGGCTGCCATGAACCCCGCCCATATAAGATGGTGAACTTAATTAATAAATGTTGTGTGTATTGTGACTGCTCCACTGACTGGCCATTTCCCCCATCTCTCTCTCTCCTTCAGCCTCCCCAGTCCCTGAGACACAACAGTATTGAAATTAGAGCAATTAATAACTCTACAATGGCTTCTTTAAGCATTCAAGTGAAAGGAAGAGCTGCATGTCTCTCACTTTAAATCAACAGCTAGAAATGATTACAACATAAGGAAGACATGTTGAAAGCCTAGACAGGCTGAATACCAGGCCTCTTGCTCCAGATAGCCAAATTGTGAATGAAAAAAAAAGTTCTTAAAGGAAATTAAAAGTGCTACTTCAGTGAACAAACAATAAGAAAGCGAAACAGCCTTATTGCTGACATGAAGAAACTTTTAGTGGTCTCGAAAGAAGATCAAACAAGCCATAATATTCCCTTAAGCCAAAGTCTAATCCAGAGCAAGGCCCTAACTCTTTAATTCTACGAAGGCTGGGAGAGGTGAGGAAGCTGCAGAAGAATTCTGAAGCTCACAGAGGTTGGTTCATGAGGTTTGAGGAGTCATCTCTGTAACATAATTGCAAGGTGAAACAGCAAGTGCTGATGCAGAAGCTTCACCAAGTTATCCAGAAGATCTAGCTAAGATAATCGATAAATGTGGCTACATTAAACAACAGATTTTCAATGTAGATGAAACAGCCTTCTTTTGGAAGAAGATGCTATCTAGGACTTTCATAACTAGAAAAGAAGTCAATGTCTGGCTTCAAAGCTTCAGAGGACAGGCTGACTTATGAGGGGCTAATGCAGCTGGTGGCCTGAAGTTGAAGCCAATGCTCATTTCCCATTCCAAAAATCCTAGGGCCTTTAAGAATTATGCTCAGTCTACACTGCCTGTGCTCTACAAATGGAACAAGGCAGCACATCTGTTTACAACATGATTTACTGAATATTTGAAACCCACTGTTGACACCTACTGCTCAGAATGAAAGATTCCTTTCAAAGTAATACTGCTCATTGACAATGCACCCAAGAGCTCTAATGGACATGTACAATGAGATCAATGTCACTTTCATGCCTGCTTTGTAAAACAGCCTTTCTGCAGCCCATGGAGCTAAGAGTAATTTCGGCTTTCAAATCTTACTCTTTAAGAAACACATTTTGTAAGGCTGTAACTGCCATAGATAGTTGATTTCTCTGATGCATCTGGACAAAATCAACTGAAAACCTTCCAGAAAAGGAATCACCCTTCTAGATGCCACTAAGAACATTCATGATTCATGGGAAGAGGTCAAAATATCAACATTAACAGGAGTTAACCCTCATGGATGACTTGGAGCGGTTCAAGACTTCAGTGGAGGAAGCAGATTCTTGAGATGGAATCTCCTCCTAATGAAGATGCTGTGAAGATGGTTGAAATGACAACAAAGGATTTAGATTACATAAACTTCGTTGATAAAGCAGTGGCAGAGTTTGAGAGGACTGACTCCAATTCTGAAAGAAGTTCTGTGGGTGAAATGCCATCAAACAGCACTGCATGCTACAGTGAAATCATTAGTGCAAGGAAGAATGAATCAATGCAGCAAACTTCACTGTTGTCTTATTTTAAGAAACTGCCACAGCCCCTCCAGCCTTCAGTAACCACCACTCTGATCATTTAGCAGCCATCAACACCAAGGCGAGACCTCCCCCCATCTTGCTGAAGCCTCAGATGATGGTTAGCATTTTTTAGCATTAAAGTATTTTTAAATTAAGGTATGTACATTGTTTTTCTGGACATAATGCTATTGCACACTTAACAGACTACATAATAGTGTAAACACTAAGTTTTGCATGCACCGGGAAACCAAAAACTTCATGCGACTCATTTTATTGTGACATTTGCTTTACTGTGGTAGTCTGGAACCAAACCTGCCCTATCTCCGAGGTCTGTGTATTTTTTTCTTGCTACCCTCGTATGTAGCAGGTAATTAAAGTTAAAAAATTGGTGAGTATTCTTCCATAATTTTTCAAGGACTGTACAACCAAATACAAACTTTTTTATAAAACATAAATATGGGGGATGGTTGCCTATTTATTTTACAAAAATGGAGTATTTCAGAAATCCTTTCAAGACAATTGACGTAATATAAAAGCTGGTGAAACACCCATATGGTAATACCAAAGGTTATTCAATCACTCCCCAAGGGTGTGAGCTTTCAAATCTTTTCTAGCTTTCAGCCACTGGGGGGAAAAAAAACTGCAACAAATAGCCTTATATATATATGTTCTTATCTAATAGTTCTATGAAACAGACTCGCATGGAATTGTTAGGTAAAAGGATATAGGTATTTTTAATTTTAATACATGTTCCCAGTGAATTCCAAAACGGTTATGACAATTTATCATTTGCACTAGAAACACATTCCCCATATCCACACTACCCCTTTAATTTTCTAACACATAAAACTTCTATAAAAATCACATTCACAAGATTTTCATGCAAGGGAAACTTAACTTTGAATTAAAACAACTATACATTGTGAACTAAAATTAAAGATAAAAACTGTATGTAGCTATAAATTACACAGCTTACCTGGGCTGCATATGTAATTGCCTCAAGCTGTAATGCTGATAACCAGCCATTATCAATGGTTTCTTCAGAAATAGACGTTTTGTACCAAACATCAGGAGGAGTAACACTGGATAAAGAACTAGTTTCAACTACAGCATCTGGGTGACGCAGGCCAATTTTTACTAAATAAAAATTTAAAAATATTTCATTTTAATTATTCTAAGTAATAACACTTCCCAGTCTTATCGTAAGATATTGCAATATTTCTCCTGACAGAGAAAATATAAGAAGTAACTATACACCCTGGGATCCTATATAAAGTCAATGACTGATGGTAAAGTACTGTTTAAATTTGACTAAAATTACCTATTTATCAACTACCTATGGTTTAAATAGAGACTTGCTGATTAAAAAGATCTAGAAAAATACCACCACAGTTCATACCAACAGGTTCTCCAGTAGTAACAGAACATAATCCTAGATTAAAGACATCATTTTAAATAACCAGGAAAGTATGGGACCTTGGAATCCATACATAGTTGGTAAACAGAGATTTTTAGTTTAAGTGGTCTTATTGGTGACTTTTTATAGAAAGCCAGAGTATAGGAGAGAAAAATTCTAGCCATAGATTTTTTTCCATCTTATTACCCCCATAAAATGAAAAAGTGAAAAATTTTACACAAAAACTAAAAATTAGTCATTTTCAACTTAATACAGTGGCCACTAAAAAAATGAATCATGGTCATTACGGGAAAAAAGGAAGCAATGGTGTTAATTTAAACCACTGAATTCGAATAGCAGATTTTATTTTTAAGATTCCCATGTTTTTATAATTTGCTTTAGATAAGCTGTATAAAGCTAAGATACGTGTTTACATTTCTGTAATTTACTATGATTTTATAATCACTGCTGATATGAGCAAAATTAACTTGAAAGGAAAAAGCCTTTTCACTCCTGGTTTTAAAAGACTTCATTCCAAAGCAAAGCTCTAAATTTCTGTAGGAAAATTTAAAAACTCACAGAATTTTCATGTAGCTATTTTAAAACATATTCTAGTTTAAAACATACTACAGGGTTTCCCTGGTGGCGCAGTGGTTGAGAGTCCACCTGCGGATGCAGGGGACACGGGTTCGTGCCCCGGTCCGGGAAGATCCCACATGCCGCGGAGCGGCTGTGCCCGTGAGCCATGGCCGCTGAGCCTGCGCGTCCGGAGCCTGTGCTCCGCAACGGGAGAGGTCACAACAGTGAGAGGCCCGCGTACCGCAAAAAAAAAAAAAAAACACACTACAAAGCTCACACTTATCAAATTCTGAGGTACCCAACATGGATAGATCTTAATACATAATAATGTGTGTGGCAGTTTTTTAAGTTCAAAAGGAACCCAGAAGTCTTTCATTATTTTGACAAATCCCAAAGACATACGTTTTATTGGCATATACTCTGCATAGGTTTCCGCATGACCCATTTCTTCTTCATCTTCTTCCTCTGGTTCATCTTCCTCTTTCACAACAGGGACCTTCTGTAACAGAGAGAGCAAAATCAACTAAGTCCAGAAACTGGAGGCCCAGCCAACACACAGAAAAACTCTTCTGTAGGAATACCCACTATCTTCAATCTTGGAAACAGGACATACCACTTCTATATTCCCTAATATCTGGGTCAGAGTCTATGGTTTCCCTGCTCCTCCAAAGATAAGCACAGATAATCCATGACCTGCTCTCATCGCAAACACACAAATGGGTCACCACAGGGCTCCACCACCTTCTCAAACTACCTTCCCCTTCAGTATTACCTGCCAGCCTCCCTGATGCCCAGAAGTCTAACCTCCAGTCCTCAATCTTCATTGCAGTTCCAGGAATAGAAAGAACAAGGGGTCTGGAGAGAAAAGGTGGATGAGCCCCAGCAGCACATCCTACAATCTCATGGGCAGGAACTCTCTTTAAGTCTCACATCCCACCCTCTTCTCAGTTACCTTCATCTGTTTCTTTCCCTTAGATCCTAAAACCAAAACCGTAGAAAACTCTGGAGTTTAAAGGTTCTTCTAAAAGACAGCAAATTTACTTCAGACATCTGTGTCTCCACAGACACAACAACAATCATACAGAATCCTATATCACCTACTCTCCAAACGTCAGCACATCTGAGAATAAAATGAGGAGTTTTTAGTAACTTACACCAGGAAAACAGCAGTAAACCCAGACTGCCCCAGGCAAAGTAAGTGAATGGTCAATATAGTCATGTTACCTTGTGTTTCTCTACAGAATCTTAAAGAGGTAGAGGCAGGGAGGAATAGGGGACTAAGAAGCGCCTGAAAAAGCTGCTTTTCACTATCAGTAAACCATAATGGGAAGCTCTTTATTAACGTGGGCTTGATCAAGGAAGAATGTAGGGAAGAAGCTGTGGGACCCAGTATACCAAGGAAGGGAGGAGAAGGACAAAGAGAAAACCTAGTCAGGACCTACAGGTAATGCCAAGGACACATGGCATTAAAATGTAACATCAGGGCTTCCCTAGTGATGCAGTGGTTAAGAATCCGCCTGCCAATGCAGGGGACACGGGTTCGGGCCCTGGTCCGAGAAGATCCCACATGCCGCGGAGCAACTAAGCCCATGCGCCACAACTACTGAGCCTGCGCTCTAGACTCCGCGAGCCACAACTACTGAGCCCACGTGCCACAACTACTGAAGCCTGTGCGCCTAGAGCCCGTGCTCTGCAACAAAAGAAGCCACCGCAGTGAGAAGCCTGCGCACCGCAACAAAGAGTAGCCCCCACTCGCTGCAACTAGAGAAAGCCCGCGCGCAGCAACGAAGACCCAACGCAGCCAAAAATAAAATAAATAAAACAAGTTTATCTTAAAAACAAACAAATAAATAAATAAAATGTAAGGTCAGGCTCCTCTTTTTATTTTTATTTTACTTATTTTTATTTAGTCTAGAGCAGCATATGATGGCACATAGATGCTCAATAAATGTGGGAAAGAAAAGGGAGATGTGAGATAAACATGCAGCCATCAACCCATGGAGTCCTTAGGAAAAAAATCCAAAGAAACCCTGAATGTTCTCAGAAAGTATGCCAAAATAAAACCCAGTTTCAGAAATAAGAGATGAAATGGGGCTGGCCAAAGAAACAGACCCAGACCCCACTTCTGCTGTTATCTGTGTAGCCTTGGGCAAATTACTTACATTCTGAGTCCTGCCCATCCCCCTTTGCACCTTTTCCTCATCTGTAAAATAGGAATGCGCACTATGCTAAATGACCAGCCGCCTTTCTCCCTCTACCTTGTCTTTCCCTACCTTTAAAAAATATATACCGCAGGTATATAATTGGAGGATTAGGTGGTAACACAATACGGTCACAAAATCCAAGGACCAGACAAGTAATATGTCTAAGCCAGCTGGATGTAAAATGGCAACTGACACCAAGCTTAGGGTCAAGGAGATAAATGAAGGGGAAGGAGACTGTGGTACACGGGGAATGTGTGACCAACATACAAAGTAGATGTTCACTACTCAACTCTAAGCATGTTAACACAAGGTGAGGAATGTGGGCCCAGGATTATCAGGTACTCCTATTTTTCAAGAGAACCTGGAAATCAGCATTTTATGTGTTTGCAACACATTCAAAATTTTCAAAATAATGTGGATGCCAAACAAAACACCTGTCAATTGGTTTTTATCCACAGGCTACCAGTTTGCAATCTGTTAGATGTCTCTTAACTGCTAGGACAATATAGAACTTTTGGCATGTTATGGGCAACATGGGCTGGATTGGGAACTTGAGCACTAAATAATCTTAAAGAAAAAATGCATTCTTATTTTCCAAAAATCAACTTCCAAGTAAGCTGCTGGCACTCAACTGTTAAGTAAACTGATACCGCCAACACTTGTTCTACTGGTCCCCATTCAAAACCTCAGGCACAGGTTGCTTTGCTGTCTCTCCAATTCTGTATTTCATTCCCAGTCTTACCAATCCTCTGGTATCATTATGTGCAGTCCCCTCTTACTTTCTTTTTACCTTTCCCCTCATCCTTTCCAATCACCTTTGCAATCTCTGACGTTTAGTTCCTTATCACTTCCCTTCTGGACTACTTAACCAACCTCCTAACCTGTCTCTTCTTCCCAACACATCCTGAGTCACTAACAGGTCCCTCTACTTCCAGGGGCCTCACTGGTGCTGCTCCGAGTCCCAAGTCCATCAAATTCAATTCAGGACCCTCCAGAGAGCCCCCAATCAACCATTCCAATTTCTTCCTGCAAGCCAAGTATCCTAAGCATATAGCTACCACCTCCTCTGTGCCTATTAATGCTGTAGCTCCCTTCCTAAAAGGCCCTCTCAAAGTCTCTCCAGACTCGACACCCAAACTCCATGACATTGCCTCCATAGAATGAAGTCCTGGGTTTCCCTGGTGGCGCAGTGGTTAAGAATCCGCCTGCCAATGCAGGGGACACGGGTTCGATCCCTAGCCTGGGAAGATCCCACATGCCGCGGAGCAACTGAGCCCGTGCGCCACAACAACTGAGCGCTCTAGAGACTGTGCTCTGCAACAAGAGAAGCCACGACAATGAGAAGCTTGCTCACCATAATGAAGAGTAACCCCCGCTCGCCGCACTAGAGAAAACCCATGCACAGCAACAAAAACCCAACACAGCCAAAAATAAAAACAAATAAATAAATTTATTAAAAAAAAAAAGTGAAGTCCTCCTAGGCCATCTGAGTCTCATCTTCCTACAAACTCATAAGCCCTATTGCGAGCATCACTATTTACCTCTTGCTGTACCTTATATTACTACTTAAACCATGTGGCATTAATTATGTTTATTAAAATGGGGAGCCAGAAACCCACCACACAGAGGCAGGGTTATACACTGCGTAATTATTAAATACACGCACAGAATCAATTTACCTGAAGCATATAGCATTTCCAAAATGTAAAAATAATGTTAACATATAATTACTCACAACTAATCCCATAACCAGCTATATAATAAGGCTCAATCCTAAAATGAACATAATTATCAAATACTTTTGGTTAACTCCACATTGTCCTTTTTACTTATCAGATGAAATTCACAATAGAAAAGCGTCAGCACTTTGTATAATACTCTATCAAATATGTATCTTATAATCCCCTTGTTTAGCATATATTAATTTATTCCAGCGAGGTTTAATGCTTGTTCATTAGTTTATGTAGCTGAGAAGCTCCCCTTCACCCCAAAAAAAGTTTTCTGAGGGCTACACTTAGCCAAGTGTACTTTCATACCACACAAAAATACAGATATAGCTTTTGAAACTCACCATGGTCGGGGAAAAACTCCTCATTTTCATGTCATTTATCCATATTCTTGCTACTTCTTTATTAGAAGACTCTTTCTTTACTGTGCCATTGCTTACATCAGCTGAGGGGGAGAAATAATGTACATTTTATAACAAAATATCTATTTTCCTACAGTTTTTAAAAAATTCAGTGAAGTTTACCCACTTCACAAACCAAAGAATACCAATCTGCTTATCTCTAACTTAAATTAAGCATAAGGATAAAAATACTCATGCTATATGTCATTACGGAGGTAAGAATTAACATTAGAAAACAACTTAAAAGGAAACATGTGCACAGGAAATTTGAAAACTATTTATCAAAAAGACACCTTAACCAGAACGCTATTTGGCAGTTTATTTCAAAACAATTACCCACAGCCAGCATTACTCTGAGACACTTCACTTGGTGCAAAACCTGGTATTAGCACCAAGACAGAATCAATCGCACCTGATCTGGAAGTACTTACTAACCTTCAAGGCAAAATAATTATTTCTGGAAGGGAAAAAAAAAAGTTTGGGAACTCTACTGTCTTCCCTCAGAATAAAGATCCAAAGAATGAACCTGTTCTTCTATACCAGTGGTTTGCAAACTCTTTTAAGATATAGCACAAGAACCTCTCCATCAAAGTATCAATCAAAGTAGAACTACGGGGCTTCCCTGGTGGCTCAGTGGTTAAGAATCCGCCTGCCAATGCAGGGGACACGGGTTCGAGCCCTGGTCCGGGAAGATCCCACATGCCACGGAGCAACTAAGCCCGTGCGCCACAACTACTGAGCCTGCGCTCTAGAGCCCGCGAGCCACAACTACTGAAGCCCACGCACCTAGAACCCATGCTCTGCAATAAGAGAAGCCACAGCAGTGAGAAGGCCGCGCACTGCAACGAAGAGCAGCCCCCACTCGCTGCAACTAGAGAAAGCCTGCGCGCAGCAATGAAGACCCAACAGAACCAAAAATTAATTAAATTTTTTTTTTAAAAGAACTACTTGGTTGAGAAGTTCTGAGCCCCTGTTACTAGCCTCCATCCTCCAAGTATACCTGAAGCACTCCCAGTACCTGGTATTCTTGCAATTACAGTGTGAAAATTACACCAGGAGAACAGATTATGACCTTATGTATTCTACCAAAAGATAGGGAGTATTTGGGTGGCCTGTCACTTGGGACTACAAAATGGCTGGGATTAAAGTGTTAGCAAAATAAGGAAGCTGGTACAGAGATAATAAATTTACTTAGGAGCACAGATCTGTTTAATATAACTGTGGGAGAGCCACTGAACAGTTCATAGAGAGTTACAGGACTGGAGCTCAACTGAGAGATCAGAATCCAAAGAGACACCTAAAGGACTAAGGGCTCCAAAAGGGGCAGAGAACATGCAGGGAATTCCCTGGCGGTCCAGTGGTTAGGACTCCATGCTTTCACCGCCGCTGAGGGCCTGGGTTCAATCTCTGGTTGGGGAACTAAGATCCCACAAGCCATGCGGGGCGGCCAAAAAAAGAGAGAGAGAGAGAGAACATGCAAAACCTTGCTCTTTGCAGTTTGACAGTTTTAACATTCTTCCCTTTCAGTAAAAAGATGACCCTCTCCTACAACACAAAAGTTGGTTTATCTTCGGCATTCACTTACTATGTTTCTTTTTCAGCCCTGGTCTAGTCTGACAATTTCTCAGCCTTCCACACAAGGATGGCCTTGACTTGTCTTTTAAGAAGTATTATACTGGATGTGGGAGATGTTCCTCTACTAGATACTACTCGGTCAGCTCCAAAGCTCTTTTGTTTTGCTCTCTAAACTTTCCTCACGATGGCACAGCAGCAGTCTTTCTCCTCATTAAATCCAAAGACTTTAATGAAAAGCAGCTTCTACTAACTGCTGATCACCCCTAAGTCTCCCAGAAGCCATTCCAGATGCTGCCCTGCACCTCAGCTAGGTCAGGGCCGTGGTCCTGCTCTCCATGGCACAGAATGGAAATCAATCCTGAGACAGTTAAAATAATTTCTCAATGGGCATCTAGCTGCCAGGCTCCAGTCAGTTCAGGACAATAACCTTAAGAGTAAAACTACAGCCAAAAGGCACAAAGGTGTGGACTCAAAGATTAGATTATCTGATATTTTTAATTGCATTTGTCACTGAAGACAAAGTTAGTTCTGTATCACCTACAAACACTCCTTGCTCATTCCTTTAGAATGCCCCAGCCCTCTACTTTGTTATTATTTTTTTAATATTTATTTATTTATTTGGCTGAGCCAGGTCTTAGTTGCGGCATGCGGGATCTTCATTGCCGGGTGCGGGATCTTTAGTTGTGGCACGCGGGATCTAGTTCCCTGACAAGGGATTGAACCCAGGCCCCCTGCATTGGGAGTGCAGACTCTTAACCACTGGACCACCAGGGAAGTCCCTGGCCCTCTACTCTATAAACACAAGCACATTAGAACTTCCCAGCAATCAATTCTGCTACAAAATTATATATCGGGTATTAAAACTTATCTCTCTCAATTGGAAAAATAAAGCAGCTGTTTGGAAGGAGGAACTCTCTATTCAATATCCAGCACCCCATTCCAAGAGCCCAGTGGGATGCTATGTATTAGGTATTAGTATAAATCACCAGGCAGGGAGTCAAATACTATTTAGCTCAATGGAAAAAGGAAGGAAAGAATATCCCTCTTAAGAGTTCACATTTTGGGAATTCCATGGCAGTCCAGTGATTAGGACTCCACGCTTTCACTGAGGCCCAGGTTCAACCCCTGGTTGGGAAACTAAGATCCTGTAGGCCGAGTGGCACAGCCAAAAAAAGAAAAAAAAGAGTTCACATTTTTCAGTTTCTAAAACTATACTACTAAAATTTGATATAGCCAAAGTTAAAAAAAAACTCTATTTTACCCTTAAAATTACCTTACTACAATAAACACAAAGCTTCCTCTAAGCATTCCACTTAAATACAACCTCTTCCTGCCCCATATTCCATTTTCTATTTTTCTCCACGTGCCTACCCCTATCTAACATACTATATACTTCATTTATTTTGTTTATTGTCTGTTTTTCTCCACTCAAATGCAAGCTCTATGAGGGCAGAAATTTCAATAGTTTTCTTCCCAGCCATAGTCTCAGAATCCTAGAACAGGGACTTCCCTAGCGGTCCAGCGGTTAAGATTCAGTGCTCCCACTGCAGGGGGCATGGGTTCGATCCCTGGTCAAGGCACTAAGATCCCACATGCCTCATAGTGTGGCAATTAATAAATAAATAAATATCTTTTGAATAAGTGAGCAATAAAAAAGCCACTCCAGAGAAGAAAAATTAACTGTAAAATTTATAGTGTTTATGCATAAATGAATTCCTAAAAAAGAGTGATCAAATCACTGTTGAGCTTTTTCTCTTTAGATCTAAACCTACACTTAAAGCATTATGGATTAGCTAGTGTAATGGTTACACAACTCTGTGAATATACCAAAATCCACTGAATTGTACCCCTTTAAAAGGTACAATGGTATGTAAATTATTTCAGTAAAGCTATTATTAAAAAAGTATTTTGAGTGCTCACTCTTCGAAGAAAATATAGTGAATTACTATTCATTTTCATTACAATGAAAGTTTATATATTTTAAAAGAAAACTGACTAAAAAACACGACTACCGACATACAATGAAGCTAATGACAAGCAAAATCATAAAACTGTAAGAGTTAAAGTAGCGAAGTATCAGTTTAAAGCCCATTACACCTCAAGCATGGTCCAAGGACCACCAGCAACAGCACCTCTAAAAGCTTATGAGAAATGCAGAATCTTGGTCCCCATCCCAGACCTACTGAATCTGACTCTGTTTTTGTACAAAGATCCCCAAGTGGGACTTCCTTGGTGGCACAGTGGTTAAGAATCCGCCTGCCAATGCAGGGGACACAGGTTCAAGCCCTGGTCTGGGAAGATCCCACATGCCGCGGAGCAAAGAAGCCCGTGCGCCACAACTACTGAGCCTGCACTCTAGAGCCCACGAGCCACAACTACTGAGCCCACGTGCCACAACTACTGAAGCCCGTGCGCCTAGAGCCCGTGCTCCGCAACAAGAGAAGCCACCGCAATGAGAAGCCCGCACACTGCAACAAAGAGTAGCCCATGCTCGCCACAACTAGAGAAAGCCCACACACAGCAGTGAAGACCCAAAGCAGCCAAAAAATAAATTAATAAAAAAAAAAACTCATTTAAAAAAAAAAAAAGATCCCCAAGTGACTCAGAGTTATAAAGTTTGAAAAGCACTGATTTAAATGACTGAGAAAAATGTTAACCAGTTATTCACAATTTATAAAACTGAGATCTCATGGTGTTCATGTAGCCACTTGATAATTCCACACTTCATTTTAAAGCTTAAGGCTAAGGCTTCTAAATTTTTGCTTCCCTTGAATTGCATAAATACTATAAGTCCACAGAGTCATGCAGATATCATCTCCTGTCATGACTACTTCTTTTAAAACCTAAGCAAAACCTTAAAAACACACTGACATATCTTAATGAAGGCAAGCAGTTGACACTGTTGAAAACAAAAAGACTTACTAGCTGCTGTTGCAACTGGCTGAGCAATATTAGCCGGTGGCTTCAGTTTCATGAGTTCGTTCAGACTATTATTTTTTAGTAGGTCCTTCAGTTGAACCTGGTCTTTTGAAGGTGCAGAGGTCATGGCATTTCGTGCTGCTGGTGCTGAGACTGAAGGACGTGTGTTTGCAGTAGTCTGAATGAACTTCGTTAAAGTGATGGTTTGCCTATTCGTGGTTACAGGTGGTGTTTTAGTCATTACAATTGTAGATCCCAAAGTCGGAAGCTGATTTATTTGATTCAGCACAAATGTTGTAGTAGATGGAGGCTGCTGCTAGAAAAGAAAACCATATAACCTGTGAAAAATTCTTTATTCTCTAATGCAACCCATATCCACAAATACAACAGGCCATTTAAAACTCTAAAACTGACTTATTAAGAATCTTACGCAACCATTGGCACTTCGGTTCTAATAAATATCATTAGATATAAACTACCTAGTTAAAATACACCATTTGAGAAAAAGAAGGTATAATAGTAGTGTTGGGGGCAGCAAGCATAAAATGAGAGTATCCTAAGCAAGCTGTGTTGTATAGTCACCCTACATAACACAAGGACTAGGAACATAATTTCTAATCCCAGCACTGCCCCCAACTAATCAGATAACCTTAGGCAAATCATTTTACCTCTGGAGGCCCGGGGTCTCTGAGGACCATTTTCCATTTCTAACATTCTATGATTCCTGTCCAATGCTTTGTCTGCTATCATACAGACTATACTAACGTTTAACTTAATAAGATAAGACCACCAAGCAGAGTTTTAAATTCCTATGCCCCCATGAATGATCCACCCAGGTAAATTACAAATATCAGTGATAATGCGGATGCTTCCTTTGAGCCTAAGGCAAAGCTACATAGCATTTTATTTTTATAGTTGGAGGGTGGGAGTTAGGAGTTGGACAAAAATGAACAAAAAAAGTCAAGATTTGAGGATAACAAATGTCTGTGACTTCAACCAACTAAAGTAAAACAGATTTTTTTTTTTTTTTTTTTTGCAGTACGCGGGCCTCTCACTGTTGTGGCCTCTCCCGTTGCGGAGCACAGGCTCCAGACGCGCAGGCTCAGCGGCCATGGCTCACAGGCCCAGCCGCTCCGCGGCACGTGGGATCTTCCCGGACCGGGGCACGAACCCGCGTCCCCTGCATCAGCCGGTGGACTCCCAACCACCGTGCCACCAGGGAAGCCCCAACAGATATTTTTATAAATTTAAGTCTATTTCTACTTCTTTCCCCCTTCAAGTTATTTGTTAATGACTTCTCTAACAAGAATCTTCTACATTACTATTAATTTTAAATGTAACTCTCAACAATAATTTATCAAAAGTTATCAAATTTTAACCAGTCCAATACTTTTATACCACTAGAGCTTAAATTAATAATTGCTATGCGTAGGGAGTTTCCTGTGGCCTACTGGTTAGGATTCAGGGCTTTCACTGCCATGGCCCAGGTTCAATCCCCGGTTGGGGAACTGAGATCCCACAAGCCGTGCAGCCCAGTCTACAGTAACAACAACAACGAAAACTGCTATGTTTAAAACAAGGTCAGTGGAACTCTACATTTAAAGCACAATAACAATCACATAAAAATTATATATACCAATGGACAAAAGCTGAAATAAACAAGTAAAAATGAAAAGTGTAGTGGGTTAACGTGTAGTTCACCTTTACTTCATGAATTTTCTATCACTTGCAATAAATAACCTAAAAAAATGGGGGTTTCTTTCCCCTTAATCTTTTGATCAACATAACTACCAGAAGAGTGAAAGAAACATTTTATAAAGTAGGAGGTGAGAGTAGATAGAATACTGGGAAAGAAGCAGCAAAAAGCAGAACTAGTGAAATAAAACTATTTCATATTAAAGGTTATTTTCTTACTACAACCCTAAACTATTTTCATAGTAATGCCAAATCTAAATAATTCTTACCCTAACATTTAATAGTGCTGGAGTAGGTAGCGTCTCTGGTTCTTGTTTAACAGGAACTGCTGCTTCAGTCTCCAAACCTAGTTCTAATGCACTAAGTGGCACTGACTGGAGAGAAAACAACATCAGAGAAAGAAATAAAGAATGACGGCAGTGAATTCTGTTTCAAGAACAAGAGATGTATTTATTTTATTAAAATAAAAAAATTTTTCAAGCTTTGCATTCAAATGGAATGTAAAATCACTGATACCAGGTATAAAGTAACAATCTTTGCAAGCATAACATCTTCACTAAACTACGCTAACACCAGAATCTTATTTTTGCTTTCAGAGAATGTGTATAGTGAAACCTCAGAAAAATATTCCTATAAAGTACAAAGACAAATATTGAGATTAGTGATCCTCCCACAATAACTCTAAGCAATTCATCTCTTACGTTATATATCAAAGCAGAAAATGTCTTGATTTTCACTGCCAAGTATTTTCCACTTTGTGAATAAAGACTAATAATCAACATAAAAGTAATATTCACATGCATATTTAAAATTAACGCTTAACAATACCTATTTCTATAATAGAAAGTAAAATTAAGAAAAAACTCACTTCTTACAGAGGCTTTGGAAAACACTTACCTGTTGTACGGGAGGGGTAGGTGTTGGAGTTGCAAGCCCCGCATCTCCACCATCAATATCAAAGAGGTCATTCGGACTAATTCCACTCTCGCTCAAAGCAGCAAGCAGTAAATCTTGCCCTGGCTCCACCATCTTTAGAACAAAATATTAAATATTAACATTAAAAACTTAAAATGACAATTAACTCTCTTCTAAACATAAACCAACATTTTCTACCGGATCCGTTCATTCAATATTTATGAAGAACCTGCTACACAGCAGGCAAAAAAAGGATGAAAGAGCAATAGTCTCTGATCCCAAGAAATTCACATTAAGATGGAAAGGACAGAAAAGTATGCAAATCACAGAAAGAGTATACGTTACAAAATGCTGTGGGAACAGAGAAGGAAATGCTGAATTCACCTGGGGAGAGAGATTACAAAGATGACAATGGAGCCAAGTCTCAGGTAAGAAATTGCCAGGTAGACAAGGATCTTCTGGATAGTGCATTCAAACTTATGGGGGCACGAATGATGCTGGCACTCTAAGAAAGATGGCTAGAGTAGTTCAACGTGGGTACGGAAGCTCAGAACAGAAATACAAGGTTCACAAAGGTGATGGCAAGAGACGAAGAAGTTTTCGCCCACAGCTCTGAACACCATGCTAAAGAGCTCATTTAATCCTGTGAGAATCAGGGGTCACTAAAGGGTTTTCAGATAGAGGACTGCAAGACATAGTCAGATTTGTGACTTAGAAAAATTACTCCACAGCAGTATGGAAGCAAACTGAGAATGGGTAGAGTAAGACCAAGGCAGGGAGACATCTTAGGAAAATGCTACAGCAGATCAGGAAAAAGATGATGTGCTATAACAGTGAGATGTAAAGAGAAAGAAGGGGGAATGGATTCTAAGATATTTAAGGAGAATCCATAAGACTAAGTTTAAATAAAAGCTCAAAATGGAAGGGAGAACATGAAACACACACAAAAAAGCATGAGTTGATGGATAATTAGAGTTAAGCCAAGAGAAAATGAAAAAGGTTGAGCCCAGGAGACCTAAAGGTGAGATATATGGAGTTTAGGGGGAAAATGCCTAATTCGAGCAGGCAAATACACTTTCAGCTGGGGTTTTCCAACTGTACTCATAGGAGCCAAATCAAAGTATTCTACCACTAAGATGGATTTTTATCCATTTTGTAGGGAAAAAAAAGTTTAACAGAGCTTTCTTAATTTTAACTTTTCTCATTAATTTATCTGAAATAACCAATTTATATACACAAACATAATTATGAGAAATGTGACTACTTGTTTTTATCAAAGAACTTCACATTACATAAATAAACTAATTTTCAGCTAGTCCATTTATTCTCAGACTGTGCAATGAAATTAAATGTTTCATTATGTCCTACAAAAAAAAAGTTGTTAGCCAAGAATACCATGACCACGACTTCCCAACATACAAGAACCACTGTTTTAGATCAAAGCAGGACATTTCATAGAGAAATTCTCTACTAGGTAGGTCTACGTCGCTTGTACATCATTTACAAAGATGTGATTTACAAAGATAGTGCTGGAGTAGGTAGCGTCTCTGGTTCTTGTTTAACAGGAACTGCTGCTTCAGTCATCCAGACATCCAGATATCCAGAAATGAAATGAAGGGCAGACCTACTGTTTAAAGGATGAGAGCAAGGATAGCCCAAAGGAGATTTCCCCAAAATTTTTAGAGAAAAGAAAAGAAGTCTAAGGAAGAAAGCATTTTGAGCAGATAGGAGGAAGGGAAGGGAACTGACAGTGACTAAGTATCTTTTACAAGCCTGGCACAGTGTCAGGCTCTTCATGTCCATCACTAGTCCATGACAACCCTGAGCAAGATAAGTATTATAATTCTAGAAATGAAACTGAGGCTCAAAAAGCTTAAATTACCTGCCCAAGGTCACACCCAGATCTAGACTGTTCAAATTCCCAAAGCCCATGCATTCTCTTTCCAATGAGTAGATCAAGAAGTCAATATTGGTAACCTGTGAAGTTTCAATACTTAACTTCGGAATAAAAGCCTGTCTGAGATTAAAACTGGAAAGGGGAGAATCAGTATTAAACAACAAGATGGAAATATGAAAGAACCGGATGACAGAGGAGACAAGGAGAAATGTCAAAATATGGATTTAATATAAAATTGATCCATTTGGGGGCTTCCCTGGTGGCACAGTGGTTAAGAATCCACCTGCCAATGCAGGGGACACGGGTTCGAGCCCTGGTCCAGGAATATCCCACATGCCGCAGAGCAGCTAAGCCCGTGCGCTACAACTACTGAGTCTGCACTCTAGAGTCTGCGAGCCACAACTACTGAGCCCACGTTCCACAACTACTGAGCCCACGTTCCACAACTACTGAAGCCCGCGTGCCTAAAGCCCATGCTCCGCAACAAGAGAAGCCACTGCAATGAGAAGCCCGCGCACCACAACGAAAAGTAGCCCCCGCTCGCCGCAACTAGAGAAAAGCCTGCACACAGCAACGAAGACCCAACACGGCCAAAAAGAAATAAATAAAATAAATAAATTTATTTTAAAAAAAAGTTGATCCGTTTTTCTAATACATAGTTGACCACACTTTACAAACTACTATCCTAGTACATAGTACAAATATGTACCAAGAGAGCAAACCAATGCTTTAGAATATTTTCAGGGCTTCCCTGGTGGTGCAGTGGTTGAGAGTCCGCCTGCCGATGCAGCGGACAGGGGTTCCTGCCCCAGTCCAGGAAGATCCCACATGCCGCGGAGCAGCTGGGCCCGTGAGCCACAGCCGCTGAGCCTGTGCGTCCGGAACCTGTGCTCCGCAACGGGAGAGGCCACAACAGTGAGAGCCCGCGTACCGCAAAAAAAATAAAAATAAAAAATTCAATCTATAAAATACTTCATTAGGACCAATGACCTATGGGAATACAGGGTCTTAGCCCACTTGCTATGGCTTATTTTGACCTAGATTAATAATTCCTGAGACTATCAAAATGTCATCTTTTTTAAAGTAAATATTGGAAATAATTATTTACATTTGAAACAAAAGCACATTCTTTTAAACCAATGATTCCTAAACTACAGACCACAGAAAGCTTGGAGGCCGAGGGATCCATTAATCCATGTGTTACTGAATTCACGAGAGCTTTCTGAAATATATTTTCTGAACAATTAGCATTATAAGTACAAAAATATCATGGAAGAGAGTTATTTGGGGAGTAAACCTGTTGGAGTCCATAAGAAATGATGGCAACAGTTATAAGTAACATTATCAGTGACCTACTCAAAATGCACAGGAATCACAATTTGAGACCCTCTGATCTGAGCAGTGACCTAGTACTGACAATGCCTGTAAGAGACATTGTCTTTTACGAGCTATTAATGAAAGAGATTTTAATTTTATATACATCTTATACACAAACAAAATCAAGGGATCCTTTCTCTCAAGCCAATTGGGCACAAATTCCCTACTTGCACTTTTTTTGCATGAGAAGTGGGGAGGGGATAGAGAGGACACATCTATGCCATTCTCTAACTCCATTAAGGAAAATCCTTAATATTTAATCATATTCCTATTCTGAAACTATCAATATTACAGACTCACAGAATTTCAGTGCTCAAGCTGACAGAGCCCCTAAAAGGTTATATTATGCAACCTTCCCCACATTTTACAAACAAGTAAGATTTATTCCTGAAAGGGAAAAAAACATTTTCACTTTGAACCCACTAAGTATAATGTAAACACAAACACTGTTAGGTGAAAAAGAACTGCTAACTACTAAACACAGAGTGATTCTATCTCAAACAATGGACAAGAAAAAGGTTCCATTTTTATCATAAATACATTTGAAAATATCACGTATTCAAAAATAGTACACCTATGAAAGCGTCTATGATAAATAAGGACTAATGACACAGTAGTAGACAGAAACTAAGAGACATCCTTGGCAGGAAGAGAATCCTGAGAAACAACAGCCAATCAGAAGAATGAAAGGATACAGTTCCCACTGAGAACACCAACACTGAAACCTATCAACAAGGACAAGGTTCCTCTTGTTGAGACCGAAGCAGATCTTTATAGCTCTGGGCAGATACAAGAGATGTACCTGCAGCAGCAACAGCAGTACACTACAGAGGCTGAGGAGACTATGAAGTCAAGGGGAAAACCTGGTTTCAAATACTGACTACACCATCTGCTAAGTAGTGTAACACAGTTAAGTAATAACTTGTGACTCAGTTTCCTCATCTTCAAATGGGAATAAAAATAGAACCTACTTTACAGGATTGCTGTGTTGAGTAAATATTACACTACGTGGAATAAATATTAGCTACTATTAACCATTATATTGATAAACATTACTATAATGTTCAAAAAATGTTTTCCTTCCAATTGCTGATATAACACTTTATATCTAGAATACAAACTACCTGTTGGCAATTTATTCACTAATTAACTTCCACATTAGTTCTATAAAATACTAGCACCCTTTTTACTCAAGTGTCATACATCCAATATATCTAATCAATTAGCATATCTAGAGGAAACTGGTAGACATATTTAAATGGGCACATATAATATCATTTTAGAAATATCTTTGCCGGACATCCCTGGTGGTGCAGTGGTTAAGAATCCCCCACCAATGCAGGGGACACAGGTTAGAGCCCTGGTCCGGGAAGACCCCACATGCTGTGGAGCAACTAAGCCTGTGCACCGCAACTACTGAGCCTGTGCACCACAACTACTGAGCCTGTGTGCCACAACTACTGAAGCCCACGCACCCCAGAGCTCCGAAACAAGAGAAGCTACCGCAATGAGAACCCCGTGCACCGAAACCAAGAGTAACCTCCACCAGTCACAACTAGAGAAAGCCCTCACGCAGCAACAAAGACCCAACGCAGCCAAAAATAAAATAAATTTAAATTAAAAAAAGAAAGAAAGAAATACCTTTGCCTGAAAAGGATTTTTCTCTTTACTTAATAGTGCTAAACATGTCTAATTTTTGACCCAACTCTGTTTTTATGTAGCCTGGATGTCGATGACTGGCACTCAGCTTAAGAATTTGAAGGATAATGATCCACTTAGAATTTAGCTGGTTAAGTCCATCAACAAGTATTCATTAAGTGTCTACTGAGTGCTGGTTCCTTAAGAGTATCAGGAGGAAGGGAAGGTAGGTATGAAGAAGTTTGCTAAAAAGGATTTTCTTTACCTAAAAGGATATAATCTGTATTTTTTAACACCTACTTCCCCAAGCAGCGATTGCTCAGTAAAGGGCCCCTCCCCTCACTCTCATTGCAAAACCTATAGGAAGAATGGAATCACAAAGGAATGTGCAGATTATATACAAGTTTCAAAAATGCTTTGAAAAAGAAACCCAAGAAAGATTTGGGTGGGGGGCACTACTTTCTCCATCACACCATCAAAATCAGATGGCTAGTCTTCTCGACATTCACTATATGGTTGGAATTCTTTAACTCTCAAAATAATCCATGAGTAAAAACTATCCCTTATTCCCTTGTCAGAGATGAGAAACAGGCTTAGAGAGATGAACTGTAACAAGGTAACAACAAAGCAAGCTTGTAGCAGAATTACAAACCTAGGAGGGCTGATACCTGCGCCCTGCACCCTGCCCACCCATCCCAAGATTCTGTGCTATTAACGCCATACCAGTATTTTTCAAACTGCTGGTCACAACAATGCTGTCAAATAATTTAAGTATCTCATGACCAGTATTTTTAAATATTTCAAATATAGAATATTCAAATATTTTAAATACAGACAGAGTTAATGCAGCACACGCAGAGAGTGTAAACATTTCACAAAACTGAGTTCTATGCGTGCATTATGTACTAGGTCACAACGTAAAACACATTTCTTACTGCGGAATGCAGTAAAAAAGGTTTGAAAATCACTGCTCTGTGCTATATACTGTCTCCCAAGAGGTAAATAAGCAAGTTAATTTGACGGGTTTTATACCATATTTTTTTTCATAAAAGAGAGTTCCTGCTCTTCAAGAGCCTATCCTTTCCATCTACAGAAAATTTCAGTGGTATCACAAGGTTGTCCTTACTTAGTAAAGCTCAACCACATCAAAGTGGATCTGTCAATTAGCATTAAAAAAGACAACTGCAAAAACTTAAGGATTACATCATCTTGGTTATTAATTGTCTATTTAATGGAAAACAATTCCTCTCGGAAAGTATCTTTACACCAATTTTTGGCAGGCAAAGCACAAACCCACAGAGCCTCACGAAAAGTCAGGTATCTTGCTAAGAGCAGACCTCAGACCTGTGTGCTGTCTTCCTTCACAGGCAAGGCGGCAAGTCTCAAATCAAAGCTCAATTCAGAGACTAAGAAATGCCAATATGTTATCTGTACCTAAAGTCTTTGAGGCGAAAAAAGACTAAAAAAACATGAAAAGAATCTCCATACTGCACGTTTTTAAATAGTAATCTCAGCAAAACCCTTAAAACATGTAAAACTGACACATAAGAGCATTCAATGGATGGATGAATGAATGGATGGATGAATGGATGATGAATTTACGATCTGTAAGCCACTCACTAAGCCTCCCTTTTTAACATTTACCCAGCAACTAAAATAAAATTTATTTAAAATTCTGGAGGATTGTATGGAACAAAATTAGATCTGGGAATAAAGTTATATTGGGAGATAAAAAGCAGAATCCAGAGGAAAAGAGTAAAGATGTCTTCTCTGGTAAGGTAAACTTTGGAAACAACTTCTTTAAACATGAAAATAAAATGTTCCCTTGCTTGCAAAACTAATGTCCCACTCAAGGCAGCAGCAGCAAATTCTACATTTTATCCTAGAAATTCTGTACAAACTATCTTTTGTGCAGTGATGAAGGCTTTCCCCACTGCTTATGAAAAGCAGTTCTGATTGCGGTAAATAACTGGGAAAAAATGGAATCCCTCCGCACTGTTATCTGGTTTAACTGTTTCCAACTGTTCTGAGGAACCGCGCTAGAGCAACTAGGGGTTTGACAGCTTTCTGGACCCTCCTGCCGACACTTTAGAAACCCTATTCCGTCTCTAATTCTGGCTGCCTAGAGAATACGACACATTTAACTCAACATAAACTGCTAATAATCAACTTTTAAAGGTCAAAGGGGACCCAGTTTTTAACCTTCTTCTCATCAACACGTGTTTAGTACAAACTTCCGGGTGCGGTTACAACTGGCTGGGCAATTCAATGGCTAAAAACGTTGCTTTATTTGACTCTCATTTTCTTGCCCGTTCTTTTCCCACGTTTCTCAACCAGCGACTCCCCAAAACAAAAGCCTCCCACAGTAAACGGAGCACGCACATAAAAAGAGCTTCTCTGTGCGAGGATCAAGTTAGTGGTCCGCAAACATTAACCAAACAGAAACACAAAGCCGGGGTGGAAAGGGGAGGAGCTGGATGCCAGGGTCAGGAAAGAAACAATCACAAGGGTTCAGGCACATCCAAACCTCCTCAGCGGTTAAACCGACCCCAAACCACTTCTGGGAAACCACCAGCATACACTGGTTTGGGGAACTTTAGATGCTCGTTACGCCAAACACTCTCAAAGTAAGCCAATTCCCAACCGCCTTTCGCCTCCACACAGATGCTTACTTAGGGTCCAGGAGGCGAGCGAGCGAGCTCGAGGCAAAATTAACCTAATCACCGGGTGAGGCGTGAAGGTAGCCCCACGTGCCCCACGTACCGTCCCCATCGCCCCGACAGCGAGGTAATCAGCAAACTGCAGGTGCGGGGGTTCAGATCTTGGGCGACCCTGTCGCCTCCCGCACTCGCCCTGAACCGGAACAATCGTCCGGCAGGAGGACTTCTGAAGGATTACGGAGCTCACTTTCCTGAGAGGCCGGGACCTCGCAGCCCCCGGGTCGAGCCGCGGAAGCAAGGGGGGGTACGGCCCAGTGGGAGCCGGAACCGGCGTCCGCAGACGCTGCCTCCTCGCCCAAACGGGGTGCCTCCGGCCCGGGACAGCGGGGCCCCCGGGGCCCGAGAGCCCCACGCGCGGCGACCGCAGGGCCCGGCGCTGACGGGCGGAGGAAGCGAGCGCGGCGGGGCCACCGCCGGGACCGTGCCCCCGAGGGCCCCCAGGGCGTGCAGCTGAGGGGGCTGCGAGGGGCGAGGGAGGCCCCAAGCCGGGGTGAGGTGGCGGCCCCCCCCAGCCCGGCCCCGCACGGCCCCCTGAGGAGGGTGGGAGTGGGAGGCTGTCCGGGAGGGGGAGTGTAGAGATAGAAAAGGGCTAAGGAGAGGACTTACTTTCCCCGCGGGATCCGACGCCGGAACAGCTTCTCCGGGTGGCGAGAGCTTGAAGAACCAGAGGCGACTGGAGCGGAGGCGGCGGCGGTGGCGGCGGCAGCAGCGGCGTCCGGCTCTGCCTACCTCCCCGCCGCCATCTTGACGCCCCTCCCCCTCAGCCCCCCCGCCCCGCCCCGCCGGGAGGGGGTGGGGCAACGGATGAGGCGCCGCGCGCACACCCCACGTGACTTCCTCCCTCCCCCACCCCACTCCCCAGCGCCCCTCTCCGCCCCGCCTCCCTCCTAGGTGAAGGAGGATGATTCCCCCCCCCATCTTGACCGCCCCTGCCTTCGCCGCTAAGCACGGACTCCGTCGCTCCTGCCGACCCGGTATCAGTGGTTGGATCCAAGGGAATTCCGGAACCCAAACCGTCCATTACCGCGGCTCCGGGGTGGGCGAGGGGTGAGGGGGCCGGGTTTCCGAGGAAGGGGGAGGGGGGAAGACGAAGGCCGCCTAGGAGAGTCACGTGTCTACTGCTTCCGCCGGCGCTCGAAAGATCTCGCGAGAGTTCCGTTTCCCCTCCCTTTCTCCCTCGCGGGCTGTCGGGAAGAAGGTCCGTGATCTGGGTTGCCACCAGGAGGTCAACCGGTGGGCCGGGCGCATGCGTCCCACACCTGCTTTCAAAGTCAGGCTAGGAGGGGCCCGAAGCTGTTTTCAAAACCTTTTCGATGTGTGGCTCTGGGCCGGGAAGTTACCTAGTGGCGTCTCTGTCACTTTGAAAAGCTCGTTACCTTAGTTAATTCTAGAAAAAAATATTCGCCTACTCATTGCTTGTTAGGCTTGCTCAAAGCACTTTATTCAATGTGAAACCGCAAGTAACTCGGAGCCCCTCGGCTGGTCCACTGCCATGTACAGATCCTAAGGAGTGAGAGCGTAATCAGCCCCACTTCTTTTTTATTCACACACACCCGGTAACCTGAACAAACTATTGCTCTCAATTAATGATTGCTGCAGATCTGTCGCTACTACCTCTCATTTCCTTATTTTCATATTCTCCATTATGATCATTATTATTGCTACTACTACTAAGTGACCTGACACAGAATAAACAAATTAACTTCTTGGTAACCCTTTTGTAAAGTCATTCTGAGAATGCTCTTTGAATCCCTTGCTTAGGTAATGGGCACGCCTGGGTGATTCTTGCCTCCTACCGGCCGCGCTTCGCACTCGCCTTGAGCTCAAAGCAAACCTACTGGTTTGGTTAACTTGGAGGTTAAGGTGTGAGCTCTTCAAGAGACAGTGTGGGGCTGGGGGAGAGGAAAAAAATGTAGTCATGGCAAGAATAATTATGACTCTTCCAATATTCTGTTTATATACATGAATATGTATTATATATGTATACGTGTAAACAAACATTTTAAATTGCAAATTTGCTAATCACTGTACCTCCATTATTTCGTTTAATCCATATACACACAAACCTACAAAGGTAAAAAAAATAAAAATAGTTCCATAAGAACAAGGCCTTGGGGACTTCCCTGGAGATCCAGTGGTTAAGACTCTGCGCTTCCACTGCAGGGGCACAGGTTCAATTCCTGGTTGGGGAACTAAGACCCCGCATGCTGCTTGGCGTGGCCAAAAAAAAGAACCATGGGAGACCAAGGCCTTCATCTGTCTTGTTCACTACTTTCCCCTAGCCTAGTTTATGGTCTAGTGTAGATGACAGCAAACAAGCAATTGTCACATTATAAAAAGAGAAAGAATACAGCAAAAAAACTAAGACATTGTATTGATAGTTAATGCATCAGTGTCTTTGGAGCTTGGTTGGAGCAATTCAGTTTCCAAGTGGCCCCCAAACTCTAGTTGTACACCGGGACTAGATGAGTCCTAGATTCTGAAGACAGAGGTCTAACCTAGGAACTCCCACCTTTTGAGGTACTTTCTGAGCATCTAAGCCAGATCCTTGCTGCCATCTCTGCATAATCTCTTTACCTTGAACCAAAGTAAAAGGTGTTTCAGGGGATATTTATAATATAACTGCACATATGCACACGAATGTTATGCACAAGGTCATTCACTGCAGCAGCATTTGTAGAAGGAAAAGATGGGAAACAACTTTAATGTCTTTGAAGAAAAGACTAATTAACTAAACTATGGTACTTTCCTACAGTGAAACAGTTGTTCAAAAGGATGAAGCACTTCTGGGACTTCCCCAGTGGCGCAGTGGGTAAGAATCCTGCCAATTCAGGGGACATGGGTTTGATCCCTGGTCCAGGAAGATCCCACATGCCGTGGAGCAACTAAGCCCGTGTGCCACAACTACTGAGCTTGCGCTCTAGAGCCCGCATGACACAACTACTGAAGCCCGCGTGCCACAACTACTGAAGCCCACGTGCCTATAGCCTGTGCTCCACAACAAGAGAAGCCACCACAAGGAGAAGCCCGCACACCGCAACAAAGAATAGCCCCCGGTCGCCACAACTAGAGAAAGGGTGCGCACAGCAACGAAGACCCAACCCAGCCAAAATAAGTAAATAAAATTAAAAAAAAAATAGAATGAAGCACTTCTGTCTACGAGAATATATATTTTGCTTGCACGTTCGCGTGGAGCATCTCAGAATGACAACCCAAGTAGCAGTTGTTATCAGGGGATGGGAACTGAGAGACTGAGGGTCAGAGGCAGGAGGAAGACTTACGAGCTGCGTCCAGAACAGAGATACTACTGGAAGCAGATAATTCAGAAAAATCCCTATTCAAGCATGGTATGGACTCCCCCCAAGTCAGGGGGGGCTATTTATATTTACACTACACTTCTCATTTCATTCAACAAATATTTGAGCCAGATACCATGTTAGAGGTATTGTGTTAGGGACACAAGTTTAAGAAAAACAAATCAGGTGGGATGTGAGGGATGGTGCCTGCCCTTGAGATAAATGCCCTTACAATCTAGTGGGCATTAATCCCAAAATTACACAAAATGTAAACTTGTAGCTGTGACAAGGCTACATAAAAGCTAACAGAGCCTATTATAGAGTAATTTGACCTCATCAGGGAAGTCAAAGAAGGCTTCTTTGAGGGAGCGATAACCCAGATAAGATTGGAAAAGTAGGTGTTAACTAGGCAAAGTGAAGAGAGAACTGCACTTGAGAAAGAGGAAACAGCACATGCAAATGTCCTGAAACAGGAGCAAAGCAAAGAGAAGGGACAGTAACGAAGCAAGTGCACCAGGGACTTCCCTGGTGGCCCAGTGGTTAAGACTCCGCAGTTCCACTGCAGGGGGCATGGGTTGGATCCCTGGTCAGGGAACTGAGATCCTGCACGATGGAGCCAGAAAACAAAACAAAACAAAACAAAACACAAAGCAAGTGCACCAGTTGTTAACATAATGTTTCTCAGCTCCAAACCCAAGCGTCTATGCTCTGCTTTGTGATGCACTGCAGAACTACATTTCTGCTTTGCCAGCTGTTTCAGTGCCGCTAGGCTGGAGCAGGAAAAAGTTTCCTGTGAATGTCATCCCAGCAACACCTCTTCACCCTGGCACGTGCATTTCCCTCCAAAGTGATACCGCAGCAGCTATATCCAGTTTGCAGTTTTTCCCACACTTACAAAGCTGGCCTCATCACACCAAACTCTCCTCTCAGACACGAGGACCAGTGAGAGCAACCACAGGGTCACCCTCCAAGCTCAGAGACACTAACACCAGTTGAGCAGAACCCCCTCCTTGGAGTTTCGGTTTCAGCAACACGGGGCCCCTCTTCTACATTTCTAAGTTTATTTTTTTTCGAAATATTTACTTAGCTGTCTCGGGTCTTAGTTGCAGCATGCGGGATCTAGTTCCCTGACCAGGGATCAAACCCTGCCACCTGCACTGGGAGCATGGAGTCTTAACCACTGGACCACCAGGGAAGTCCCGTTTATAAGTTTAAATTACACCAACCCCTTCCCTTTTTCCCCTTAGCCTGAGTGGTGAGAATTGCTTTCCACAGTTGCAACGCCTGTGATGCCTTCAAGTTCTCTCTTTACCCTTTCAGTTACCTAGTTCACCAGTTTATACCTAGTTAACAATTTTTTTTTTTTTTTTTTTTTTTGCCACACTGCGCGGCTTGTGGGATCCTAGTTCCCCGACCAGGATTGAAACCGGGCCCTCGGCAGTGAAAGCACGGAGTACTTACCACTGGACGGCCAGGGAATGCCCAACAATTTCTTATCTTAAATTTTCTTCATTAAATAACTGGTGTAGTGTCTGCCTTCTGTACCTTGATATAGCAAGTAAAAAGGAGTTACTAGTAGGATTGCAAAAAGTAGATAAAGATCATTCTGAAAGAGCCTTTTATAACTGAGTTTGGACTTTATTCTGTAAGCTACAAAGAACTCAGAAGCCTGTTATGCAGAGAACTGCCATGGTTAGGTATGCATTCTAGAAGAATCACTCTGGAAGCAGTGCAGCAGTTGGATCTAAAAACTGGGCTGCAGGTACAAAGACCAGACAGGTTGAGAGGAGAGAAGAACAGAACCTGAACTGGAGCAAAATTGTTGAGCAATAGAAGAAGGCCAAGTGCCATTTGCTGAAACGCTGACCTCAGGAAGACAAACAGGTCTAAAGAGGAAGACAATGAGTTTGGCTTTAGGTATGAGGAATGCTTTGCTTACCTATTGTTAGGGAAAAAATGACCCCCAAAGGTAATGACTTAACTACTGCAATGTTATTCTCATGATTTTGCAAGTTGGGCTGGGCTCAGCTGGACAGTTCTTCTGGTTTTGCTAACAGTCACTTGTGTGGTTGTAATCAGCTGGTGGATCAGCTGTGGGCTGGGCTCAGCTGGGATGCTGGGACAGCTGTATCTCTCTCTCTCTCAAAGTGGTCTCTCCAGTAGCCTCTCTATGGTTCTTGTACTGTGGCTCAGGACTCCCAAGAACACGAAAGCAGAAGCTTCTAGCCTTTCTTAAATTTTAGGCTTTCAAGTGACACAGTGATGTTTCCATCATATTCTGTTGGTTAACAAGGTAAAATAGGACTCAAGGAAAGTCACACAAGCGTATGAATAGCGGGAGATGCTGTTCACTGGAGGCTATCAAAGTAAGTCTATCATAAGGAATTTTGAGAGGCCTGTGGGAATCCAAGTGGAGATGTCTAGCAAGCAGTTGAGTCTACAGCTTGAGGATCCAGATGGGGATTAAAACATGAGAGAGGATAAAACTGTACTCAGAGAGAAGAGCAGGGGGCCAAGGGCAGAAACCTGAGGTCCTGTATCTAAAAAGTGAATATGCAATGAGACTTAGAAAGATCAATCAGAGAGGTCAAAGCAGAACCAAGGCAGTAGAGTTTTAAGGAATGAGTGATCAAGCAATATCTAATGCAGCAGAGAGCACCAGAATGTGGGCTGAAGCGTGTACTGGATTTTAGAAGGTGGTAGACATAATCGCAGGTAGCGGTATCGTTATTGTTGAAGACTTTATTTTTTAGAGAAGTTTTAGATTCCCAGCCAAACTGAGGAGAAGGAACAGAGATTTCCCATCTACCCCCTGACCCCACATTTGCATAGCCTCCCCCACTATACACAGCCCCCGCCAGATGATACATTTGTTACAATTGATGAACCTGCATGGACACATGATTATCACCCAGAGTCCATGGTTTACTTCTTCTTGATGGTGTACATTGTATGAGTTTGGACACATGTATAATTACATGTTCTGTCATTACAGTATCATTCAGAGTATTTTCACTGCCCTAAAAATCCTCTGTGCTCTGTAACAGCAGTTGTTTTGACTGCCCAGAATCCATCTCTCTCTCTCTTTTTTTTTTTGGTTGCACCACACAAGTGGGATCCCCAACCAGGGATCGAACCCGCACCCCCTGCATTGGAAGGCAGATTCTTAACCACTGGACCACCAGGGAAGTCCCATCTTGTGTATTTCTTGCCCCAGGTTTAACCACTGGACTGCCAGGGAAGTCCCTAGAATCCACCTCTCTTTTTTCAGATAACCGCATCTTAAATTTATCATGCCCTCTCAAAGTCCATGTGGTATGGAAAGGGCTAACATTCTCCCACATACATCACTCCAGGGTAGAGCATGTAATCTGGGTCTGGCCAATTGGAATACTGGATCCACTGTCAAGGCCGCTTTGATTGGTTTAGTGCCAGCCAGTGAGTTTCAATTCTGGAACTTTGTACTGAAAATAATAGGAAAAAGACACTCCCTTGCCAAAATAACATTGAGAAGTAGGGGCAAAGCCCATGATGTGGAGCTGGAGACCAGTCTGTGAAGCCAACCTAGAAATCAGTGGTGCAAAGGGCAGGATGGGGAGAAAGAGGGAGAGACTAAACCCTGTTGACCTTCTAATGACATCCTTTGAGTCCCTGGATCATCCTTCGATGCCTGAAGCTACTCATACCCTGAACTTTTCTGTTATGAAAGACAATAAACTCACTTTTTTTTTTTTTGGCTGCACTGGGATCTCAGTTCCCCGACCAGGGATCGAACCCGTGTCCCCTACAGTGGAAGTGTGGAGTCTTAACAACTGGACTGCCAGGGAACTCCTCCCTTATTTTCTTAAACTAGGCTGAGCTTTGTTTCTCTCATTTGCAATCCAAAACAATCTTGACCGGGCGTCCCTGGTGGCGCAGTGGTTAAGAATCTACCTGTCATTGCGGGGGACACGGGTTAGAGCCCTGGTCTGGGAAGATCCCACATGCCGCGGAGCAACTAAGCCCGTGCGCCACAACTACTGAGCCTGCGTGCCTGGAGTCCGTGCTCTGCAACAAGAGAAGCCACCACAAGGAGAAGCCCCCGCACCGCAACCGCGGCAACTAGAGAAAGCCCGCGCACAGCAACGAAGACCCAACAAAGCCAAATAAATAAAGAAATTTATTTATTTAAAAAATAAATAAATGAAATAAATAATTTTTTAAAAATTAAAAGGAAAAAATCTTGACCAATACAATAATTAAAATGCAATTTTGAAAGGTTCATGTATATATTTAAACTAATTTTTAAAGTGTTTTTTTAACTTCTCTATTTTATCTTATTTATATATTCTTGGCCACGCAATGTGACAAGCAGGATCTTTAGTTCCCTGGCCAGGGATTGAACCCATGTTCCCCTGCAGTGGAAGCGCAGACTTAACCACTTGGCGGCCAGGGAAGTCCCTAAATTTGTTTTGTTTTGTTTTGTTTTTAAGATATTTTTTAAATGTAAACCATTTTTAAAGTCTTTATTGAATTTGTTACAATATTGCTTCTGTTTTATGTTTTGTTTTTTTGGCTCCGAGGCATGTGGGATCCTAGCTCCCCAACCAGGAATCAAACCCGCATCCCCACACACACTGGAAGGCGAAGTCCTGAACTGCCACTGAACTGCCAGGGAATTCCCCTCTCTCATTTAATTCTAACAATAAACCTATGAGGTAGAACGAGTATTGTTTTACTCTCACTTGCTTGCATTCCAAGTATATTACATATATTGTATATATGTATGTTGCACATATTAACACATACGTGTATATATACATATGGGGGAAGTTTATATATTTATGTACCTGTGTATATCTATCTATCCATCCATACATACATATTTATATATATACACACACATACATATAATAGGAAAAGGTATGTATATTATTTATACTCACAGATGAATGGAAGGAATTAGTAGATCACAGTGGTCACCAGCTGTGGAATACATGTCCCATTCGGTAGAACCTTTTAAGAACTGATGCTGGGACTTCCCTGGTGGTCCAGTGGTAAAGAATCCGCCTTACAATGCAGGGGGCACAGGTTCGATCCCTGGTCAGGGAACTAAGATCCCCCACGCCGTGGGGCCACTAAGCCCGCGCTCCACAACTTCTGAGCTTGCGCGCCTCAGTGAGAGAGCCCGTGTGCCGCAAACTACAGAGCCCAAGCGCCACAACTAGAGAAAAGCCTGCGTGCCGCAACGAAGATCCGGAGTGCCGCAACTAAGACCAGACGCAGCCAAAATTAAAATAAAATAAATAAGTAAATAATAAAATTTAAAAACCCCTTCCATTAAAAAAAAAGAACTGATGCTGGGCTTCCCTGGTGGCGCAGTGGTTGAGAGTCCGCCTGCCGATGCAGGAGACGTGGGTTCGTGCCCCGGTCCGGGAGGATCCCGCGTGCCGCGGAGCGGCTGGGCCCGTGAGCCGTGGCCGCTGAGCCTGCGCGTCCGGAGTCTCTGCTCCGCAATAGGAGAGGCCACAGCAGTGAGAGGCCCGCGTACCGCAAAAAAAAAAACCAAGAACTGATGCTAATAAAAAAGTATTAAACAATAGCAAAAGCCTGGAGCAAATATTGATTCAAAGATAACCCTAGAGTAAGGAAAGTCATCTCAGCACTGGTGTGATTTCACCCACGGCATCTTAGGAAAATGGAGATCGGTAAGCAGGCAGTCAGTCCTGAAGCATGTCACATTTTTCCAATATCCCGAGTCTCAATGCAGATTACTGTAACTGTAGCTATTTGCAATCCTTCTGTTTGCATAACTGTTTGCAAAATTGCTGTTCAGATTGACCAATCTATCCATCTACCCTTGGCTTAAAACCATGTAGTGGCTTCTTATCAGATTTGGGATAAAAGTCTCAGTCCTTACTAATGGCTCTTGTGTCCATCAGGGTCCGGTCAGGAAAACAGAATTTAAAATAGGAAATTCATTAAACAGGTGGTGGAGGGCTGAACAAGCAGAAGGGGAACACTGAAGTCATTTAATAATAACTGCAGGAAGCAGCTCCCACTTCTAGGGCTGGAGAACAAAGAGATCCATTGGGGTTAACAGAGAATAAGAATCAGAAGAGGATTCCTGGAGGGCTGGTTCTTATGCCGCTGAGAAAGGGGCACCATGATGTTGGCACTGGCCCTTCAAGAGCTTACGGGAGGGGCCCTGCAAAGCTGGGGCTCAGAACTCTGAAGAGGGGCTGCACGCTGAGGCTATTTCTGGAAAGAGCCTGGAGAATGAACCAAATGGCCTGTCAGAAGCAAAATGTCATTACTTACTCTGACAGGAATAGCAAGCAAACGGGCAGGAGTGAGTCCCTCCCCCTGCCTTCCAGTCTCCCTGTATCCTCGCCTATTGACAGAACCTAACACTAGCTGACAAAGGTGCACTACAGTTTGCCGCTCAAATATTGCAGGGCAGGGTGGAGAAGAGTGAATTTGGAGCTAAGAGACCAGCACAGCCTTCAAGGGCCTATGTGATCTAGCCCCTGCCTACCTTCCCAGCCTGATGCCCTCCATTCTCATCATACACTCAGTTCCGATCACATTGGGTTTCTTTTTCTTTCCCCAGACAACCAAGCTTATTCCCACTTCTGGGGCATTTGTGCTCACTATTCCCTCTACCTACAAGTACCTTCTCCCTTGGGACTCACTTATTTAGGGTATAACCTAAAGCCACCAACTCAAAGAGGATTTCTCTGACTTCACCGATCCATAGAAGCAATGATCTCCGCACTCACACTCTGTAAAATTCCCTGTTTTCATTTCACCCATAACATTAATCACTATTTAATATTTAAAAAGTGATTTCTTGTTTGTTTCTGTCCTAAAAAATGTAGGGATCTGTCTTATTTGCCACTGTATCCTTGGGGGACCAGACAGTGTCAGGTATACAGCTCAATAAATGTTGAATTAATGCATTTTAGAGAAAGTAAAAACCTCTATGTATTTATGGAAGCTGGAAGGAAACTTGGAGATCACAGCTGACTCCATCATTTGACAGCTGGGTAAACCGAGGGACAGAGAGCTGAAATAATATACCAAAGGGCACACAGTGAGTGAGAAAAGTGTTGCTTCCTACTTTTCCCAGTGTTTTCACATATATCACCTTATTTTGCTCTCCTACTTTCCTGGTGCAATGGTAGGGTACTTGGGCAATGGTGGGGATTCCAAAATCTTCTTGGGGACCAAAGAGAGAGAATGGATGAGTGACCTCTCCTCCTATGTCCAGGAGGGATCCCCAGGGAAGAGCTGTAACTGGACACCTTACCTGTGTTCAAAGCAAAGAATACCCAGGACACCTATGTTTCTCTGGGACCTTACGACCCAGCTCCCCTGGGTGGAGAAAGGTGCCCGGTTGTTTCCGTGGGGTTAAGGTAGCCCTCTAGTGGACTAACAGTCAAAAGACTTATCCAGGACCTGCAATTAAATTGCTGGGTGACACTGGGCAGCAAGTTAGTTACATGTTCCTGCTGGTCCTCTCTTTCCCCATCTGTAAAACGGTTGGGGTATGTTGGGCTAGGATCGCTGTGGCTCAGCGAGGCTGACTCAGTTGGTTAAGAACTGTGCCCGCGGGTTTTGAATACTGTAAGAGCGGACTCGATAAACCTTTCAATTTAGGAATGAATAGATTAAACTGCTGAAAAGGTCAAGGTGGTGCAGATGTTAAACTGCTGGGACCTAGGCTTCCCAGGTCAAAAGGGGAGGTCGAGGGGTCAAAGGTCGGGTTCCGGTCAAACGCCCGAAAAACCGGAAGTCCCGAGTGGGTCTAATCCTAGTCCGGGCCTCCAGCCGCGTGACTAAATCTCCCCGGGGCGGAGCTGCAGCACCCGAAGAGGGCGGAGTTTGGGGCCTCCCAATGGCAGCGCGGATGTCCTTCCAGCGCAGCCAATCAACGTGGGAAGACGGTAAAATTTAAACCCCCTCCCACGTCCTCCGCTGGGACCTGTCCTGAAAGCGTTTGTATGAAGTGCGGCCGCTCGCCCCGCCCCCTCCGGGGAGGAGGGGAGAAGGGCGGGCTTTCCCTCTCGAGTTCGCCTATCACGGCGGGCAGCCTGGGGAAAGGCGGGCGGCGGCGCCAATCAGGGCAGCAGCCGGGGTCCGGCGGAGCAGTTGGCTACACTTGTAACTTTTTTCGAAAGCTGCGTTTCCCGGGAGATCCTAGGCGGTGACAGAGCGCGGCCATGGCTAGAGGTATTGGCCCGGGTGGCCAGCGCCGGGGCAGCTGGGATAGGGGGTCGCGCTGGAGGCGGGACCGAGGTGGCGGGAGCTGCGGCAGGGAAGCGCTCTCCCGCCGGCTGCTCGCACGGAACGCGGGGACGAGCTGGGGTGCGGGGGGGAGGGGCTGCGGAACCTTCCCCACCTCGTCCCCACCCTCGCTTCCGAAGCCCCCAGAAACCCCTCCCACTCCCGTGCTTCGGTTTCCCCTCTTTAAAGTGTGGGCACCCGGTGGCCTGCCTCTCCCGACGCAATGGGGCCATATGTCAAAGCTGTTTGGAAACTAAAGCGCAGGGCACCTCCAGGGAATGGTTGTCATTGATACAAATGGGGGGAGGGCGAGGCTTCGCCTGCTTAAGGGCTCTCTCTTGTTAGGAAAGGAGGTGACCCCGAGGCGAGGGCGCAGATCGGTAACCTACATGGTGGGGAGCGCGTCGGAGTGGACCCCGCGGCAGGCGCCTTCCTTTCCCTCCCTACTCCCTGAGTCAGCTCTGCGCCGCCGGGGCGGGGACGGGCCCTGCTGGCCCACTTTGGGGTGAAACAGGTCCCCTGGCACCTCCCGGGGCGGCCCTTCGCGCCGCAGCTGATCAGTACTCCTGCCCACGGGAGATGGCTTGGGTGGGTTTGTGCAGCCGCGAGGGAGGCGATGTCCCTGCCTGAAGTTCTTCGCAGTTAGTTGGCTGTCAGGACAGTAAGACCCACGTTATGCGGCAAAGTGATCTCCAACCGCTGGTCATTTCCAGCCGCTGTGTCTCCTTCATGCAAAAACTTTAGCGTGATGGTTCACTTGAATTATTATTTAAAAGAAATAAGTTGAGGTTTTACATTTTTCTCAAAATTCTCAGGGTATTACATATTAGTAGGAATTTGCGTTAATGCAGTATGCTCCCTGTGGCGATCATAATGAATAAAATAAGGATTCATTCAGCAAATATTTATTGGGCTTCTTTGTTTTCAGCCCCTGCACCCAGGTGCATCATTTATTTTCCCAGCATCCCTTTACGGTCTTTTGGGACAAGATTTACCTAGATTATGATTAAGAAATTAGGCATAGTGAACTTCATGTTAAAGAGCTTCGTAACCCAGTCCACACAGAAAAGTAAGATGCCTTAAATATTTTTCTTCAGAAAAGGGTTAAGCATCTAAAAGTATATTTAATAATATCTGACTAATTTATCTGACATATCTTAATAAAGCTGTGCTTCCCTGATTCATTTTTCCCATCACAGCAGCAAAATCATTTAAACTACCTGGTTTTTTTTTGTTTTTTTTTTCAGTACGCGGGCCTCTCACTGTTGTGGCCTCTCCCGTTGCGGAGCACAGGCTCCGGACGCGCAGGCTCAGCGGCCATGGCTCACGGGCCTAGCCGCTCCACGGCATGTGGGATCTTCCCGGACCGGGGCACGAACCCGTGTCCCCTGCATCGGCAGGCGGACCCTCAACCACTGCGCCACCAGGGAAGCCCTAAACTACCTGTTTTAACAGTAGTGCATTAAAAAAAAAATAGCTTGCTTTAATTAATCTGTTGGGGGGAAACAAAGTGAACCACTTTGCCATTGAAATACTTGAATACTCAATATGGGCAAGTAATAATTACCATTGAGGGCCAGGTGCTTTATTATGTCAGTTAATCTTTACAAACTGTTACTTCCATTTTTCAGAGGTGGAAGCTGAAGTCCAAAGTCACTGTCCAGACTCTGGCCATTCTGTGTCTTTGTTTGTTCCGCTCTACCTCCCTTATTTAGCCAAAGTGAAGATGAGTGTACCCAGCTTCTACCATAACAGGTTACAAATCACCTTTGTAATGTACTGGTTAGTGATTCTCAGTGACTCACATGACGCCCCCCCCCCAATGAAGGGTCAGTCTTTTTCTTCTAGAAAAGAGGTCTTTGTTCCTAAGTTGTAGTTCACTTTGAGAGCCCTGCGGAGTCACATGAACAAAATGTTCAGATACTGGGTAACTCCTCTCTGGTTTTGAAGTTTTACAATCATGTAAATATTTACAGCCTCAAGGATATTACTTTGGGCAGGATCCGTACATCTACTTTTCCCCATTTCTACTGCCACTGTCAGATGGCCTCATACTTGGTCTCCCTCTTCCTACTGTGACCATCTCCAATTTATCGTGCCTCAGCAGCTAGAGTGGTCCCCAAGAACACAGATATTTATCATGTGACTCTCACCACTCCTTCTGCCCCTAACCTCCCCTTTTGTTCTTAGGATCAAATCCACAGTCCTCACCCTGGCCTGTAAGGGGCCTACCCACCCCTCTGGCCTCAATGTGCTCCATCTCTGTCTGTGTTCATTGTTGCGTCTTTAGCACAGGGCCTGGAACACAGTAGGTAGTCAATAAATGCTTGTTGAATGGATGAATTGGTATTTTAGTGTCTGAGTTTGAGGAAAGCAATATACATTTTTTTATGCTGAAGTATCCTCATATCCATCAGTATCTCAGTCATGTGACCCTTAGGCAAGTGATTTATTTTCCCCAAGCCTCGATTTCTACATCTGTGAAATAGAATAGTACCTTCTCATAAATGGTTGGGAAGGTTAAATTAAATAATGCATTATTGTACGGCCTGACACAGTAAACATTCAGTAAGTGCAAGCTATTAGTATCATTGCTGTTGGATTCTATTTCTATGAGACCCTGGGCAACATTAAGAGTTTTTATTTCTGTGACTGGGTATATGTATTTGTTATGCACATATGAACACCTCATGTACAGACAAAACAAAGTGTTTTGAAACTTTACTGAAGGATTTGAACTAAATTTTCTAGCTACTAGAGCTGCAGAGTTGAGAGAAATGGGTGCTAGACTTGTATTTTAATGTATTCCCTGCATTTTGTGGGCTATGATGGAGAAAGCTATAGCCCTGAGTAGGTGTGTGTAGTGGGGGCGAGGGAGTTAAAATAGTATGAGAAATGGACAAGCTGATCTGAGCATCTGCTTCCTGCCTCCAGACCATGATTCCCATGATAGTTTGGCAACAAACTACAAACCTTCTCTGCCCTGCAGAGGTAACAGACACTGTTTCAGATGGCTCAACCTGGGTGTCAGAGTGTCACTTTAGAATCCTAACTCTGCATAGTCTCTTGGGTATTCAAGTGGGCAGACTAGCCTACTCCACTGGAGTCAGTGGTTGGATGGGTATGGCAGGGGTTCCCCAGCCCTGCTCTGAAGGATTCTAAAGCACGAGCTGATTTGGGAGGTGTTGTCCTGAGCAGTGTCTTGCCATTTAATCCACTGTCTTATCCCTTCTAAGGGGAGGCAGCTACTTAAAGTGACAGCCATTTGTTTATCTGTGGATGTCAAAGGTGCCCTGGGTACGTTATGGAATTCATAGTTCTTAGTTTTTATCCACGAGGATGCTGAGGCCTAGTCTGGGTAAGGGAGTTGGCTATGGTCACAAAGCACCTCTGGGGCAGATGCAGGGAGAGATACCCAATCCTTGCCTCTCAGGCCATAACCCAAGGCTACATGCCCCGAGGTCTCTTGTTTGCATTATGACTTTGAACAAATACAGGGACTCTTTTGGCCATGGGCCCTCAAACCCTAATGGCTACAGCACAGTGGTTCAGGGCAGTAAGGTATACTGGAACCCCTGCCTCCCAGGACATTTCCTCGGGGACAGGAGACTTGGGTGACTTGCTAAACCCTCTGCAACACCATTTGCTCCTGTATGTTTATTTCCTCACCTGTAACCTGGAAGTTAGTGGCCAGGAGTGTAGGCTCTGGTCTGTTGGCTTGGTAATCTATTTCTAGTTCTGAGAACTTGGCCAAGCTCCTCACTTCTCCGAGGTTGTTTTCCCTGTCTGTGGAAGAGAAAATAATGGTGTCTACCTTCAAAGGGCTGTTTGTGAGGTCTGAATGGCATAAGGTATGCAAGAGAAGCACCCAGCAAACATACCGTTATAATTCCTGGCTCTATTTCCCCAGGGTCCGGACCGGTCAGGTGCAGACCGCCTGGGTTTGACACCTAACCTGATCGCTTTCTAGTTCTGTGGCTTTGGACAAGCCTCTGCACCTCCTTGGAAGCTCAGTATCCTCATCATAAACGGTTAGCCACAGGACCTGGCCCCCAGGGGCTTGCCGGGAAGGTTAAATGCCCAGGAAAACACTCCGTGAGCACAGGCTCGGGCACACAAGAGGGCTCTCGCCTGTCGCGTTCACCGCTGCCGACTGCGCCTGGCACGGACGGGTCTCCCGAAATAGCCGTTGAGCCAGCGAGAGTAGGAGCCTGGCCGGCCGAGAGCCCGGTCTGTCATTATCATGTTTCACACCCCTTCCTCCCCGAGTGGCTGAGGACGCGCGAGAGGGGGCGCGCCCGAGTCGGGATTCCTCGCGGCCGCGGGGCCCGCCCTCCTTCGTTCCCTCCCCTTCTCCCTCCCTCGCTCCGGAGGAGCCTCGCAGCGCCGCCCCTGCCAGCCCCCTCCCCGGCCGGGAGCGGACGGTGGGTGGCGGCAGCGGCGAGCGGGCGGGCCGCGGAGGACGCGCCGCCAGCGCCTCCCTCCTTGCGTCCTCGGTCCCGGGCCGGCCGGGGCTGCCGCGGCGCGCGGGTGCCGGGCTCTGCCTCGCAGGCCATGGGGGAAGGGGGCGCCGTGGGGCGCCGCCGGCCCTTCCCCGGGGCGCCGCGGCGGCGCTGGTGGCGGCGGCAGCAGCAGCAGCAGCGGCAGCGGCAGCGCTGGTGGCCGGGCCGCGGCGGCGGCGGCGAGGGCGAGGGCGCGGGGCGCGCCGCCATGGGCCTGGCCGGGCTGCAGGTGGGTGTGTCGGGCCCGGCCGCGCGGGGGGCGGGCGGCGCGCGGGGCCCGGCCGGGCCGGGCGGCGGGAGGGCGCCTCGGGCCCCGGCCTGGCCCCGCCGGCCGGCCCCGGCCTCCCGGCGGCGCGGGCGGCCCACCGCCGCCGGGCCCTCGGAACATGGCTGCGGCGGGAGGCGCCGCCGCGGCGCCCGGCCCGGGCGGCCCCGCTCCCCGCCCCGCCGCGCCCTGAGCGCCCCCTCCCCCGCTTCCCCCGGGTCCCCCTCTCCAGGCAGGAAGATGTCCAAGCCCCGCGCGGTGGAGGCGGCGGCGGCGGCGGCGGCGGTGGCAGCGACGGCCCCGGGCCCGGAGATGGTGGAGCGGAGGGGCCCGGGGAGGCCCCGCACCAACGGGGTAAGCAGGCACCCTCCCCGCACTCGCTCGGCGCGCCCCGAAGGGCCGTGCGGCCGGGCGCCCCTGCCGACCCCGCTCCGAGAGCACGTGGGCGCCCCCGCGGCCCTGGGGCGGGGGTGCGGGCGGGGCGCCCGGCCGGGCAGCTTCCTTTTCTGCTGCCTGCCTGGGAGTGGCGTCCACACCCGCTCCGCCATGACCCTAGCAGTGTTTGACCTCGTAAAAGTTTGTGTCTTTATGGCATTTCCAGGCCCCGAGACCCAGCCACCCCTGTGGTGGCCGCCTTCCCAGAGTGTGCGGGGCCTGCCCGGGGCCCTCGGGGAGGTCACAGGGTCTCGCTGACTTGGTGTTGAATGGCTCACCAGGCAGAAAGGCTCAGTAGGGTTTCTGGGAAGGCCCTCCTCCTGTCTGTGCTTACTCAGAGGAGAGGCCGCACACCCAGAGACACCAGCAGTGACCTGTCCGCCCCACCGGTCTGCCCACCGCAGTCGAGTAACCGCCCTAAATGCGACGGCTCTAGGCGTTTCTTCCTTTAGCTCTGCACCCCCCCAGTTAGCCCGAGAGAACTACCCCAACCGCAGCCCAGTCCTGCAGTCCGTGGAGGCTGCTGGGCTGCATGATTTGAGAGGGGCCAGGCTTGGGCACACAGAAGGCTCAGGCAGTAATGGCAGGTCCTGCCAGCTGACCTCAGGACTGAGAAGTGGTTGATCAGGTTCCCTGAGGCCGCTTCTGTGCCAGAGTCCCTGCAGCCCCTGCCAGGGCAGTCGGCTCCTGCACTAGGCCAGCCCTCCCCGTCCCGGCCTTGCTTACCTGGTCCTTCTGACCTCCTTGCTACGGGTAGGTTGTCTCCTTCTTATATAGACCTTTGTGGACGGCTGGTTCTGCTGGCCAGATGTCCCCCCTTAGCGAATGGAGTTAGAGACGGACTTGGACCTGGGGGATTCTGAACTTTCCACTGCTCTGCTGGGGCTGGAGTAGCCCAGTTTTTGAGAGATGTTGTCTATTTTTTGTCTTTTGTATTCTGATTGCCCCCTTGGCTGCCTAAATCTTGTGGGATCTTCTTCTTCAAGCCTCTTTCAGAATATGCATTTGTCGTTTTAGGAGAATGTATTTACCGGGCAATCAAAGATCTATACCTACATGAGCCCGAACAAATGCTCTGGAATGCGTTCCCCCCTTCAGGAAGAGAACTCAGTTGCACATCACGAAGTCAAATGCCAGGGGAAGCCGTTAGCTGGAATCTACAGGAAACGCGACGGTAAGCCTCTGAAATGGCCCTGTTCTGACCATAGCTGGCCGGCTCGCATCCTGCAGAATAATGTAAATGTGCTAAATTTTTTTTTTTTTTTAACATCTTTATTGGGGTATAATTGCTTTACAATGGTGTGTTAGTTTCTGCTTTATAACAAAGTGAATCAGTTATACATATACATATGTTCCCATATCTCTTCCCTCTTGCGTCTCCCTCCCTCCCATAAATGTTCTAAATTTTTATCCAGCCTTTTCAATCCAAAGTTCAAGAGGGTTGAACCATGTTTGGTCTTGCTGCTGGGAAACACAGACAAGGGGGAAAGAGCTGCCTGTTCCAGGGCGTGTGCCCTGTTGGTCTGACAGGTTCTCCCTGCTTTCACAAGAGTTAGCGTGTCCTTCAGGCTTGATTATCTTGCCAAGTTGCAACAATATGGCACCTGGCCTGTTGTTAGAGAGGCTCACAGGTGCTAAAAGTACAGAAATTATGAGTCTAGGTTGTCCGGACCAGGCTCTTGCACTCCCGCTGAGTCGTGTGAACCTAAGGAACTGATTTCCTTCCCTTTTATGAGGTGGCCTTGATCTCAGTTCTAAAGTTTCTTTCTACTCAAGTGTTCAGTGCTAGTCTCTGGAGCATCATACTCTGGAATGAGATTTGGGGTTAAAATATTGAGCAAGAAAATTAATGGTTATTGAAAATTCTGTCTGGCCCTGCAAAACACGCTGAGACCTCTTACACATCTTGTTCTAACCCAAATATTCCCTTTTAAAGCTGAGGGCGGGGCGGGGGCGCCGGTGCACGTGAGCTTTCCCCAATTCACCGTGCTCCCTTCTGATTAAACCTTGCCTTAGAGAAGCAAAACTCTGGCTATCAGCAGCTCCGTACCAGGAAGCTTTGTATTCGTTAACAGAAAGTGCCGTAAGGGATGGGGTGGCCCAACCTCTGGGCCAGATCTGAGGCCCCGTAAGGGATGGGGTGGCCCAACCTCTGGGCCAGATCTGAGACCCCGTAAGGGATGGGGTAGCCCAACCTCTGGGCCAGATCTGAGGCCCCGTAAGGGATGGGGAAGCCCAACCTCTGGGCCAGATCTGAGGCCCCGTAATGGATGGGGTAGCCCAACCTCTGGGCCAGATCTGAGACCCAGGGGCAGGAGCCGGCCCTCTGCCTGATTCCCCCTGGGACATAGGGTGATGTTACTTCATATGACTTAAAGGTTCCAATCCTAGCTCTGCCATTGATCAAAGGAAGGGACGTGGGCAATTTGCTACTCTTTTCTGAGCCTCCGTTCTCTCTGTACAGTGGGAGAGAGAGGAGTCCTACAGGACCATTCTGAAGGTCAGTTAAAGAGCAGGTGCAGATGGGCTTTGTGAGGGAATTCCCTGGTGGCCCAGTAGTTAGGACTCGGCTCTTTCACTGCCCTGGACCCCAGGTTCAGTCCCCGTTCGGGAGAATTAAGATCTCAAAAGCCGTGCAGTGCGGCCAAAAAAAAGGAGTGGGGGGCGGCTTTGTGAGTGCTCCATACGTCAGCCTGTTCTCCACTGAGCTGCGAGCATCACGGCCTGCCCCTCCCCGCAGTTCAGCGTAGGCAGCACTCAGAACAGCACTCACCACGCTGGGTTGGGGAAGGGGCTCTTTTGAGATGGCACTCAGCCAGTCTCACGTCCCCTCTGGAACGGGGCAGGATGTAGATTGTCCTAAATGGGGACACGGGGCACAAGCTAGCTGATTTGACTCGTAGTGTTATTACGTGGCGACAGTCAGAATTGGGGGCTGGAGGAACATTGGAGGAGACCCCAAGGTCCAGGTTCTTGTCCATGATTCTAGACCCTTTTCCTGCCTTGATGCAGACTCAACATGACTGCTGATGTTCACGAGCACCACCCACTTGTAGGGTTACGCCTGACGCCTTACCTCCACCCAGGAGGGCGTACAAGGAGCCAGAATGGTCTGGATGGGTGCTGATGTATTTATTTTTCTCTTTTGTTTATTGAGATATAATTCTGATATCCTGAAGTTCACCATTTTAAAGGGTACGATTCAGTGGTTTTTAGCATATTTACAGATATGTGCGACTATCACCTCTGTTAAACTCCAGTACATTTTCATCACCCCAAAAAGAAAACCTGTACCTATTCACAGTCGCTCCCCATTCCTCCCTTCCCCCAGCCCCAGGCAGCCCCTAATTTATATCCCGTCTCTATGGATTTGCCTATTCCGGACACTTCATATAAATGGAATCATCTAATACGTGGCCTTTTGTGTCTGGCCTCTTTGACTCATTATAATGTTTTCAGGGTTCATCCATGTTGTAGCCTGTGTCAGTACTTCGTTCCTTTCTGTGGCTGAATAATATTCCATCCTGCAGGTGTACCACATTTTCTTGACCCATTCATCATTTGATGGACGTTCAGGTTGTTTCCATTTTTTGACTATTAATAAGCTGCTGCAGATGTTCATATACAGGTTTTTGTGTAGACATCTGCTTTTAATTCTCTTGATAGATTCCTAGAACTAGAATTGCTGGGTCATATGGTAACTCTATGTTTAACATTTTGGAGAACTGCCAAATTCTTTTCCAAAGTGACTGCACCATCTTACATTCCCACCAGCAATGTATTATTTAATTATCTGTTAAAAGTAAAATCTCTTTTGAAAAAAAATAGTCCAACACTGGTGCTCCACAACTATTTTTAGTAACAAGTCATTGGCGACGTCCCTCACAACACACTGACTGGTGTCGGGGCACCGTGCTGGGAACCACTGTGAACACTGGGCTTCGACCCTGTTAGAACAGGGAATTTAAAAAAAAAAAAAAAAAGAAAACGAGTCTGAAATGAATCACTCCAGGCAGCTAGCTCTTGGGGAAGAGGTCTTTGCTGGGGAGAGGTTCTGCTTTACTGCCTTACTCCTGTCCACCAACACTGGCCCACCCTTTAGGAATTTAGCTTTTTTCCCTGGGGTCTGCAGCCCATTTCCTGAAAAGCCATTGGTCGAGCCCTCACGCCAGTGTTGCTGGCTGTGGTGCTTCTGCTTCAAGGGCTCTTTCAAGATGCAGAAGGCCCGATGTGTTGATTAATTAGATGAGAGGGATCCACTCACAATGTATATGTTGACTCATCATGGTGTAACATTTCAAATATCTTATAATTGTATTTCTCAATTATACCTCAACAAAGCTAGAAAAAGAAAAAAAAGATGCAGAAGACCAAAAGCTGCACCCAGTGTCTGGGTCAAAAAGTAAAGCCAGACGCTTTGCCCAAGATACTGGTTAGTGGACACCAGGCTTAACAGCCCAAGGGCACGGCTGCCCAACACGCCCCATCCCTCTCTTCTCTCCAAGCCTGTCTTAGCATGCGACTGAGGGCTGGAAAGTGGGAGCCGGTGGGTCCAGAGTCAGCCTGTCTCCCCCCACCCTCTGCCCACAGAGAAAAGAAACTCTGGGAATGCAATACGAAGCTCCATGAAGGCCGAGGAACAGAAGATCAAAGACGCCAGGAGAGGTCCCCTGGCCCCTTTTCCAAACCAAAAATCTGAAGCAACAGAACCTCCCAAAACCCCGACCTCGTCTTGTGATTCTCCCAATGCAGCTGCCGCCAAGCAAGCCCTGAAAAAGCCCGTCAGGGCCAAACAGGCTCCCAGGAAAAAGTAAGCGCCCCATGGAGGCCACCCCTAACACAGGGCAGCCTGCCCAGTGCCGGCAGGGGTGAGGCCGCCCACCCTCTCAGCCCCTTGAGCCGTCAAGGCTCAGATTCCTGAGTCGCCACCGGGGACACCACTGTTTGTCAGCATCTTGGTCTGTCACGGGTCCAGAGCTCAGGAGCCCGCTCCCCGCCGAGAGTAGGCAGCCTGTCTTTGACACTCTCTGAGGCCCCCGTGGGCAGGTGAGCCTGAGTGACCCTGGGCCACGGTGGACAGAGGTGTTGAAGTGACATGGCTTCCAAGGAGCCTGCTGCTCGGGGGTTGTGTGCCTCCTGGACGTGAATGCGGTCTCGGTGCTAATACTTGTTTTCTCCTCTTCCTTTCTCACCCCAGAGCTCAAGGAAAAACGCAGCAGAATCGTAAGCTCACAGATTTCTACCCTGTTCGAAGGAGCTCCAGGAAGAGCAAAGCTGAGCTGCAGGTAGAGTCCCGTGGTTTTGATTCCGGCTCTCGGAAGGGGCAGGGCATCCCAGTGGGCGGTGCTTGCCGTGCACAGCCTGAGCTCGCTTTGTATCATCTTGGGACAAGTCTCTTGGCCTCCATGGCCTCGATATTCTCCTTGGTCTAGTGGGGGCCGTCATAACTCTCTGGGTCACCATGAAGCTTAGTTACGATGCCTCTGTGAAGGAGCCTTGTCGCCTGTAGCACGTGGCCTGGAAAGTCAGGACTTACCATGAAAGTGGCTTTGGCAGGGCCGTTGGAGCCTAGGAACATGAAGGCTGCATGCTCTTGGGAGGCTTGTTTTTCTGCTGTCCAGAAGTTTCATGTCTCGAGGTGGTGAAGAGCAGTGGCTTGGGAACCACTTCCTGGTCGTATGACGTCGGGCCAGTTACTTAACCGCTCTGTGCCTCTCTGTCCTGTCTGTAAAATGGGATAATAAAGTAGTACCGTGTGCGGTTGTTGGGAGGGCTGCATTCTTAAGTTAATGCACGTAGAACACTTAGAACCATGCCTGGTATGCACTGAGCACCTGTTAACTATCGTCACTTGCTTCCCCCGTGTTGTCCCTTCCCGGGGCCCCTCTCTGCTCTTTCCCACCCAGCCACTGTCCCTCAGAACGTGCGAAAACCAGGCAGGAAGGCTGACTGGGCTGTGAGGCCCCTGCCTGCTGTGTTTGCAGAGTGCTGAGCTGTGCACAGGCGATCAATATTTGATGCAGTGAGGTGTGGTTATTGCCTTTCTGTTAGGGAAACCCAGGGTGTGGCCGGGCCGTGCAGCCCCCGGCTGCTTCTGTCCACCCTCCCACCCCGGGAGCGGCAGAATAACCCGCAGGCTTGGGAGTAGCGCTCAGGATTGCCCCCCACGAGGGAGGTGGGGGCCTGGCCTTTCAACCGGAACAGACCCCTTCAGCCTTTTGATGTGAGAGCTGTGGCTGTACAGATGGTGATCTAGCCTCTCTCCACCCCCCCACCTCTGAACTGGCAGGACTTCCTTTAAAAAGGTGGGGAGGTCCATCTTTCCCCCTAGAGAGAAGCTTTGGCTTTATTTCCTTAGAAAGGCAGCGTCTTTCAGCCAAGAACAAGCTGTTGCAAGCTGTTTGCCTGCAGCGGGAGGCAGTGTGAGGTCATCGTAGAGACGGCACTGCAGAGGGCGAGGCGGTGCCCAGCCCCGCTCAGAGCCGCCGCGCCCGCACGGGGAGGCTGGGGCTCCACCAGGCGCCGCTCTGGGCTGTGGGGGGGGGCGGGCAGCTGAGTTGGCCTTTTTAATTAAAAACAACAACAACGGGGCTCTCTGTCGGGGCAGTGGAGGCTGCAGTAGGGTGCGCCGCAGGTCTGCCGGACCCTGCAGCAGGCGGGCGGCAAGCAGCAGGCGGCACAGTAAAGCTCACGCTGTCCCTGGACGCAGAGCCAGTGGCGAGGGAGAGACACGCTGTGCCCGCCGCCGTTTGTGTTGGCTCTGCCGTGCGCGCACCGCGGCCAGGTGGTCGCCGGCCAGGACGGCGAGGCAGCTGTCGGCCGGGCTGCTGGGCTGCGGCTGCCAGGGCGGCGGCAGCTCTTGACCGCAAAGTGAAGCCCGAGGGCGGGGCAGCTGGGCCTCGTCTCAGGGGTGAGGTCAGGCCTGACCTGCCTGCCCTCCGGGGCTGGCCGAAACCGAGGCCCGGGGCTGGGTGTGGGCAGCGGGGGTGAGATGGACAAAGAGCTCCGCAGACAACACCTTGCTCCCTTCCCGCCCACTCAGGCCCTGGGTCCCCCGTGGACTGCTGCCGGAATCCTCTTTAGGACGCTCAGAGCTGGCTGATCACATGCCCCAAACCCCGAGCCTCCAGAGTGAAACTCAGGGCCGTGCATTCAGGGCCTCCACGGCCCCGGCTCTCCTCAGCTTGTCTCCTCTGCCTTGTTCTGTCACGGCAGGAAAGTCCCCCGTCGCCTATCTCAGTTCTCCCACGATTACTCCCATTTATCTCTGCACACTTGTAACTGATTCATCATTTAACAAGGTAGCTGTGTGTGTGCACGTGGGGTGGCGGGGGGCCGTTGTTGCTTTGAGGGCTTACTGTGTGCCAGGCACTGTTCTAGGCCAGAAGATTCCGCAGTGAGCAGGCGGTGGGCACATGCACCCCGTCTAAAGGGCGCAGCCTCTGAACAGCCCTGGCTGCTGTCGTATGAAGTCAGAGTCCTGATTTTTAAATGTCAGCAATTTCGCTATTTTCTAGAAGTCTGCATGGGCCAAACAGAACATAGCCACAAGCCCGATTCTGCCCTTGGGGCCACCACTGTCTCCCTCTTGGCCTCTTTAAACCCCGGGTGGCGACGGTCCGCCTCAGACGGGCATTGAGGAAAGGATGGGGGCTTGGGGGCTTGGGCATCCTTTGGGGCCAGTGCCCTGGAGGCCAACTGCAAGTGACCTGCGGGCGGCCGGGGCTCCTGGAATGGCCTCGGAGAGAATGCTGACGCACGTCTCATTTTTTCTTTCCTCCCCACCCAGTCTGAAGAAAGGAAAAGAATAGACGAATTGATTGAAAGTGGGAAAGAAGAAGGAATGAAGGTAAGGGGCCGCAGGGCCCACTCGTGGAAGTTAAGGCTGTGAAGTCGCACCTTCCCTGGTGCAGAGGCTCACATAGGAGCTGCGCTGCTTTAACCCTCTGATGGTCACTGTGACCAGGCGGGCTGTTACAGGTTGTCCAGGGACCAAATGCTAAAAGTGTCGTTAAAGGGAAGGCCTCACGAAGGAAACATGAGATGTCACCCTGAGGAAACTTTTTAAAAATTATGATGAAATACATGCAACATAAAATTTACCATTGTAACCATTTTTAAGTGTACAGTTAAGTACATCCTACAGTCACAGTTGTGCGATCATCATCTCTGTCGAGGTCCAGAACTTTTTCATCCTCCCAAACGGAAACCCCGAACCCATCTGCACTCACTCGCGTTTCCTGCCCTCAGCCCCTGACAGCTACCAGTCTGCTTGCTGTCTCTGTGGGTTTGCCTGTTCTGCACACTTCATACAAATGGAATCATAGAATGTGTAGCCTGTTTTATCTGGCTTCTTTCATTTAGCATGATGCATAGGGAAACTTTTAAAAAGACAAACTGATCAGATTTTTCTAGACTGTTTTCCTGGGAAATGGCAATGCCCAGGAAATTTGCTTTTCTCTTCGTATATTTCAGACACACTGGGTGGATGAGAGGGGAGCAAGTCTCCATAGTGGTGGCCAGATGGCCCTGGACTAGGACCCAGGGGTTGGAAAGCTTCAGTTTCCACCCACCATTGAGGGGGATCTGAAATTTTTTTTTTTTTTTTTTGCCCACACTGCACGGCTTGCGGGATCTTAGTTCCCTGACCAGGGATCGAACCTGTGCCCCGTGCATTGGAAGCTCAGAGTCCTAATCACTGGACCGCCAGGGAATCCCCTGGGGCAGGGGCCCCCAACCCGTGGGCTGCATGACCAATACCGGTCCTCGGCCTGTTAGGAGCCGGGCCGCACAGCAGGAGGTGAGCAGCGGGCGGGCGGGCGAAGCCGCATCCCCGCTACCCATCGCTCGCATCACCTCCTGAACGTCCCCACCCCCGTCCATGGAAAAATTCTCTTCCATGAAACCGGTCCCCGGTGCCAAAAAGGATGGGGACCGCTGCCCTCGGGGGATCTGAATTTAAGTCTGGACCCCTCAAGCAATCACCCTCCATCTCCATTTAAAATGGAGTGAAGAGAAACCCAGGAGGGTTAATTATGGGATAAAGGAGAGACTCAGAACACTGGGTCCTACTACTCCCCCGAAGAGGCCAGGACGTGGATTTGAGTCTGTGCTACACGGCTTCCTAGCTTTGTGGCCGTGGACACAACTCTGCCTCTCTAATCCCGTTTTCTCACCTGCAAAATGGGGCAGCACCCACCTAGCAGCTCTCTCAGGATCTGGCGTAACAAGGCTCTGCAGATGGGCACGAGGGAATGCTGGGGTGATGGATTGTGGCAATAGTTGCACAACTGTATATGTTGACTAATACCCATCAGACTGTACATGTGAAATGAGTGAATTTTATGGCCTGCCGCAGTAAAGCTGTTCAAAGAACGCGGTGCAAGCCTCCCGCCCCCTGGAAGCCGGCGCTGCACTGTGGCGTTTGTTGCTGTTATGAACCAACCCTCCCTCTTGGCACCACCCAACAGATTGACCTCATTGACGGCAAAGGCAGGGGCGTGATCGCCACCAAGCAGTTCTCCCGGGGCGAGTTTGTGGTGGAATACCACGGGGACCTCATCGAGATCACCGACGCCAAGAAGCGGGAGGCTCTGTACGCGCAAGACCCCTCCACGGGCTGCTACATGTACTATTTTCAGTATCTGAGCAAAACCTACTGGTAAGTCCCCTAGTGCTTCGAGTGGCTCTTCCCCGCCCCGGCAGAGGTCCAGCCAGAGGGCCACCGAGGGCATCCTGACTCTCCTGCAACAGCTTCTTGTTTAGTTCTTGCTACCTTTTTTCAAAGCTGTGATGCAGCTCCCCCACTCCGCCACTTCCCATGTTTAATTTTGGGGATCGGAGCGGTTCTGGATGCCGTCTCGTGGGACAAGACGTAGACCAGTCTCATGAAAGCCTGCGTAGAGGCTCACTTGGCCTCTCCTCTGGGACCCGTGGCCAGAACAGCTCTGGGAATTGCTGACTTCTCTGTCCCCAGTGTAGCAGTGTCATTGATTGCTTTTTCTTTAATAGACTGTACTTTTTAGAGCAGTTTTAGGTTCCCGGCAAAACTGAGTGGAAAGTACAGAGCGTTCCCATGTACTGCCTGCCTCCACGCCCGCACGGCCTTCCCCCACTGTCAACATAGTTGATTTTTATTCACTTATTTATTATGCAGAACTTCCACAAAGAGCCTTTTGCCTTCCCGTCTAGGCCTGCCCCCTGCCTCGGATCCCCCACACCGAGCGCCTCTCTGGGCTCTTAAAGATATTTTTTTTGAGTTACTTCGCTTTCCCAAAAACGTGGCCCTAAATAACCGTCCCACCAGAGCTGAGAGCAAGCATGACTCTGACTGGGTTCAGAACCCTCTTTATCAATTTAATCCTCTGCCGCCCTCCCTCCCCACCAGCGTGGATGCAACCAGAGAGACAAATCGCCTGGGAAGACTGATCAACCACAGTAAATGTGGGAACTGCCAAACCAAACTGCACGACATCGACGGCGTGCCTCACCTCATCCTCATTGCCTCTCGCGACATCGAGGCTGGGGAGGAGCTCCTGTATGACTATGGGGACCGCAGCCGGGCTTCCATCGAAGCCCACCCCTGGCTGAAGCATTAACCCCACGGCCCCGCCCCTCCCCCCTCCCTTCTTCAATGGACAAAGTGCCCTCAAAGGGAATTGACTTTTTTTTTTTTTACACATTTAATCTTAGCGGATTCCTTCAGATGTTTTTAAAAAAGTATATTAAGATGCCTTTTCACTGTAGTATTTAAATATCTGTTACAGGTTTCCAAGGTGGACTTGAACAGATGGCCTTATATTACCAAAACTTTTATATTCTGGTTGTTTTTGTACCTTTTTTGCATACAAGTCAAACGTTTGTGCTTCCCGTGCATGCAGTCAAAGACTCAGCACAGGTTTTAGAGGAAAGAGTCGAACACGAACTAGGAAGCTGGGCGATGCGCCTTCGTCCACCCGAGGAGCCGGGACTCTCTCCCCTCCTCAGCCCTGACGTCCCAGTGCCAGGCGGGCGCGAGGAAGAGCTGCCTCCCCACGGCCTGGACGGGATGTTCCCAAGCTCTTGTTTTCCTGACATCTCGACAGGCGCACATGGAAGTGTATGAATATTTTTTAAAAAGGTTTCACAGTAAGATAGTCTTCCCCTCTGCTTTCTCGAAAGCTTACTGACCCGGTGGCTCACGGGCCGGGCCTAGATTTACTCTTCCACGGGCTGCCGCTTTTTGGGCACCTCGAAGCATCAGGGCGGGGAATCAAAGCAGATGTGGGCAGGAACAAGCACTGCTTACCTAGCCCTGCCGGGCAGGGGTTCCCAAAACTGGGTTAATTTCTTTATAGAAATGTGAACACTGAGCTTATTTTAAAAAAAATAATAAAAATCAAAAAACAAAAAAGAAAAAAAAGAAACCACAGAAGACAACTTACATGTATATAGGTCTTGAAGTGAGTGACGTGGCTGCGTTTTTGTTTGGGTTTTTTTTTTAGTTTGGCTTTTTTTCTCCCCCTTGGTTTTGTTTCTGTAGAAGAGGTTTGAGATGGTACACTATTCTAATCAAAAATAAAGTTTTGTAGTGCGACCAGAAATTACTTACCCAATTCCCCACCTCCCCACCCCCGCCCCAACCTGATTCTGCTGGGTTGAAAGTTCCAGACCTGCTGTCAAGGCTTTTGTTTGTCAGACCCCCTGGTGTCCTTCCTGTGAAGATGCAGCCGTGAACCAAAGGGTGAGCCTACAAGCCCCGAAATGCAGGGTCCCCAGCCCAGCTGCTGGAGTGCAGGGGAGCGGGCGGGCCCAGCGGCCCAGGGATCACGGCTAAGGGTAAAGTTTTCACCTCGACTGTGACAGCAGGAAGAGCAGCAGGTAGCTTCCTCCCAAAGGGAAACCGATTCCCACTTTCTGTTAACCTGTAGTTCAGGGGCCTGGGGCTCTGGAGCCGTGACGTGGGGTCTCCTGGCCCCCTGCTCCCAGGTAAATGTGAATGGAGACAGGCATGAGAGCCTGTCCTCAGCTTCAGTGCCCCTGTCCCGGTCTCACGACGGTGCTACCTAAGAAAGTCTTCCCCCCCACCCCACACTTGCCTGGTCAGTGGTCAGTGAATTGGAGGAGGATCTGATGGGAGTGTGTAAATGTGAGATAAAATGTCTTGGTTGTACCTGTTTGTGGTTTAGCTTTGTATTTAAAAAAAAAAAAAAGGAAATAAACTTGAAAATTATTTGTCATCATAAAAATGAAATGAAAATTAAAATATTTATTGCCAGGCGAGGCTACGTGTGTCATTCTGGTTTTTTGTGTTTTTTGTTTGTTTTTTACAAGGCAGAGGCAGAAGAAAGGTTGCATTTTTTTGGTTTTGTTTTGTTTTTTGTTTCGGCCACACTGCACGGCTTGTGGGATCTTAGTTCCCCAACCAGGGATTGAACCCTGGCCCTCGGCAGTGAGAGCATGGAGTCCTAACCGCTGGACTGCCAGGGAATTCCCGTTTTATTTTACAAAGGGCCACACACCAGTGTGAATCAGTTTTGGTGACTGTCCTCCTAGGGGACAGTCTCTTCGTTTTTATCATGGGGGGGGTCAGAGGTTGCTTGTGGAGATTAAAAGTTAAACATGTTGCCCCCTTAGAGCAATGCCTGGCAGGTAGCATACATTTTAGCTGTTGTAACTGTCATTGTTGTTTCTAACGTGCTAGAGTTGATTCTCAGGTAGGCGTCTCAATGGTGCTGGAAGTCGTCGTGTTCCCCGCCCCGCCGCCAGCCCAGATCGCCATCCCCACCGCACACGCCACCACCCACCCCGAGAGGCTTAGTTCCCTCAGCCCCAGGCACTAGAGGCAGGTTGGGACGGTGGGTAGAGTCCTTGGTTTACAGGTGGAAGAGCCATTCCCGGCATCGATCGGCTCTAAGCATTTGTCAGCTGTCACCCTGAACAAATCACTTACCCTCTGAAATTTGTCCATCAGGTTCGGAACAGCCTCTGCCCACCTGCCTTGCTGGGGTTTCCGCAGGATTCAGTCGTCACGTATTACTACCTCCTCACGTTGGAGGGGAAGTGTGGCCTGGTGGCCAAGTGCTCGGCCCTGGAACAGAACCTCAGGTTCCAGCCACTTAGCAGCTGTGTAACCTTGGGCAGGTTACCTAACCGCCCTGCGTGCCACTTTCCTCCCCGGTGACACGAAGATGACACTGGTGCTTGTGTCGGGGTGATGGTGAGGATTGGATGAGTTTGAGACATAAAAAGTACTTGCACATAGATGATCCTCAGTAATCAATGTTAGCTGTTATTAGGATGAAAATTGTGGGTGGTTTTCTATCATTCCCTGTTTACAAGTGCCCAGGACTGATAGATACTGCCTCTAAGCCTGCTCCTCCTGGGGCTGGGTTTGGAGTTGGAAGCCTGCAGTGTGGGAGCGGCCGTGTCTCTGCTGTCTGTGGTCACACTGGGCCCGGCTCCAAGAACTTAGCTTCTGGCGCTCCAACGGCCACACCCCAGCGTCTGCGGTTCTGAAGTCAGGATGCTCGGGTTCGTTTCCCAAGTCAGCTCCCACCTCCGAGGTGCAGAAATCCTCCTCCCTCCCTGCTGTTAAGAGGGCAGCAACCAGTCAGGGTTGCAGCGTTACAGGAATCAGGAACCCCCCCCCCGATCTAAGATGCTGAGATGGCATTCTGGATCAGACATTTGAACACTGCCGACTCTTCTTGGGAGGCAGAGTGGTCTTGGCCTTGGCGCCTGGGTTCAAGTCTCACTTTTATCACTTTCCAGCTGGGGCCTTAGACAAGCCCCTTAGCCCCACTGTGCTGGCGCGTGCTTGGGCGAGCCACGGGAATGGTAACGCCCATCCCATAGGGGTAAGAACCGAGGCCTTAGAATCAGGCCTCCGTGTGCATTCTGGGCAGTAACTTCCCAGCTACGTGACCTCGTGTGAAGTACTCTCACCTCTTGGGGTCTTGGTTTCCAAATCTGTAAACGGGACGATTAGTATTAGTCCCCATCTCCTCAGATGTTATAGGAATAAATGAGATAATCCAGGCAGCCGGGAAACACGTTCAGTAAGCCAGTGTTATTCACTAAGAAGACAGGCTTATAGGGTGAGTTCAGCAGGCTCATTAGTTTCTTTGCAAAGTACAGTCTCCCGCTATCTACAGACTGTATTTCATTGATTCCTAAATGCACTTATTTTTTTCCACATTTTAACATTGCTGAAATCAGGATGAGCCTTAAAATCAATAGCATCTTAATGTTATAATTTGTAGCATTTTTCCTGTCATAGCAACACACAAAATAATGGTGCCTCACTTAGATTCAATGAGATGTATGTGCACCATATATATATATGTATGTAGGTATACATACGTTATATATGTATATATACGTGTGTGTGTGTGTGTGTGTATTTGACTCTTGAACAATGCAGGGAATTATGGACACCCACCCTCTCCACAGTCGAAAAATCCGCATACAGCTTATAGTCAGCCCTCCATATTCGAGTTTCCTCCGTATACGCAGATTCAACCAAGTGCAGGTCGTGCAGTACTACAGTGCTTACTATTGAAAAAGGATCTGTGTGTGAGTGGACCTTCGCAGTTCAATCTGTGTTATTCAAGGGTCAACTGTATACAGTTCACAGATTTGGAAACCAAGACTCCAAAAAGCTGAAGTAACTTACAGAAGGTCACGTAACTCTAAGAGGCCACTCTAAAACACAGAAAGTGTAAAAGTCATTTTACTTTAATTGAAAAATCATGTAAAGAAAGTCACGTTAGCAAAATCAGATAGTCACCAAATATCAGTGAAGTCGTCACTGCAAAGTCCATACCAGATGGTCCTGCATCCTCTTCTCCCCACCCCGGTTTGGGCTGGTGTATTTTGCAGCTATGCAGTAAAGACCTGGGTCGTTTGTGAGCCCTGAGAAGCAGAAAGCACATCCGCACGCTGGGGGCCTCTTGGGGGGTTGAAGTGGGGCTGCAGGTGGCCCCATTTCGCTTTCCTTCTGCTTTCTCGGTTTCTTTGTGCCGCTTCACTCGCCCTGGCCCAGCCTTCGGGGGTGTTCAATTCAGCAGCCGGGGAGAAAACCTCATCCGTTCCTCTTCAGACGGCTTTGAGGGGAAACAAAGGAGCAAGTGCAATGGGTACGCACTGGCACTGAGAGATGATTTTTGAAGTCGTCTTCTGAGAACTGAGCCATGGTCCCAGATCTATGTCTGCTTCCCTGACCGGAAAGAGAACCTGGGTGGAGAGAGAGAGGGGTCAGAGGAAACAGAGCGAGTTCTGAAGTGGGAGGTGCAGAACCTCCTGCAAAATCTGTAAGCAGCTCCTGCAGGCCATTTCCTCGGGGCTCATTATGGGACAGGCACTGTTCCAGGGCTTTCCATCTACTAGCTCATTTCAAACTCATAACAACATGAGGAGGTGAGTACAATCAATACCCCCATTTTATAGATGAGCAAACTGAGGTTATGGGAGGTTAAGTAACAGGCCCAAGGTCACACAGCATACCTTGGAACCACTGGGACTTGGGCCCAGACCCCACATAACTACTGTGCTAGACTGACAGATGGAGTCTGGAACCTTTTTTTTTTTTAAATTTCTGATTTTAAGTGGTTTTTATTGTAGAGGAAGTGATAACTTCTCAATGGTACCTACGATTATAAAATAGATATTTGCAATGAATAAAGAGTAACATGTAAGTTCTTGGATATAACAGATAAAACATATAAAGATATCCCCTGAGGCATGAGTAACAAACTTTCAGTCCCCCTCATGCAAAGTTTTGAAAAGGAAGAATGACATCTGGGGGCTTCCCTGGTGGCGCAGTGGATAAGAATCTGCCCGCCAACGCAGGGGACACAGGTTCTATCCCTGGTCGGGGAAGATTCCACATGCCTCGGAGCAACTAAGCCTGTGCGCCACAACTACTGAGCCCGCGTGCCACAGCTACTGAAGCCCGCGCGCCTAGAGCCCGTGCTCCGCAACAAGAGCAGCCACCGCAATGAGAAGCCTGCACACCGCAATGAAGAGTAGCCCCCGCTCACCGCAACTAGAGAAAAGCCCGCGCTGCAACGAAGAGCCAGTGCAGCCAAAAATAAATAAATAAAATTTTAAAAACAGAATGACATCTGGGGTTGATCAAAGTACAGTGACACAAAGTACAGTGTCAGTGCTATTTCCAGTTGTAGGAAAGATGGCTGGTGGGCTGAAAAGTCAGTGATGGGGATACGGGCTCTTGCTTCCAGTCAAAGACAAACCTCTTGAGCACCGCTAGCAGCTCTGCCAGCAACAGCAGGACGAGCCCTTGACTCACATGCGGATACAGGCGTTAGGGCTCAGCCGCCCGCCCCCTGAGCCCGCGCATACCCCGCCAACCCCACTTCCCTGTCTCAGGAAACGTCATTCAAGCCAGCAACCGGGAGTTGTTCTCAACTCGTCTCCCCTCAGCCCACCTGCTGTATTTTAGTCACCACGCCCCAGCTATGTTCTGATCCCCCCACTTCTCATCTCCTCCACTGCCACCCGCAGGCCAAGCCACCAGGAGGAGCATAACAGCCTCCCCTCCCCCCACAATCCACTCATGGGGTGGCCAGAATGACCGCGTCACTGTGCAGAGCTGTCACTCCTCAGCTTAAACCCTTGCATGGCTCCCCACTGTCCTCAGGACAAAGACAAAAATCCTTCTCAGCATGACCTACTTCTTCGGAGAGTCGTTCATTCATTCATTCACTCATTCATTCCATTAGCTCAGTAATCTTGTCTGACGTGAATTTGTGGTCTCACGCTCTTTAAACCTGTGTCCTCAGGCTGGCTTACAAACATTGTATTTTTGCCGTATCAGGCTCAAACTCCAATTAAGTAACCCAAAGAACTCCCCTAGAAGAGGCAGAAAGAAACCAGTAGCTTATGGGGACTTCCCTGGTGGTCCGGTGGTTAAGAATCCGCCTTCTGATGCAGGGGACACGGGTTCGATCCCTGGTCAGGGAACTAAGATCCCACATGCCGTGGGGCAACTAAGCCCACGTGTGTCGCAACCACTGAGCATGCGGGCCACGGCCAGAGAGAAGCCCATGCACCTCAGCAGAGGATCTCGCGTGCTGCAAAAAGATCCCGAACACCGCAACTAAGACCGACACAGCCAAAAATAAAATAAATAAATAAATATTAAAAGAAAGAAACCAGTAGCTTATAGGTCTAGAAGCCTTGTTTACAGTGAGATCCTCGGCCAGTGAATGTACCAAATAAACACCTTCAGATCTGACACCTGCTGTAGGGCCTGCTGTAGGGTGGAGATGCTCTTTCATTCATTATCTTACCTCGGGAGACCCTTTCTTGGGGAAGAGACACTCCCACTGGCCCTACTTGTCCCCTCAACCCTTCTTCACAAAGCAGCCAGAGTGACCTTTTTATAGGTGACTATGGACATGTCACTCCCCAGCTTCAAACCTTCCAAGGTCTTTCCGAAGCACTTAGAATGAAACCCAAAGTCATCACCGGGATCCACCCGGCCCCGAATGACCTGCTCCCTCCCCTTCTCCAACCTCGCCTCCCTTCTCTTTGCCGCTCCAGCCGCCATGATCTCTGTTGCACAAGCTCTCTCCAGCCTCTGGCCTTTACACCTGCTGTTCCCTCTGCCAGGAAGGCAGGGAAAACTCAGGTCGCTATGGCCTTCCAGGGCTCAGCTTGAATGTTGCCTTTCCATAGACGTCTTCTGGGACTCCCCAAATCTAAAGTAGCTCCCTATCGGGAACTTTCTGGCGGTCCAGTGGTTAGGACTCCGCGCTTTCACCGCCCAGGGCCCGGATTCGATCCCTGTTTGGGGAACTAAGATCCCATAAGTCGCGTGGCACGGCCAAAAATAACTTTAAAAAAAACCAGCTCCTGATCAACCTCTCTCTCAGCACCTATTTAACGGTCTTCAGCACAGGTAGGGCCATCTGAAGCTGTGCCGTTAGTACATTTCCTGACCGGTTCACCCTCTGCCTCCCCTGCTGGAATGTAAGCGCCATGAGGGCAGGGAATCCGTGTTGCTCACTGTATCCCCAGCACCTAGATCAGTGCCTAGCACATGGTAGGCTCTCAATAAGTATTTGTTGGAAGAGTAAGTAAATGTGGTTTCAGGTGGTCTCGTCTGATAAAGCTGTTTCATGCAGCCATTCAAGAAAGCCTGGTAGGGCTTCCCTTGTGGCGCAGTGGTTGAGAGTCCGCCTGCCAATGCAGGGGACACGGGTTTGTGCCCCGGTCAGGGAAGATCCCACATGCCGCGGAGCGGCTGGGCCCGTGAACCATGGCCGCTGAGCCTGCGCGTAATACTTAACTGAACTAAGACACGCACTCGGGGGGCTGTTTGCCCCTGCAGAAGCATCCCCTCTCTTCACTAGCCTGCGGCTCCACGCGGCTGAGCTCTGTGGGGGAACTCAACAAGCTCCCTTGTCCTCTAGCTTCCGGCTGGGCTCAGCCAATGGGAAGCACCTGCACGCGCGGGGAGGGTGGGAAGAGAGAGAGGTGAGGGCATTCACTCCCTGCTCTGTCCGTGCCGGGCTTTGTTTCACTAGTTACTGTGTGCTCCTCTTCTAAAGGCCACATGCCTGTATGACTCTCCCCCTTCCCCTCACAGGTCCCTCCCCCCGCCCCTCTGCTGCCCGCCCCAGGATGCTTCCTCATGCTTCTCCATCCCGCATCTCTGTTCCCACGTCTGTAAAATGTCCCTTCTTTAAATCTTTTCAGTCACTCCTTTTGCGTGAGCCTTTGTTGATAAGCAAGAACCCTGGATGATAGGCCCCACGGCCCTGCAGTATCACTCCTGGGTATATATCCCTGGGAAATTCACACCCAGGTCCAGGAGAGGACATGAAGAAGCATGGAGATATTCACTGCAGCACTGTCCACAGTGGGGGAGGCAACCTGCGATCCCATCGCTGGGGTCAGAAACAAGTTGGATGTCTACGCTGCTATATGGACAGCTCTTGAAAACTGCTTAATGTCCATCCACAGATGAATGGATAAATCGAATGTGCTCTATACATACCATGGAATATCACTGGGCCTTAAAGAGGAAAGAAATTCTGACACGCGGTACAACATGGATGAACCTGAAGACATTATGCTAATCACATGAGCCAGTCATGGAAGGACAAATACTGCATGTCTCCACTTATATGAGGTCCCAAGGGTAGTCAGGTTCATAGAGACCGAAAGTAGAGGGGTGGGTGCCGGGGGCTGGAGGAGGGGAACAGAAGAGTTAATGGTTAATGGGGACAGAGCTTCGGGACAGGATGACGAAACAGTTCTGGAAATGGATAGTGGTGGTGGACGCACAGGATCTTAATGCATTTAATGTGACTGAATTGTACACTTAAAAGTGATTAAAATGGTCTCACAGACAGAGAAAACAATCTTATGGTGAGCAAAGGGGAAGTGGTGGGGACGGATAGATTAGGAGTTTGGGATTAATAGATACAAACTACTGTATATAAAATAGATAAACAACAAGGACCTACTGTACAGCACAGGGAACTATATTCAACATCTTGTAATAACCTATAATGGAAAATAATCTGAAAAAGAATATATATATATTTGTATAACTGAATCGTTTTGCTGTATACCTGAAACTAATACAACATTATAAATCAACTGTACTACAATTTCTTTATTATTATTATTATTTTTTGGCTGCGCCACATGGCATACAGGATCTTAGTTCCCCGACCAGGGATCAAACCCACAGCCCCTGCATTGGAAGTGTGGAGTCTTAACCACTGGACCACCGGGGAAGTCCAACTATACTTCAATTTTTAAAAAAATAATTAAGGGCTTCCCTGGTGGCACAGTGGTTGTGAGTCCGCCTGCCGATGCAGGGGACACGGGTTCGTGCCCCGGTCCGGGAGGATCCCACATGCTGCGGAGCAGCTGGGCCTGTGAGCCATGGCCGCTGGGCCTGCGCGTCCGGAGCCTGTGCTCCGCAACGGGAGAGGCCACAACGGTGAGGGGCCCGCGTACCGCAAAAAAAAAAAAATTAAAATGGTAAATTTTATGTTAGGTATGATTAAAATAAAAAATATGAGAAAAAAAAAAAAGATCATTCAAACTCAGTTCTCAAAGCCCAAAGCATCTGACCATATATCGGCTAAAGCTATGCTGTCCAATACAGTGGCCACATGCCTTTTGAGCCCTTGAAACAAAACGAGTCTTTTTTTCTCTAAATTAATTAATTAATTTTATTTATTTTTGGCTGCGTTGGGTCTTCATTGCTGTGCACGGGCTTTCTCTAGTTGCGGTGAGCGGGGGCTGCTCTCTGTTGCGGTGCACAGGCTTCTTATTGTGGTGGCTTCTCTTGTTGTGGAGCACGGGCTCTAGGGCGCGCGGGCTTCAGTAGTTGTGGCACACGGGCTTAGCTGCTCCGCGGCGTATGGGATCTTCCCAGACCAGGGCTCGAACCCGTGCCCCCTGCATTGGCAGGCGGATTCTTAACCACTGTGCCACCAGGGAAGCCCCATAACGAGTCTTTAACTGAAATGTGCTGTCAGTGTAAAATACACATCAGATTTCAAGGGCTTACTATTTAAAAAAAAGAATGTAAAATATCTCATTAATAATGTTTTATAGTGATCACACGTTGAAATGATAATATTTTGGATGTGTTGGGTTAGTAAAATATATTATTAAAATTTAAAAAAGAGTTCCTGAGGGAATTCCCTGGCAGTCCAGTGGCTAGGACTCTGCGCTTCCACTGCAAGGGGCACGGGTTCCATCCCTGGTCGGGGTACTAAGATCCCGCATGCCACGGTACAGCCAAAAATTTTTTTAAATATATATTTCTTTTTCTAAAAAAAAAGAGTGCCTGATAAAAAAGAAAACGACAACAGTGCTTAGTGAAGAAAAAAAAAACAATACGAGGAAACAGAATGAAGTGTTAAACAAAATATCAGTTACTATTGAAAATACATCCACAAAAGACAATATACAATTTTTAGAACATGGTAAATAAATACCCATAGGAGACTGGCTGAGGGGGAGGGGAGCTGGGAAGCAGAATGGGAATGGGGGATGGGGATAAAGAGGGAACAAATAAAACCAAGAAGAAAGGGGTCTTATGCTCACAGCGAGGTGCATTGTGCCATGAGCTGAGACTCACTAATGCAACCCTATGTTCCTGAGATCCAAAAAGAGAAAAATAAAAATAAAATTTTCTCCTCTCTCTTGAAACAAAGGCATCTTAATTAAACCTGCCCTGGAAGGTAACTCAGAATCTCTGATCCCTCAAAATTATTTCCCTGTGAAGTTGGAGTCCACGAAGTCCTTGCAAAATAGGTCACTGCAGCACCCCCAGCTTAAGCACCACACCTGGTGCACAATATAGACTCAGTGAGGGTTTGTTGACTGACTAATGACCGAATGAATGGAAGAAAACGAGGTCCCCTCAGCCCTCCCTGAGAGGCAGGAATAATGGAGCAAGAGCCAGATGGCGGCCTAGGACCTGATACAGCCTGCGATGGTGGGTCGTTTGGATCGTACAGTCTTTATTTTTAATCTTAAATTATTTGCCAGCATTTGGAAATCAGATTCCATGAACAAATCCGGCTTCTCGGCTTCACTCAAGAAGCGGAAGCTCTGGTAACATGTTATTCCTAGGCCAGACAGAACTGAGGGGCAACTGTCCCCTACTCCACCCCACAGCCCCATCACTCATCCACATTAAGTGCTTGGCCCCCGTAGGCTTTCTTGTTTGAGATCCCTGATGGAGGCTGTTTCTCACTTTCGATCCAAAAGACCAGGAGCTGATAAACTGTCACCAGGCCGGACATTCTCAAAGCAACCAAGGCAAACCAGCTGCTCCCTTCAGCCTGGGGTGGAGGAAAGGTGTGCCTAATTGTACTGACATCTGTAGACAGAAAAGGCACATCTCAAGGTGTGGTCCAAGGGTTCCCCACATCAGAACTGTCTGGGAATTTAGTAAAAATCCAGATTTCTGGGGCTCATCCTAGAACCAATGACTTGATATCTGAGAATCTGAATTTTAACTAGTGTCCCACACCCATGGTTTGAGGCACAGCAAGCAAAGAAACAAGGGATTAACAATGGTGCGTGAACACGAGGGGGGTATTCAGAGGACACTGCATTATGGGTCCCAGCGTTGGGAGACCCAGGGTCCTCCAAAGTTGGTGACGAACTAGCCCCCTTAAACTCCAATCATTATTGTTACTGTGTTTTTCTTGTGGTTGTAATATTATTATTATTTGGTTATTGTTATTATATCATAGGGAGGCAGTGGAGTGTAGAATCTGGATTTCCTTGGGTTCAAATCCTGACTTCACTGTTTACTATCTGTGTGACCCTGGGTACATAACTTTACTTCTTGGTCTTTACTTCCCCATCTGTAAGTTGGGGATTGTAATAGTTCCTACCTCATAGGGTCACTGTGAAGAGTCAATGAATTAAAATACGTTAAATGCTTACGCTACTGCCTGGCAGATATTATAATACACCGGCAATGAGTTTTCATAGCAGCTGCAAGACCACCACCAGGAGAGCAGGACCTCCCCCTCTCACCCCAACTCCTTCCTTTAGTGATTATTTAGTGGCAACAGGGGGCAGCCAGGTGACTTACAGCTTCCTTATGATTGTCTCCTCCTTGTTACTGCTGGCATTGCTGGCCCTGGTAACCAGAGCATCTTTTTCTCTTCTTCCTCCTGGGCCTTCTCTTGCTGGGATCAGGCCACTAGGAAAAAGGAGACAAATAAGTGGGTTGTTTTATTGTAGATCTCTTATCTGTGCAGCTCTGAAAGTGAAGGTGCTTAATAATTATTATTATATTAATAATATTATCATTGAAATGTTACAGTTAGACATTCTGACTCAGATGATTAGAATCTTCCTTCCACCTTTCCACTGTTGACACCTCTTCTTTCTTTCCCTTGGCTAATTCCATTGGCTGGTACTTTAAGCTTCTCCAATTGCTAGAAATATAACCATGTATAAATCCTCTAACTTAACCCTTGATTTCCTAATTAGTAAAATAAGGATAATGAAAGTACCTAATTCCTAGGATTGAGGGATTAAGCGAGATAATAAATGGAATTCATTCATTCGTTCAACAAATATTATTAAGCTACAAATTGTACCAATGTATATAGATATAGCAATTAACAAAATATATAAAATACCTTCTCTCATGCAATTTATATCCCATTGGGAAAGGAAACAGTCAAGAAACAAATAAATAAGTAAAATTTAAAAATATATAGTAAGTCAGATGGCGATAAGACCTAGATTGATATTGATCAATAAGATATTTAGGTCAGGTGACCCAAAGAGGGCCAGAGTACTTCCCTGGATTTGATGTACAGAAGTTGGAAGAAGGCTATTCTCTCTCACTTACTGATTGCCAGCAGCCATGCTTCCTAAGATTCAGAGAAGGACTGTCTTTAATACAAAATAATAAGGCCAATAAAGAGAAGCAAAGAGGAAAGAAAGAGGCACACAGTCCCTGATTCCAACACTGAGGCTTTAGTTGCAGTTTTTTCTTTATTTCTGAGACCAGTTCCAGGATCCTTCCCAGCTATGTGACCGATAAAACTCCCTTTTGTGCTTAAGCTAGTTTGAATTGGATCTCTGTCACCTGCAACCAAAAGAAGCCTGACCACGGTGAAGCATTTAAATGTCTGACCCAGGGACTTCCTTGGTGGTCCAGTGGTTAAGAATCCGCCTTCCATGGGACTTCCCGGGTGGTGAAGTGGTTAAGAATCTGCCTGCCAATGCAGGGGACACGGGTTCAAGCCCTGGTCCGGGAAGGTCCCACATGCCGTGGATCAACCAAGCCCCTGCACCACAACAACTGAGCCTGCACTCTGGAGCCTGCAAGCCACAACTACTGAGCCCCCGTGCCACAGTTACTGAAGCTCAGGCGCCTGGAGCCCGTGCTCCGCAAGAGAAGCCACCGCAATGAGAAGCCTGTGCACTGCAATGAAGAGTAGCCCCTGCTCGCCGCAACTAGAGAAAGCCCGCGTGCAGCAACGAAGACCCAACGCAGCCATAGATAAATAAATAAATAAATAATTTTTTAAATATTAAAAAATAATCTGCCTTCCAATGCAGGGGATGCAGGTTCGATCCCTGGTCAGGGAACTAAGATCCCACATGCCGTGGGGCAACTAAGCCAGGGTGCCACAACTAGAGAGCCCACATGCTGCAACTAAGACCTGATGCAGCCTCATAAATAAATAAATAAATATTAAAAAAAAAAAAAGTCTGACCCAGTAAGCTCATTAGATCCACTTAGGTATTTTGTTGTGGTACCTACTGGTAAATTTATGTCCATGCTATAGGCATAAATTTTCCCCTTACTACAGACTGAATTCATATGTTGAAGCCCTAACCCTTAATGTTATGGTATTTGAAGATGGGACCTTTGGAAGACAATTAGGTTTACATGAGGTCATGAGGGTGGGCCCTCATGATGGGATTAGTGCCCTTGTAAGAAGAGACACCAGATGGCTTGCTCTCTCATTCTCCCCACCATTTGAGGACACAGCAAGAAGGCAGCTGTCTACAAGCCAGGAAGAGCCAGAACCAACCATACTGGCACCTTGACCTTGGACTTCTAGCCTCCAGAACTGTGAGAAAAAAAATTTCTATTGTTTAAGCCACCCAGTCTCTGGTGTTTTGTTATGGCAGCTTGAGCTGACTGAGATACCCCTTTAGGTATGAATGTCAGATAGCAGAATTTACCCCCTCTCTCTTTCTTTGCAAAGAGTGGGCTCTTATTACTTAATATTATTTCTATTTTTATTATATATATTTATTATAATAATATTCATATGAGAATCATCTAAAAATTACCTTTTCCCACTATCTACCATTACATAACACCCTAAAACTTAGTGATTTAAAACTATGATGATTTATGACTTCTCGTGATGGCTCTGTTTCTTATGGTTCATTTGGTGGTTCTCCTGATGGTCTAGTTTGGGGTTCTCAACTGGCTGCATTCAGTTGGTGGATCAGCTGGGGGCTGGATGCAGCTGGGGCTGTCATATGGGGCACCTTGGTTCTTCTTCATGTGACCTCTCCATGTGACTACCTTGAGCTTCCTCATAGCATGGTGGTCTCAAGGCAGCAATCTGAGAGCACAAACATGGAAGCTGCTAGGCCTTTTAGAGCCTTAACCTAAGAAGCCAAACAGCATCACTTCTACCACATTCGATTGGTCAGAGCAAGTCATAGGGCCGTCCAGATTCAAGGGGACGGAAAATAGACTCTACCTCTACTCTGATGAGAGGAGTGGAAAAATTTCATTGGAAAAGGAATGCAGGGGGACTTCCCTTGTGGCACAGTGGTTAAGAATCCGCCTGCCAATGTAGGGAACACGGGTTCGAGCCCTGGTCCGGGAAGATCCCACATGTCGCGGAGCTACTAAGCCTGTGCGCCACAACTATTGAGCCAGCGCTCTAGAGCTTGTGCGCCACAGCTGCTGAGCCCGTGTGCTGCAACTACTGAAGCCCGCGTGCCTAGAGCCCGTGCTCCGCACAAGAGAAGCCACCGCAATGAGAAGCCCGCGCACCGCAATGAAGAGTAGCCCCAGCTCGCTGCAACTAGAGAAAGCCCACGCGCAGCAACGAAGACCCAATGCAGCCAAAAATAAAATAAATAAATAAATAATAAAAAAGGAATGCAGGATGGGAAAAACTGTTGTGACCATCTTTGGAAACAGTCGACCATATCTGCTTTCAGTTAAAACTATCATTAGTATGAGCTTCGGCCTCCAAATTGATGCAGTTGCTAAGAGAACACCTCAGTTGACATTCTGGTTTCTCCAGAATATATAACACAGGAGACTAAACAGAATCCTGCTGTCTGTCTATTGGCCTGTACCAGATGGGAAGTGCACATCTGTTGTTCTCTGGGAATTCAAAACTGGAACTAACGTGGGTTGCTTTATTCACTAGCCAGCTGCTCATGGCATCGGCAGTCTAAGAGTTCCTCTTTTTAATTAACCGTGTCTGGAGTACTTATTAAATGAGATGAAGACAGGTCTTTCCATTAACAGCGTTCCAACCTCAGCAGAAGGAAGACAATTAAATTCCTGTTGGCAGAGCTCAGCTCTTTTGGATTTAGCTTCCTAGGACATTTTTACTTCGATGCTCTCTTAATGATGCCACATTGAATGAATTTAAGGAATAATATCATTGGGGCTTGGTTTTGTTTTGAATTAGAGTATTTCCTTACTACCAAACTTTCCGAGTCCAAATGTGGCATGATAATTAAAAGCTCAGGCTCTAATGTCAGGCTGTCTGACGCCATGTCTCAAGGTTGCCACCACCAGCCCTGGGACTTCAAGCAGGTACTTGACCTCTCTGACCCTTAGATCATCTTGGGGATAACATTACCCTAACTCATAGGCTTGCTGTGAACACTAATTGAAATGATGCTCGGGATACACTTAGCACATGGTAAGCATTGATAAATATTAGTTGGCACTACATTTTGTTTGTTTTGGTTTTTACTTTTTGGCGGCACCCTGAGGTATGTGGGATCTTAGTTCCCCCACCAGGGATCGAACCTGCGCCCCCTGCATTGGGAGCTCGAAGTCTTAACCACTGAACCACCAGGGAAGTCCTGGCATCATGTTTTTATTCTCTTGATCTTTCCTTCTCCTGCCTCTAAGGAAACCTGCTTTGTTTAACTCAGTGTTTCCCAGAATTATTCAACCACAGAGCTCCTTTTTGCCGCGCTGTGTGGCTTGTGGGAACTCAGTTCCCCGACGAGGGATTGAACCCGGGCCACAGCAGTGAAAGCGCTGAATCCTAGCCACTGGACCACCAGGGAACTCCCTAGAGCTCCCTTTTCAAGAAATACCTACATAAAGTAAACTATTTGGGGAAACATGGTGCAGAAGGATAAAGTGAAGTCCAAACCTGCTATGTCAACAGCTTCCTTATTTCCTCTCTTGCTTGTCCTACAGTTCCTCCTCTACCCAGTATTACTGTGATCTTTTCTAACTTGTAATTTTTATACAATTTCAAACTTAGAGAAAAGGTGTAATACTAGTACAAAAACTTCCCATATATCTACCCAGATCCCTCAAATGCTTATCCGTGTATCTATCTACCTACCCATCCATCCATCCATCCACCTATCCACCTACCCATCCACCCATGCAACCATCTTCTCCCTGAACCACTTGAGAGTAAACTGGAGAAAAGAATCTTACCCCCTCATTCCTAAATGCTTAAGTGTCTTTCCAGAGAACAAGGACATTCTCTCACATAACCAAGTCATTCAGTTATCAAAATCACCACATTGATCTTTTAAAATAGTAAATCAGACTGTGTCATTCCCTTAAGATTTCCCCAAATCTTCACATTACGCTTACAATAAAACTAGAGCTCCTGGGCTTCCCTGGTGGCGCAGTGGTTAAGAATCTGCCTGCCAATGCAAGGGACATAGGTTTGAACCCTGGCCTGGGAAGGTTCCATATGCCGTGAAGCAATTAAGCCCATGCGCCACAACTACTGAGCCTGAGCTCTAGAGACCGCAAGCCACAACTACTGAAGCCTGCGTGCCTAGAGCCCGTGCTCCGCAACAAGAGAAGCCACAACAATGAGAAGCCCATGCACTGCAACGAAGACCCAACACAGCCAAAAATAAATAAATTTATTTTTAAAAAACCCCCAAAACTAGAGCTCCTTCCTGTGTCCAAAAAGGCCACCCCTCCGTCTCTTCTGGACCGTCCTCTACCTCATATTCCAAGTTCCACCATGGTGGGCCTCTTTAATTGGCCAAATGGGTTCCTACCTCAGGGCCTTTGCGCTTCTTGTTCTACTTTTACGCAACCAAATCTTTACATGGTTGGCTGCTTCTTGTCATTCACCTCAGGGGGGTCTTCCCTGACCACCCAGTCTAAAGCAGGGCCCCCCCAGCACTCTGCTCTCTGTCATGTCACCTTGATCTACATTCTCTTCAGCATTCACCACCATTATCCTGTGTGTTCATTGCAGGCCTTCTGGCTGATTGCCTGTCTTCCCCCTAGACTAGCACGGACTTTCTGTTTTGTTCCTGCTCTACCCCCAGTGCCAGGAATAGTGTCTGGCATATAGTGGGTCTTCAATAAGTAGATTGGATGAACATAAGAACAGATATGTAATATATCAAGGAATTCTAGGCAGTGTCTTGCTCTGCAGTGTAGGAGCCCCAGGCAGCACAGCCCACCTCTTATAGCACTGCAGCTCTTCCTGCACCACCAGCAGCTGCGACTTGAGTTTGTTGCGCTCCTGCAGCACGTCTCTCAGCTCCTGTAGAGTAAAGCGTGGTCGGTTGGGATCTGTCAGGTCAACCACCATTTTGTCTGGTCCCAGGTTCATCTGTAAGAAAAGATATCACTTATACAGTTTCCCTCATGAGGATGGACTGTCCATCCTAGAAAGGAAACTTCTCTTGTTCTGTTACTACTCCCAGGGATCCGATGAGATGAGACGTTGCCTGTTGGAAGTGTTTGGTTGATGGTAAAGAGGCAAGAATTTCAAGTACCATTCTCCAAGAAAGGAGCCAGGGCTCCTTGGAGAAAAGCTGAGTCCAGGGCTGGAACAGGGAAAGTCCAAGTTGAGTCTGGAACATTCCATTGTGTAAGGGATGGAGACAGATCAAAAGGACACAGTTTGAAGGCACTCCTACTGGCCAAACTGAACGACTTGAGTATCCGCGTGAATAGTAACAGGAATGGATAGTAACCCATTAAATAAAAACAGGATTCAGGAATCCATACTTAAAATTTTTAATTTAGGGAATTCCCTGGTGGTCCAGTGGTTAGGACTCCAAGCTTCCACTGCGAGGGGCATGGGTTCAATCCCTGGTCGGGGAACTAAGATCCCACATGCTGAGTGGCGTGGCCAAAAAAATAAAATAAATAAAAATTTAAATTTAAATTAATTAACTAATTAATGGGGATGTAATGGCTAATCTTATGTGTCAACTTGACTGGGCTAAGGGATGCCCAGACAGCTGGTTAACCCATTATTTCTGGGTGTGTCTGTGAAGGTGTTTCTGGAAGAGATTAGCATTTGACTTGGTGACCTGAGTACAGCAGAGGCTCCTCCCCAGTGTGGGTGGGCTTCATCCAATCCATTGAGGGCCTGAATAGAACAAAAAGGTGGAGAGAGGGTGAATTCACTCCCTGCTTGAGCAGGACATCCTTCTTCTCCTGCCCTTGGACAGTGCACATCAACCCTCCTGGTTCTTGGGCTTTTGGACCTAGACCAGGACTTATGCCATCAGCCCCCTGACACAAGCCTTCTGACTTGGACTGAATTACACCACCGGCTTTCCTTATTCTACAGTTTGCAGGCAGCAGATTGTGGGTCTTCTCGGCCTCCATAACCACGTGAGCCGATTCCTATGATAAATATTTTCATCTGTGTCTATATCTACATCTATATCACCTATTGTTCTATTTCTCTGGAGAACTCGGACTAATACCAGAAAGGAGGAGGGGGATCTGTACTTTACAGAAGAATGCCAATTAATAAGTGTAGAAGATGATAGAGTCAGAAAATCATCCTTTTGCAACCAACGCAGTAATAATTGATTCAGGCAAGACTAATGAATGGACCTAAAACTTTTGGGTGAAAGTCTGTTGAGGAACAGGATATTTCACAGTTTCAAAGTACTTTCCCATAGGCTACTTATGCATTACAAAGGGAACAAAGACACCCTTACAGTGCAGAAATCTTGCAGACACCACCTTAACCAAGTGATAGAAGTTACCATCGCCAATAACGACAAACTGAATCAGGTGCCTCCTGATATGAGGCACCGAGAAGGACACAGCACACTTAAGTGGTATCCCTGCTAAACATGTATAACTTGAATCTAACCATGAGGAGACATCAGAACAAGCCCAAGTTGAAGGACGTTCTACAGACTAACTGATATACAATCTTCAAAAAATGTCAAGGTCATGAAAGACAAGGAAAAGCTGAGGAACTGTTCCAGACTAAAGCTGACTAAAGAGATATGTCCTAAAGGTACCGTATAACCCTGCATTGGATCTTGCATCAGAAAAAAAAAATGCAATAAAGGATATTATTATGAATTTTGAATAGGGATGGCCTATTAGATCTTAGTATTCTACCAACTTTTTCTCCTGAATTCAATTATTTATTGTGGTTATGTAACAGTATGTCTTAGGAGATACACACTGAAGTATTTAGTATTTAGGGTGAAAGATCCTTATCTTTTACTAACTCTGCAGCTAACATAATGTCTGAAGATTCTGAGCGAATAAATAATATATAGACATAAATATTTGTTAAATATGAGTACATACGTGCATATATACATGTATGTATATGTGTGTATATAATACTTCACTGTGTATCTCTTAAGACATAGTATACACACACACAAACACATATATACATACACCTGAATATAACACCTGAATTGAGGTGAAGGGTATACAAGTGTTCATTGTACTTATCTTGCAACTCTTCCATAGGTTTGACATTTTTTCAAGCTAAAGTTAAAATAAAGCAAATATTTGAAAACAACCTAAATGTCCATTAGCAGAAGTCTAGTTAAACAAACTAAGGCACAACCACACTCTGGAATATTCTACAGGTGATAAAGAGAATAAGCCATACTATAAAGGGAAATGCAATAGTGACCACATTCCTCCTCTCGGATTGATAAACATCAGCGTGTTTGAAAACACACTGTGTTGTAAAAGCTGTGGGGAAACCAGTTCCTTCACCGATTGCAGAGGGAGCCAATCTCTTTAACCCCTTTGGAATGCAACTTGACAATACTTATTAAACCTTCCAATGTAGGGGACCTCCCTTCCCTGGTGGCGCAGTGGTTGAGAATCCACCTGCCAATGCAGGGGACACGGGTTCGAGCCCTGGTCCGGGATGATCCCACGTGCCGCGGAGCAACTGAGCCTGTGCGCCACAGCTACTGAGCCTGCGCTGTAGAGCCCGCGAGCTGCAACTGCTGAAGCCCACACACCTAGAGCCCGTGCTCCGCAACAAAAGAAGCCACCACAATAAGAAGCCCGAGCTCTTTGGTCTCGGAGGCAGAAGCGAGATGACGAAGGGAACGTCCTCGTTTGGAAAGCGTCGGAATAAGACGCACACGTTGTGCCGCCGCTGTGGCTCTAAGGCCTACCACCTTCAGAAGTCGACCTGTGGTAAATGTGGCTACGCTGCCAAGCGGAAGAGGAAGTATAACTGGAGTGCTAAAGCTAAAAGACGAAATACCACCGGGACTGGTCGAATGAGGCACCTAAAAATTGTATACCGCAGATTCAGGCATGGATTCCGTGAAGAAACAACACCTAAACCCAAGAGGGCAGCTGTTGCAGCATCCAGTTCACCTTAAGGGTTTCAATTATTAGTCACGCAATAAATGTTCTGGTTTTGAAAAAAAATAAAAAAAAATAAGAAGCCCGTGCACCACAACGAAGAGTAGCCCCCACTCGCCTTAACTAGAGAAAGCCCACACACAGCAATGAAGACCCAATGCAGCCATTAATTAATTAATTAAAAAAAAAAAAAACTTCCAATGTGGCTTTCCTTTGACCCAGTGAATCCACTTCCCCTAGATACTGAGGGGGCCAACTGCTATAGGTCAGAGTAATTCACTGTTGCATGGGGTCGGAGCAAACGATTGGAAAATGAAGGTCTTTTGATAGGAAACTTGTTAAAGCAGAGATTCTGAACCTTTTTTTTTTTGTGCCGTGGACCCTTACGGCAGCCTGGTAAAGCCCACGTGGATTTCATCTCAAAATACTGATTTTAAATGTATAAAAGGCATAGAATTACAAGAAAACCAACTAAGATAACACACTCATCAAAATCTTCTAAAAATAAATTTGTGATTCCTAGACCTGCTTCTTTATTAAATAACACGATGTAGCCAAGGTCTAATAAGATACAGAAGGAAAACAAAGTTTTGAGTTCTGCACTACACTGTAATGGGATATGAAAACATCTGTGATTTCCATTGGTGATTGTCACAGGTACTGCTAATATTACTGTGGTTTGTTGTTATATTTCAGATGGAGGTTGGTGAAAATAAAAATACAATTTCTTCTCATGCAAGTTCATAGATTTTGCGGATTAGAATCATGGTTCTCTTGGGGGGTTCCAAAAACTCCAAGTTAAGAACCCTCACGTTGAGCAATTGATAACACTGTACAGTGGAAGTTTTCAAAAGCCATTAAAAGGTGGGAAGCTCTTTATATTCTGATTTAGTACAACTTTCATGCCATGTTAAGTGAAAATAAGCAAGAGGCAGAACGGGGTATATATTATAATACCATTTGTGTGAATAATGGAAAAATATATTCATATATGCTTGTGTTTGCACAAAGTATCTCTGGATACTTTAAGAAACTGATCATTTTAATTTTTTCTAGGGAGGGGAAGTGGTGGCTAGGGGTGGAGAGAGATGGGGAGGGAGCTTTTCCAAGGCAAACACTTTTGTAACACTTGAATTTTGAACTTAAATTTTTAAAAAAGAAAGGAAACAAACTATTCTCATACCCATTGTGATGGCTACTGTAATCAAACAAACAAATCAGAAAGTAAGTGTTGGTAAGGATGTGGAAAAATTGGAACTCTTGTGCATTGCTGGTAGGAATGTAAAATGGTGTGGTCACTATGAAAAACTGAATGGCAGATCCTTTAAAAATTAAAAATAGAATTATCATGTGATGCAGCAATTCCACTTTTGGGTATATACCCCAAAGTCTTGAAAGCAGGGACTTAAAGAGAGATTCATGGATCCACGTTCAGAGCAAAATTATTCACACAAATCAAGAGGTGGAAGCAACCCAAGTGTCCATCAACAGACAGATAAACAAACTGTGGTGGATCCATACAATGGAATATTATCCAGCCTTAGAAAGGAAGGAAATTCTGACACATGCCACAACGTGGAAGAACCTTGAGGACATTAAGTGAAATAAGCCAGTGGCAAAAGGACAAAGATTATCCGACTCTGCTTATATGAACTACCTAGAATAGGTAAATCCATATAGACAGAAAGTAGAAAAGTAGTTACCAGAGGCTTGAGGGAGAGGGGGCATTTGGAGTTAGTGTTTAGTGGGTACAGGGTTTCAGTTTCGCAAGACAGGAGTTTTGGAGAGGATGGTGGTGATGGTTGCATAATAATGGCTGTGAATGTACTTAAGGCCACTGAACTCTGCACTTCAAAAGATGGTAACTTTTATGTCTACCACAACTAAAAATGGTAACTAAAAAAAACAAGAAAGAAAGAAACACTAGGGCATATTTTTATAAACTGTCTAGTGACACTAAATATTCATTTTCTCTGCCTTTTGCCCCACCCCTGTTCTTAAGACTACGTGCTAGCTCATCCGCTGGCTGGCGAGCTTGTCCGCTATGCCCCAGACAGGAAATGACCCGGCCCCCGTGCAGACCACACTGTTCATGGTCCATGATGGGGCTTCCTCCATATCCTTGTGCCTGGAGCTGGAGGTGACAGGAAAAGAGCACAGAATGTGAGCTGAGGGATCTTAGGCAAGTCATTTAACTGCTCTTGACTCTCAAAAGTCAGGCTACTAATCATGACACTCAACCATCTCATATGACGGATACTAAAGAAGAACCTTATCTACAAATATAATTGTCACCGTGAGTAATGAGTAGGTGAAATAAAAGAGTACCAAGGAAGCTACCAGAAACCTTCACTCTTCCCTATGAGTTTCAGCCACCCAGTTCCTGCTGTCCTTTCATGGCATACTTCTCAGTTTGTAATCCTGTAGTCTAGTTTTGGAGGTCTGTGTGTCTTGCCTCTTCCCCTAGATGTGAAGCTCCGTGAAGGCAGGGACCTTGTCTACTTTAGTGCCATAGCTCCAGAGCCCACACAGTGCAGTCACTCATCAAATGTTACTACAAGAAAGGTCACATAGGTCTGTATTTTAGTACAGTGTGGTTATGACTAGCATCTCTGAGCTCAAATCCTGCCTCCACCTCTTACTTGTTAAGTCCTCAGGCAAATTACTTAACTGTTCTATGCCTCCATTTCTGTAAAATGGGAATAATAATAGTATGAGGATTAAATGAGATAATCCCCTTGGGGCAGTTTTTTTTTTTTAAACTATAGCTGGAAATTCACTAGTGAGTCATGATATTAATTCAGTGAGTTGCAAAATAATTTAAAAATTCATAAAAATAGAATAGGAAAGTATGACTGTACATCATGTTTAGTAAGGGAGAGTTAGGGTAAATTGTTGAAACTTTTGTTTCATCAATACTGGATATCAACGTAAAATGTAATTTTGTAAAATGGGGGTATAACATATATACAGAAAAATGCACTAATCTTGAGTTTATAGCTTGACAATTTTTACCATATGTGTACACCCATGTAACCACACCTGGATTAATTCTCTATAAATGTCCCTCCTGCCCCCCACCATTCTCCCATCCCAGGGCTACCATCAACCTGTCTTCTATAAGTAAAGATTAGTTTGCCTGTTCTTGAATTCCACGTGCAGGACGCTCTCTTTTGTACCTGGCTTCTGTCTCTCAATGTAGTATCTGTAGGATTCATCCATACAGTTGTGTGTATCACTACTCTGCTCTTTTTCATTGTTGTGTAGTATCCCATCATATGAATGCACCACAATTTAAAAAATGTATTCCTCTTTTCCATTTAGATTGTTTCCAGTTTGGCACAATTATGAATAAAGCTGCTCTGATTTTTTTTTTTTTCGGTACGCGGGCCTCCCACTGCCGTGGCCTCCCCCGCTGCGGAGCACAGGCTCTGGACGGGCAGGCCCCGCGGCCATGGCTCACGGGCCCAGCCGCTCCGCAGCACGTGGGACCCTCCCAGACCGAGGCACGAACCCGCGTCCCCTGAATCGGCAGGCGGACTCTCAACCACTGCGCCACCAGGGAAGCCCTCTTTTTTTTTTTTTTTAATTAATTTTTGGCTGAGTTAGGTCTTTGTTGCTGTGTGCGGGCTTTCTCGAGTTGCGGTGAGTGCGGGCTACTCTTCGTTGCGGTGCGCGGGCTTCTCATTGCGGTGTCTTCTCTTGTTGCGGAGCACGGGCTCTAGGAGTGCGGGCTTCAGCAGTTGTGGCTCACAGGCTCTAGAGCGCAGGCTCAGTAGTTGTGGCGCACGGGCTTAGTTGCTCCGTGGCATGTGGGATCTTCCCGGACCAGGGCTCGAACCCGTGTTCCCTGCATTGGCTGGCGGATTCTTAATCATTGCGCCACCAGGGAAGCCCTGAATATTCTTATATGTATCTTTTTGTGGTCATAAGTACTAATTTCTCTTTAGTTAAAAAGCATTTCTTACTCTAGGTCAAAGTTTCTCAAAGTGTGAAACCTGGACCAAGAGAATCAGCATCATCTTGGAACTTGTGAGAAATGCAGATTCTCAGGTCCCATTGCAGACCTACTGAGTCAGAAACTCTGCAGCTGGGGCCGGGCAATCTGTGTTTTAACGAACACTCAAGGTGATTTTGATGGCTGCTAAAGCTTGAGAACCACTGCTCAAGGTCCTGGTCAAAAGTGCAGGAAGCCGCTGCTTTAGAACACACTCGGCACAGGGGCCAGCACCGAGCAAGTGCTCGATTAATGTTAACCATCTTAACGCTTCTAATCTGAGGACTGCATACTCGTAGTGATTTGTTTTGAGGGGCTTGGATGTTCAAGAGAAGAAAGCGTCCCCCCTGCCAGTGGCCGCTCCCAGCACTCACCTCCCTGCCGGCCGCCGAGCTCTCTCTCCGCAGCCCCTCCAGCTCCTTCCGGAGGTTGTCCCGCTCCATTCTTAGCTCCTCCACCGTCAGGCTGCCCTCATTCACCAGCGTCTCCAGCATCTCCAGGACGCGGACGATCTTGAACTGCAGCTGTGTCACCCGGGGGTCGCTGCCCAGGGCCATCAGCTCGCGGCCCATCACGTAGGAGATGTCATATACGTCCTCGGCGGTCAGCTGGAAGGGGCTCTTGCCCAGGGCCCCCTCGGGCCCAGCCTCGTCCCCCTCCTCCTCTTCCTCCTCTCGCAAAGGGGGCTCCTCCATGGCCGCCCAGACCCCTGCAGCCTCCGGAGCTGCTGCTTTCTCGGAGTCTCCGAACGTCCAGCTTCCTCCCGGCACGGAAAACTTTCCGCGGGTCAGTGGACCCTGCCTGTTCAGGGCGGGGCAGGCGCAGCCAATCAGCGCAGCCGAGGGGTGGGCCCGGAGAGGGGCTGTAGGAGGAGGCCACGCAGGGCAGATCTCAGGCCAGGACTCCCGGTGCACCGTCCCAGCGGAGGCCCGTGCTGGAGTGCGGCCTCCAGGTTGTGGTTGGGGCACGAAAGGACAAGGGAAAGGGAGGGCCGCCGCGAAGAGGAACAGAGAGGTTAAGGGGTGACAGTGATCGCTCCCAGCCCGAGAGCTGTTGCAGATGGGGAGGGGCAGCGACCCCAGCTCCGCCCTTGGTGACAGCCACCGCAGAAGCCCGGTGTCCACGGAGACAGGGGCGGAGTTTCCACCGCATTCTGGGAAGGAGGCTAAAAAGCACACAACTCTTCCCTTTCTGCACTCAGGTGTTCCAGCCATAGAATTTGCATGGTACGGGGAGGCAGATCCGGTCTCTGAGAATATTTCCTGAAGCGTGCGGCAAAGCAGAAAACAGCAGTTGGTGGCAGCGCGCGGGAGTCTAGTGGTCTGTGTTGCGCAGAGCTTCCAGGCCTATGGTCACCGGGACCGGCGGCATCTGACCCTCAGTTAAATGGAGATTCCCTGCGCTATGCACCTGGCTCTATCCTGGGTTCCTCCACTTGACCAGCGTGTGGCCTTTGCAAGTTACTTAAGTCCTCCGAGCCTCACTTTACTCCTGGGTAAATAACCGTACCTACGGAGTAGGGTCGTTGTGAGGAATATATGAGATCATGAGACAATGACTGTGACAAAAAGCGCTTAGGAAAGGCTCAAAAAATATTAGCGGGTATTCTGGATTCTTCCCTCCAACAAACACTAAGCTTGTGTGCCAGGCGCTTGGCACTTGGGTTGGGAAGGGAGGAGTAATAGATAAGACAAAAATCACCGCTTCGAAATTAGAAAACATTCTGCAGCTACACAGGGTATGACTGAGAATATTAGCAGTGTGGATTACAAAACGGGTTATTTTAGATTTAATTCAGGGTTTGTAATAGTCATAGGCAGACAATCCAGCAATGGAGCTTGTCTTTCCCAGGAACGTATTGGCAGTTTTCTTCGTGGTAGGTGTACCAGATTTTCTCCACAGTGAAGCTGTGGAGTCAAAATGGAGAGTGGACAAGGATAAAACAAACAAACAAAAAGCAAACAAACAAAACAGACACTAATTTCAGATGGTACAATGGTACAATGTTTTAATGATCAAACAAGGCCCCGGGCAAGGGCTCAGTAATCCATTAGTCACAGACCTGACAACACCCTGTGATTAAATATGGAGAAATATTAGGCTTACCATAAGTATAATATGGCATATCCATACAATGGACTATTATTCACTCATAAAAAGGAATGAAGGAATAGAGGGTCCAGAAAGAAACCCTCACAAACACGGTCAAGTTATTTTCAACAAGGGTGCCAAGACTGTTCATTGGGGAAAGGATAGTTTTTTCAACAAATGGTGTTGGGAAAATTGGATACCCACATGCAAAAGTGTGACGTACCTTACCTTACACCATATACAAAAATTAACTCAGAATGGATCAAAGGCCTAAAGCTACAAAACTCTAAGAAGAAAACATAGTGGAAAAGCTTTATGTCAATGGATTTGGCAATGAGTTTTTAAAAAACACAGAAAAAGAAACAAAAGAAAAAAATAGATAAACTGGACTACATTGATGAAATAAAATTTATATTTTAAGGCAGGACAAGAAAATGTAAACACAAAATTCTCTCTCTGTACATTTGGGCCTCCTCCCTCCCTCTCTCATGTGCAATGTACATTTGCATTATACATTAACCAGACCTCCTCAAAGGTGGGAATGCCTGCTTGACCACAAAGGTCAACTTTTTTTCCCCTTTCTTCTGATGCTAGCAATGTAACCGCTTAAAAGATTAGCACTCTTTCCAAACTCTGTAGGGAGTCATGGTGACTTAATTGCTTGCTTACCTGGACTCTGTATCTTTGGTGAAGTTTATGTAAAATGTCTGTATGTCATTTTGATGTATGATCCTTTGTCTCAAAAAGGCTTATGACTGTGTCTTTGACTTCTAATAGGTAGAACAGTTCTCAGAGCTTCTGAGAGTCGGTCTCTTGGGTTATAATCCTCAGTTTGACTTAAGTAAAATTATCTTTTGGGACTTCCCCGGTGGTCCAGTGGTCAAGAATCCACCTTCCAATGCAGGGGACGTGGGTTCGATTTCTGGTCGGGGAACTGAGCCCGCGCGCCACAACTATTGGGCTCACGCGCCTCAACGAGAGAGCCCGCGTGCCGGAAACTACAGAGCTCACGCGCTCTGGAGCCGGAGCACCACAACTAGAGAGAGAAAACCCGCACACCACAACTAGAGAGAAGCCTGTGCACTGCAACAAAAGCTCCCGCATGCCTCAGCGAAGATCCCATGTGCCACAACTAAGACCCGATGCAGCCAAAAAAGTAAAAACTAAATAAATTAGGGACGTCCTTGGTGGCGCAGTGGTTAAGAATCCGCCTGCCAATGCAGGAGACACGGGTTTGAGCCCTGGTCGGGGAAGATCCCATATGCCGCGGAGCAACTAAGCCACAACTACTGAGCCTGCGCTCTAGAGCCCATGAGCCACAACTACTGAGCCCGCGAGCCACAACTACTGAAGCCTGCGTGCCTAGAGCCCGTGCTCCGCAACAAGAGAAGCCACCGAAATGAGAAGCCCACACACTGCGACGAAGAGTAGCCTCTGCTCACCGCAACTAGAGAAAGCCCGCGCACAGCAACGAAGACCCAACACAGCCATTAAAAAAAAAAAAAAAAAAAAAAATCCCGCAGCTGCAACCAAGACCCGATGCAGCCAAAAATAAATAAATAAATACTAAAAAAAATCAATCTATGTAACCCACCATATTAACAGGCTACAGAATCCACAGAAAAACTACTAGAGCTAATAAATGAGCTCAAGGTTGCAGCATACAAGATCAATATAAAATATCAATTGCATTTCTTTTTCTTTTTCGCCACACTTTACGGCATGTGGGATCTTAGTTTCCCAACCAGGGATCAAACCTGCGTCCCCTGCAGTGGAAGTGCAGAGTCTTAACCACTGGACTGCCAGGGAAGTCCCTGCGGAGCAGAAATTGAGACACAGACGTAGAGAACAAACGTATGGACACCGGGGGGGAAAGCGGCGTGGGGGTGGGGGTGGTGTGATGAATTGGGCGATTGGGATTGACATGGATACACTGATGTGTATAAAATGGATGACTAATAAGAACCTGCTGTATAAAAAAATAATAATAAGAAGAAAAAAATAAAAATGAAAAATAGAATTATCATATGATCCAGCAATACCACTTTGGGGTACATATCCAAAAGAATTGAAAGCAGGGTGTCAAAGAGATATTTGCACACTCATGTTCATAGTAGCATTATTCACAATAGCCAAAAGGTGGAAGTTACCCAAATGTCCATCCACAGATGAATGGATAAAAAAAATGTGGTGTATACATACAATGGAATATTAATCAGCCTTAAAAAGGAAGGAAATTCTGACACATGCCACAACATCAATGAACCTTGAGAACATTATGCTAAGTGAAATTAAGCCAGTCACCAAAAGATAAATACTATATGATTTCACTTATATGAGGTATCTAGTGTACAAACTCATAGAAACAGAAAGTAGAATGGTGGTTGCGAGGGGCTGGGGGGAGGGGGGAATGGAGGGTTGTTGTTTAGTGGGTATAGAGTATCAGTTCTGTAGGGTGAAAAAGTTTTGGAGTTTGGTTGCACAACAATATGAATGTACTTAACACTACTGAACTGTACACTTAAAAATGGTTAAGGTTGTAAAATAAATTTTATCTTATGTGTACTTTACCAGTTTTCCTTCTTTTAACATGTGAGGAAACTCTATGGGGTGATGAAAATGTGCTACATCTTGATCTTGGTGAAGGTCACATGAGTACATACATAGGTGAAATATTGCGGAACTGTATGCTTAACACTGTGTATTTCCTTTAGGTAAATTATACCTCAATAAAGTGCTGGTAAGGAGATAAGGAATGAAGCACTGACAGATGCTACAATGTGGATGAATCTTGAAAACATTTTACTGAGTGAAAGAAGCCAGCCACAAAGGCCACCTATTGTATGATTCCATTTATATGAAATGTGCACAACAGCAAATCCATAGAGATAGAAAGTAGATTAGTGGTTGTCTAGAGCTGGGGGAGGGGGAGGGGGAGTACATGCTAATGCAGACAGGGCTTCTTTTTGGGGTGATGAAAATGTTCTAAAATTAGATTGTGGTGATGGTTGCACAACTCTGTGAATAGACTAAAAACCACCGAACATTGTCGGAATGTAGCCTTCGCAGAGCAATGCTTATCAGAAAGAATTTAATGTTGCTGCATTTATTTTTTACCATCAGGATCCCCAGCCACCACTGCTGGTATGAATCTCTTCTGCACCACTGTCCTTTTCAAAAGTTCCTTCTGCCTTGAAATTTCTCTAGAAATTGATCCTCTACGGCACCATATCTTCCTTCCTTCTTGGTTACACAGTGAAACCTGGTAAATCGCACTTTAAAAAAGTCAAAGTGTCTTCCATTGAGTAACTAGGATTTTGATATTAAAAAAAAAGATTCTTTTGTTCATTCATTTGACAACTTATTTACTGAGCACCTACTATGTGCCAGGGCTGTAAAGTAGTAGCCAACAGGGCTGTGGAGTTAAATAGTTTTGACTTGAACTTCACAATTGTTACTTCCTGGTACATAAATTTGATCAAATTCTCTAATCTCCAAATCCCCATTTCCTACAGTCAACTTGGAAAAATAAAAGTATTCCCCAAAACTGGTGTGAGGATTAGACGAGATAATTTGTGAAAAGTGCCTCATCCAGTGTCCAGCACATCATAAGCATCAATGGACACTGGTTGTTATTATCAAGTGTTAATGATCTTAACTCTTAGATCCCTCATAGAACTGGACAATCTGTTGGTAGATAATCATGACCCTTCTCTCTCCGTTGGGAAATTATGAAAACAATTCTGAATTACAGCTGTTAAAAAACAAAATTCGGGACTTCCCTGGTGGTCCAGTGGGTAAGACTCCATGCTCCCAGTGCAGGGGGCCTGGATTCGATCCCTGGTCAGGGAACTAGATCCCGCATGCATGCCGCAAGTAAGAAGTCTGCATGCCGCAACTAAAGATCCCGCATGCCACAATGAAGATCCCGTGAGCCACAACTAAGACCTGGAGCAGACTAAATTAAAAAAAATAATAAATAAATATTTTAAATTTATTTATTTTAGTTTTGTCTGCACTGGGTCTTTGTTGCTGCGCGTGGGCTTTCTCTAGTTGCGGCGAGCGGGGCTGCTCTTCCTTGCGGTGCTCAGGCTTCTCATTGCGGTGGCTCCTCTTGTTAAGGAGCATGGGCTCTAGGGGCGCGGGCTCAGTAGTTGTGGCTTGTGGGCTCTAGAGTGCAGGCTCAGTAGTTGTGGTGCATGGGTTTAGGTGGTTCGCGGCATGTGGGATCTCCCCAGAACAGGGCTCGAACCTGAGCCCCTGCATTGTCCCCTGCATTGGCAGGCAGATTCTTAACCACTGCATTAGGGAAGCCCCTAAATAAATATTAAAAAAAAAAATTCAACTGAGTATATTTGAAGATCTCCTTGGCTTTATTTGACAATTCATGAATTGGGCAGCATCTCATCTAGCAAGTAGAAAAGAGCTTCAGAGGAGCTGTACAAATGGAAGGTTTTTAAAGGCAGAAAAGGGGGATAAGACAAGGAAGTCATAAACAAAAGAAAGGATTATTTCAGGTAAGGTCGCCTTCCCTTGGGGGTGAAGGTGGGGAGCCCATCAAGCAGATTACCTCACTAGGGATGATCAGGAAATTCCAGATTGATTGGTTTAAAATTCCACCCCTGGGAGAGGCTGAAATTGAAGTTATATATTAAGGGCTTAGCACAAGTGATTCCATTTGGGGCCGGTTTCTTTTTTCACCCAGCAGAGGTTCTTAAAGTGTGTTTCCGAGACCAGCAGCATCAGCATCACCTGGAAACTTTTCAGAAATGCAAATTCTTGACCCACTGAATCAGAAACTTTAGGGGTGGGCCCCAGCAATCTGTTTTTTTTTGTTGTTTTTTTTTTTGCGGTACGCGGGCCTCTCACTGCTGTGGCCTCTCCCGTTGCAGAGCACAGGCTCTGGACGCGCAGGCTCAGCGGCCATGGCTCACGGGCCCAGCCGCTCCGCGGCATGTGGGATCTTCCCGGACCAGGGCACGAACCCGTGTCCCCTGCATTGGCAGGCGGACTCTCAACCACTGCACCACCAGGGAAGCCCCAGTCTGTGTTTTAACAAGCCCTCTAGGTAATTCTGATGCACATGCACCCTGAAATTTGAAAAAGTATGAGTGCTACCACAGTGTTCAAGGTGGATTCTAGACCAGACCACAACTGTTCAAATCTTGATTGGCTCTGTCACTTGCAAGCTGTGTGATCTTAGGCAAGGAAATTACTTCTCTGGGGCTCAGTCTTCCCAGCTATCAAATGGGGGTAAGGATAGAAGCCACTTTATAAGACTGCCGTGAAGTGCTTTAGAACAGCGTCTGGCACATGGTAAGTGCTCAATACGTGTTGGCTATTATTATTACTATGCCTATTATAAACTACTTTATCTCCAGAATATGAAGTATGAGAAACTCCCCAAGTTCATATGATTATTTGGGTACAAGATATGAAAAGCTGGATCAGTAACACACATAGAATATGTCTACCACAAAGCTTTTTAAAAAGTCCAAGTGGGGCTTCCCTGGTGGCGCAGTGGTTGAGAGTCCGCCAGCCGATGCAGGGGACACGGGTTTGTGCCCCGGTCCGGGAAGATCCCACATGCCGCGGAGCGGCTGGGCCCGTGAGCCATGGCCGCTGAGCCTGCGCGTCCGGAGCCTGTGCTCCACAACGGGAGAGGCCACAGCAGTGAGAGGCCCGGGTACCGCAAAAAAAAAAAAAAAAAAAGAGCATAAAGTAAGGTATCGCCCAACTCACTGTTAAGCAAAGGAAAACATGACGTGGGAAACAAAAGTAGTGGGTGGGTCATGCTTCATAAAAATGGAACCATAAGTGTTTGGGGGTTAATTCCACCCACAGGAAAGTTCCATTAGCAAATATCTGGTGGTCCTATTTTGGTACATCAAGCAGAGGAGGTCTCATGCTCTTCTGAATACTGGTGGCACCATTAATTTCCTGAGTGGTACATTCAGTATGTCTTTCTTCCTGTTCTCTTTTGGCTTAAATGCCTGCAATCCTGGATCAGTGACTTCAGCTCTAGGAGCTGAAAGTCTTTAGAAAAGAATTTGGTTGCAGGAAGGGTGGTGCCCAGAGCACTTGTTTTCAGTCGGTGTTTGCATAACAGCACACTTTTTTTTTTTTAAAACTTAGGTGAAATGTTTATTCAGGGTGATGAGTGGGAGGGTGGGGTGTGTGTGTGGGGAGGTGGTGTAGGTGGGTGAGGGAAGCATTAAAGGAGACTACAGCCAAGGGACTAATGTCCTCCACCATACTCTCCAGGCCAGCTCTGTTCCACCCAGGAAGGTAACAATACACTCTGCAATGAGTTGTTGAGAGAGTGAAGTGAGCTTAGCCCAGTGTCTGGCAGGTGATGCTAAATGTTTGTTTGTTTGTTTTTTTAAATGTTTGTTTTAAGATGGTATTAGTGTGGTGGTGATCAGTTTGAAATGTACAGAAATATCAAATCATAATATTGTGCACCAGGAGCTAACATAGTGTTGTAGGTCAGTTATACTTCAAAACAAACAAACAAACAAACACATAGAAAAAGAGATCAGATTTGTGGTTCCCAGAGGTGAGGCCTGGGGGTGGGGGAATTGGACGGAAGCAGTCAAAAGGTACTTATTTCCAGTTATAAATTAGTACTAGGGATGTAATGTATGATATGATATATATCTTTTTAACACTGCTGTATGGGAAAAAAATTTTTTTTCTATTTCTTTTATTTTGTATCCTTACGAGATGACAGATGCTCACTAAACTTACTGTGGTAATCATATCATGATGTATGTAAGTCACCTTAAACTCATATAGTGCTGTATGTCAATAAAACTGGAAAAAGGAAAAAAAGATTGTATTAATATGAAACTTCTATAGAGATCTCTAGTAGGGTTGCTCACGTTGCCCTTCAGATCTTCTGCTTGGTTTATAAAGTATTTTGTTATATAAGTAATTTTGTATATAATTAAACTTATATAGATGTGGCAGCCGTGGAGATGCCTGTCAGATGACCCTTCAAGAGGCCACCAAGCATATTAAAAGATGTCTGCAGCACCTTCAGACTCTGCAGCAGCATTCGTGCTGTGGATGCACTTTTCCCAGAAGCCTTCCGTTGGTAAGCCAGCAGAGCAGAGATACTGGGACCACAATATTTCTTTTTAAAATTTAATTAATTAATTAATTTTTTAATATGTTTATTTATTTTTGGCTGCACTGGGTCTTCGTTGTTGAGCGCGGGCTTTCTCTAGTTGCCGTGAGGGGGGCTACTCTTAGTTGCGGTGCGTGGGCTTCAAACAGTGGCGTCTCTTGTTGCGGAGCACAGGCTCTAGGCGCCCAGGCTTCAGTAGTTGTGGCTCACGGGCTCAGTAATTGTGACTCGCGGGCTCTAGAGTGCAGGCTCCGTAGTTGTGGTGCATGGGCTTAGTTGCTCTGCGGCATGTGGGATCTTCCTGGACCAGGGATCGAACCAGTGTCCCCTGCACTGGCAGGTGGATTCTTAACCACTGCGCCACCAGGGAAGTCCTAAATATGAAATTTTAAACTATAGATATTGCTCACTTTTTTACTCAATACATTTTATTAATATATTTCAAGAGAACGTACTTTAAAGAAAGCTATAGATATTCAGAACCTATGCTTCACCTACATAATAAAGATTTGATAAAAACTAGGTAGCAGTAATACATCCTTAGTAGCTGGTCATTGGCTTACCTTCTAAGAATAGGACTGGAATCAAAATGAGATCAGCTGTTCGCAGAAATGACCCACTTGTAAGAATTAATCAGAAAATGAGTGGCTGAAGAAATCACGAGACTCATCATGAAAAGCACAACTGTCTCAAGACATTTCAAGTTGTACCACAAGTCGTAATCTACCCGAATATTTTGACCTAACAAAAAAGAAACACAGCATAATCTGAATGCATACATCTACCCGTTCTACACAGATTTACTGACCACACGGTTCTCCCCTCTCCCTCCCACGCTTAGGTTTTAAATCTGGGCTTCTTAACCGTGACTCTAAAGGCAGGGGTCCTCAAAGAGTCATTTTGAGGTTCATTCAGCGGTTCTGAATTCACTGATTCCCTGCGGGGCCCAGGAAACGGCATTTAAACCAGCTTCCACGCGATTCTTAAGTAAACTCTCCAAACTGTGAAGAACTGTTTTGCTTGTGTGGAAAGCGAACGTGTTAAATTTACGGGTTAGAAAAACTCTGGCAAAACATACGTACAAAGTTTCCTTGTGAACCGGCATACGCATTTTCTGAGTAAAAAAACCCCACAATATTAATCAAATTCTCAAAGCGAGCCTAAGAACCAAAACTCGCATTGCGCTGAAACACCTCCTCGCTACGGAGAGAAATCCAGCGGCTCCCAGACAACTAGCTGCACATTCGATCGTCTTTCAACTTTTGTTCAATTTAGCAGTTTCTGTCTTCGTGAAAATTTTTACAGAAACAGAAAGTTCATTCTCTTCGGAGACAATATGCAGTCGATGCTCAAGGCATGTGATTAAATTTGTTAAAATAAAAGCAAAAACGGAAACGGGGCCCGTGACGAATCTGCTACTTCTGATGTAAAGGTCCTGTCAGTCAAGGAGGAAGAATCTTCCGTCGCTTCGAGCTCGGCACCTGGCCCTGTGGGAAAGGAAGCCCGATCCTTGCTGAGGTGAGCGGGAGCGGTTTGGTGGGAGTAGGGCCCACCCTGGCGAGAAGGACGAGGGAATTCGGCCTGGACGGTATGTAGGCGCGTGCGTGGGCCGCCATGTTGAAAGCGGGCAAAGGGGGACCGTTTGGGGTTGTGTTGCGGGGAGCGGGGTCGACAGCTGGGTTGGTAGGATGGCCCCTTCCGTCCTGTGCCCTCTCAGATGGTGACGGGCTGGGGAAGGCAGCCCTGAGGGCCGGCGGCCGAGACGGAGGCGCTGCGGGGCGGGGGGCGGATCGGAAGTATAGACTTATTCACGGAGACTTCCGCGTTAGCGTCCACGGCCTCACTGCGCGTGCTCGGACGGCTCTGGGCGCCAGCCTTCAGTTTGCTTCCCACCTGGTGGGAAGCGCCGGTTGTTCCGTTCTGCAGGCTCAGCCTGGGGACGAGTGCTTTGCTTGTTTGCTTAAGAATAGCTTTTTTTTTTTTTTTTTTTTTCGTGGTACGCGGGCCTCTCACTGCCGTGGCCTCTCCCGTTGCGGAGCACAGGCTCCGGACGCGCAGGCTCAGCGGCCATGGCTCACGAGCCCAGCCGCTCTGCGGCATGTGGGAGCTTCCCGGACGGGGGCACAAACCCGCATCCCCTGCATCGGCAGACGGACTCCCAGCCACTGCGCCACCAGGGAAGCCCAAGAATAGCTTTTATTTGTATAATAATTTATAATTAGCGCTTTCAAAGACACTACCTTTTCTCATCTTCACAAAAAAACGCGGTGAAGAGGCACTTAGCAGCATTTAACAGGTGGTTTAAATTTTGCCGAAGCTAACACTAGGTCTCACACCTGGGTGTTCTGACTCCCAATCCAGTGCGTTTTCACTTTCCACACTTCTGTCTTTAATAGTTCATTGCCCCACTCACCTCCACCCCCGACGATTCATCTCTCACATCCCATCTCCGTTTATGAAGTAATGACGAGAATCTAAACATCCAGAGAGATCGTGGTAGAAAATCTCAATGCAATGTTGCAACGGAGGAAATACACCTAGAAAGATTAACGAGAAGCTGTGAAGCCCGCTCTTCTCTTGGTATTGAGTATTGATAGGAGCATGCAGGTGAGGGAGAAAACCGGAAACTCATCTTTTATCCCTTTGTAATTTTTTTCCAGAGTTTAATTTGAGGAACTCTTAAAGCTTTGAACAGGAGCTCTGACTGTGTACAGCAATGTCAGCTTTATTTGGTGGTTCTTTGTGACCTTTTCCTGTGGAATGGGGACGGGTTCCTTTCCCACTTGCCTGCGAGGGGGCTCTCAGCCTCAGATACCCAGACGTGGCCTGCTTTTTCCTATCCCCATTTCAAGCTTTATATTTTATGACAGCTATCTAAGGAAAGAGTTAAGAGCTCAAGCTCTGGAGTCAATAAAAGCCCTTGGTTCTAACTCCCCCTCTGGGCTACTTCTGTGATTTGGGACAAAAGACAATCTTTTTGCATCTCACCTTTGGCATCTGAAATGGCAATAATAGAAGTGGGTGTGTCCCGGTGTTGTTGAGAGGTGAGGGGAGTTAAGTGCTTAGCACAGTGCCTGGCACCTCCTAAGTGTTCAATACAGGTTAACTATATTATGGTCTCTTTTTTGTTTGTTTGTTTTTCCTGCAACCTTGCGATTAGAATCTTAAGAATTTTAGGTCCATTTAGAGAATACCAGAGCTGAGATCCAAACAACACAGTGATCTCTCTCTCTTTTTTTACCCCATGTGGAGCAATTACAGCCATAATAGACAAAAGACACAAAGTGAGTTAGAGGCAGAGCCCAGACCGGACCAAAAGTGTCTCACTCTTCTCGTGCTCCTTCCCTTGTTCTAGTTGTTTATCATCCTTTTACTGATAAGGATACCAGAGAGGTGTCTTCTCCAAAGTTGCTTGTTAATGATGAGACGCATATATGTCCTCCTTTTACAATTTGGTGGCAGATGGTGTAATGTCCTGCCTCTCAATTTTCTTTCTTTCTTTTTTAAAATAATTAATTAATTCGTTGGCTGCATTGGGTCTTCGTTGCTGCGTGCGGGCTTTCTCTAGTTGGGCGAGTGGGGGCTGCTCTTCATTGCTGCGGTGCACGGGCTTCTCATTGCGGTGGCTTCTCTTGTTGCGGAGCACGGGCTCTAGGCACATGGGCTTCAGTAGTTGTGGCTCGTGGGCTCTAGAGCTCAGGCTCCGTAGTTGTGGCGTACGGGCTTAGTTGCTCTGCGGCATGTGGGATCTTCCTGGACCAGGGATCAAACCCGTGTCCCCTGCATTGGCAGGCGGATTCTTAACCACTGTGCCACCAGGGAAGTCCCTGCCTTTCAGTTTTCAATGAAGTGGTCCTTTTTGTCTGATTTGGACCAAAATAAGTTCAGTGAATTTTGTTTGGAGTTGGTTCAGTTCCCCAGCATTTATCAGGAAGTGTCCTAGGATCTGGAGACACTGGGTTGAAGAGTGTTTATTGTGAAGAGTGTTTATTGTGTGTTGGGCAAAACGTGATCAGTATGACAGAAGAGGTACCGTGAGCTGTGGGACCAACGGATTTGCTTCACGGGGAAGAGGCTGGAAGCTGGACTTGAAGGACCAGTAGAATTTCCACAAGTGGAGATGTGGGAGGTGGAAAGGAAGGGAATATTCCCAGCAGAGGAAATTGCACCAGGAAAGACACAGAGCTGGGGGATTAGGGCACGTTCAAGGAATGAGGAGCAGTCCTGGGGAGAATAGGTTCTGCAATGGAATATGAGGAGAGGCTAAGTGAGAGTCAGAATTCTTGAGTTCATTGACTTCGGGTTTTATTCTGTAGGTGTCTTACTTTTTTACTGGGAAAAGAAATTCCACTGTGATCACTCCCCCTACATAACCCATAAACTGAAGAGCAAAACCAAAAAAGATCCTTGAGGAAAATTTGAGGGGGGGGGGGAACTATAGGTACCATTTTAATAAATATCATGGAAAGATGCTGTTAGGAATGAAGATCACCAGATATATTTGACAGAGCCCTGGTTTTTAAGGAACATATTTCAGCCTTGGCTCTAAAGCTTTACAGAGGTAGTCACATGATTACCAGCAGGGTCTGAAATGTTGGCAAGCACCGAATTATTCCAGCAAATTCACATGAATCAATTATCATGTGTCAGACTTAAACTTACCCACCCTCTTTCAAACAAACATAGATCTTCTATCGGAATGAATGACAGTTGCAGTGTGCTTGCTGAACTAAAATTACCATTGCAATCAGTTCTCAAGCTCCAAAGCATAAATGGATTATGAGCTAGGGAAGTAGGAAGAAATCCCATCTTCCTTTTTTTTTTTATATAAAGTTTCTTTTTATTTATTTATATATATTTTTTGGCTGCATTGGGCCTTCGTTGCTGCACACATGCTTTCTCTAGTTGCGACGAGTGGGGGCCACTCTTCGTTGCAGTGCGTGGGCCTCTCATTGCAGTGGCGTCTCTTGTTGTGGAGCACGGGCTCTAGGCACGCAGGCTTCAGTAGTTGCAGCACGCGGGCTCAGTAGTTGCAGCACGCAGGCCCTAGAGTGCGTGGGCTCAGTGTTATGGCATGCAGGCTTGGCCGCCCTGTGGTATGTGGGATCTTCCTGGACCAGGGATCGAACCTGTGTCCCCTGCATTGGCAGGTGGATTCCTAACCACTGTGCCACCAGGGAAGTCCCCCATCTTCCTTTTGAACTAAAGAGCCTGCGTCTGGGTCACTGTCATTTTGGCTTTGCTCCCTGTTTACTGACAGATGCAAAAGGTTGCATTCAGAGCACCATTTTCCCATGTAGTTTTGTTTTTTTAAAAAGTCCTTATCAGAATAATCTGGGAGGGACTCCCCTGGTGGTCCAGTGGGTAAGACACCGCACTCCCAATGCAGAGGGCCCGGGTTCAATCCTTGGTCGGGGAACTAGATCCCACATGCCGCAACTAAGAAGTCCCGCATGCTGCAACTAAGGATCCTGCATAACGAAACGAAGATCCTGCGTGCCGTAACTAAAGACCCAGTGCAGCCTAAATAAATAAATATTTAAAAATTAAAGAAAAAAAATCTGGGAGCGGGAATGTGGGGAGCACAGATGAAATAAGACAGGCCAGGTGTTGGTCATGGTTGGAGCCGGGTGAGAAATTCATGGAAGGTTATGCCATTGTCTACACTGGTATGTGTTTGAAACTCTTGGTAGTAAAGAGTTTTTAATTTTTATTAATGTTATTATTATCATTATTTATATATATATATTTGGCCGAGCCGTGTGGCTTGCAGGATCCTAGTTCCCCAACCAGGGACTGAACCCGGGGCCCGGCAGTGAAAGTGCCGAGTCCTAACCCCTGGACCGCCAGGGAACTCCCATAAAGAGTTTTTTAAGATGCCCTTTTCCACAGAAGTTCCCAGGCTGGTTTCCCTCTGACCATTTTAAAGTCTCTGAAAGGTGAGCCTGGGTTTTGATTCTGGATTTTGATCCGTGTTGCCACGTTATAACAGTTCGTGTGCGCCCTGCCGTGGCTAAGCTGGATGATACACGTATGCAGCAAACTCAGGCACGTTGCCCTCTGCTCCTTCCGGGGAGGGTTGGTGGAGGAGTGCGTGCGAGCCTTCTGGAGCCCCACTGCCTGGCTCTGATACTGTCTCCCCTGCCTTCTAGCTGGGAGGCCACAGCGTCTGAAAAACCCTCTTCCTTCCCTGTTGGAAGAAGGGGCGAAAAGCAGTATCTACTTCATGGGGTTGTTGGAAGGATTGAATGCGTAGCTCACAGTAGATGCTGCATAAACGCTTGCCGTGCTTCTCCTTAGAACATGAACGATTGGATGCCCATCGCCAGGGAGTATGACCCGCTTAAAGCTGGCAGCATTGATGGCACCGACGAGGACCCACATGATCGAGCTGTCTGGAGGGCGATGCTGGCACGATATGCCCCCAACAAAGGCGCCACAGGAGACCCCCTCCTCACCCTGTTTGTGGCGAGACTAAACCTGCAGACCAAAGAGGAGAAGTTAAAGGAAGTATTTTCCCGCTATGGGGACATCCGGCGGCTTCGGCTGGTGAGGGACTTGGTCACGGGCTTTTCGAAGGGCTACGCCTTCATCGAATACAAAGAGGAGCGTTCTCTGCTCAAAGCTTACCGGGACGCCGATGGCCTGGTTATTGACCAACACGAGATATTTGTGGACTATGAACTGGAAAGGACTCTCAAAGGGTGGATTCCTCGGCGACTTGGAGGAGGCCTGGGGGGGAAAAAGGAATCTGGGCAGCTGAGATTTGGGGGGCGGGATCGGCCTTTCCGAAAACCCATTAATCTGCCAGTTGTTAAAAGCGACCAGTTTCGAGAGGGAAAGAGGGAGAGAAGGGAGCGATCTCGATCCCGAGAAAGACACTGGGACTCCAGGACGAGGGATCGGGACCATGACAGGGGCCGGGAGAAGAGGTGGCAGGAAAAAGAATCAACTAGGGTGTGGCCAGAAGGTGACTGGGACAGAGAGAGGGACTTCAGAGATGACAGGGTCAAGGGGAGGGAGAAGAGGGACAGAAGTAAGTAGACTCCATCCCCTGCCAAACCCAAACGAAGGTACCCGACCAGTAAAAGCGCAGGGAGACCTGCACTGCTTGTATACAGAATCCAAGTCCAGTGGTTGAATAGAACTTACTGATGAAAACAAAAACAAAACAGAAGAAACTTACTAATGATAATGGGGTTGGGTACGTTTTCTTTCGACTCTGGAATGCAGGTTCAAGATGAACACGCTGATACTTTGAATTTTCTCTTCTTCATCTTATAGTTTTTGTTTTTGTTTTTTGGGGCTCATGGGCGGTTTGTGGGATCTTACTTCCCTGACCAGGGATTGAACCTGCACCCTCAGTAGTGAAAGTGCAGAGTCCTAACCATTGGACCACCAGGGAACTCCCTTCATCTTATAGTTGTAAGGACCCATTATTTGATAAGCTTGAGAAACAATTTTGCAGTCACCAGCATCTGTACAGAAAGACCTATGTAAGGAGCCACGACTCATTTAATTTGGCAGTACGGAATTTGCTTTTTTTCCCATCTATTGGAAATGGCCATTTTGAGGGCTTGGCAGAAAGAGGTGATGACTGAAAACCATTTGCATTGATCTGTGACTCCTGGGAACCCAAATCTGGTCAGAATCTAAGTTGTGTGTTTTCCACCTTTATGTCCATAGTGCAGGGTTTGCTGCAGTGAAATAAAAATGGGTTAGAAAAATGAATCCAAGGAGAATGTCCAGACTTAGTACCAAAAGCCAGTCTTAGCAGTGATCTGGGTCAGCAACCAGCTTCTCTTGAACAAATATAACTCCATTCTCGAGCCAAATGCTGACTACCTTTTTTCCTTTTCTCTTTTTGGCGGGGTGGCTGGCATTTAAAATGAAAACCCAGAGTTGCAGGGCTTTGGGGCTGTGGTCTGTGGTAATCCTCCAGCCCTTGGAAAAGAGAAAGTTCAAAAGAAGTGAGAGTGAAATGAAAATGAAATCAATGAAAGGTTAGTAGCTGGTTCCGATGGACTGATTTGCCTTTTCTCTCTTGATCATCCAGCCTCTGGTTTGTTTGAAACTGGATATATTGACCTGAACTTCTGAGAGCTTTGAATAAGTACCATACTGTTCATGTGATTTTTCAAGAAAGTGACATTCAACCTTTTTCTTTTATCCATGGCTGTGTCTTTGAAAGTTCAGGTTCTTAAAATTCAGGATGTCTCATGTAAAGTAAATGTCTGATTTAGTAGCAAGACTCACACATTCATTACTAGGTTTTTGCATCAGGAGTATGAATCTCATCGTTACATAGGGGACCTACGATATCTTAAAAGTGCTATCAGCTGTTAGAACTGTTTTAGGAGAATATGCTCTTTCCTTTGTAAATTTCCAGTGCAGAATTTCACTCTTCTCCCAAATCTCAGAAGACCGCCTTGCAGGAACACCTTTATGATTTCACCCATGTTTCATTTACAACGTGTGTTATGAGCTAGAGTTGGTAGGTACATTTGGTAAACAAGCTGCTCCACATCAGGGAAGCTGAGTCGTGAGACGGCTTCAGAAGAAACACACACAGGGGCAGCAGTGTTTACGTAGTGTTCACAGAGTCTAAGCTGGCGGCTATCAACCCTGAGTACCAGAATACCGATGGATGGAAAAAATAGGCACATTCAGTCTCCACCCCTGGACATTTGGGCTTAGTCTTACAATGGCCCTGGTAACTAAAAAAAAAAAAATTAGTAGAACCCCGCCCCCCCCCCCCCCCCCCCCCCCCGTCAGGGACTGTAGTTGTCAACATGGCAAAGGCGGATACCCTCCGACCCGGCAATTCTGCTGCTAGTTTATTCTGCAGACTGATGCACGTGTGTGAGTGTGCAGCACTGTTTTAGAAAGATTGGAAGCTACCTGTCCACCAGTGGGGCCTGGACAAACATGAACAAATTACACTCGATGGTCGACCAGGGTTCCTCAGTCTTGGCACTATTGACATTTGGGGCTGGAAAATTCTTTGGTATCGGGTGCCGTCCTATGCATTGTAGGATATTTAGCAGCGTCCCTGGGGCCTACTGGATGACAGTAGCACCCACCCAGTTGCGACAACCAAAAATGTCTCCAGTGAGTGCCAAATATCCCTGGGGGCCAAAATCACCCCTGGTTGAGACCCACTGTCTTTTATACTGGTGTGAAGTCATGTCCAGGGTATTCTAAGGAAAGAAAGGTATGGGATAGCATGTGTATAACATGCTGCCATTTATGTAGAAAGAGAACAGAAATATATCTGTATTTTTTTACATGATTGCATGTATATTTATAAATTACTTCAGGAAAGACACCCAGGAAACTACCAACACTGGTCACCCCAGGGGGAAGACAACCAAAGGTGATGCGGGGAGGGGGATTCCTCAGCACACATGCTTTTATACTCTCTGAGAATAAACTCTAATAGTTCTAATGGGCAGTCAGGTTGGAGAACCACTGCTCTAAACCAACATTATCGTGTCTGGTCATTTTTCTCAGCGATCTGGAAACGGAGTTCATGTAGATCCTATAAACCAACTTGATGGTTTCTTAGCAAACCATAGTAAAATGTGTAGAAAGCAGCCCAGTCAGATGTACTTGAGTGCCCTGTTGGGAAATGGTACCTCTCTCAATCCGTGAGCACCCAGTCTTGCACTCTGGGTGCTCCGTGAGTGGAGAGAAAACATTATTTGGGTAACCCCCCAACTTGCCAGTTGCAGACAGGGCATGTGGCTCTCCGTCTCCACTGCAGCCTCATGAGTCAGCCAGACATTTGGTCCCCAAGCCATCTTTTCACCCACCGCCATTGCTTTGGCAAGTCTACCCTACCCACCATCTGGCATCCCCTAGGGTTCCGCACGTCACACTCAATCCGCTTTGGGACATTTGTCTTTTTCGCAGGGGACTAAGTATTTGACACGGTGAATGCTGAAACAAGATGCCAAGAAAAAAAGAATCCACACAAGAAATGTTGCAATGTCTCATCCTCAGCAACTTTGTTTGGTTAGTACTGCATAACTCACAGCAGATTCCAAGGCACTGGCCTTGAACATTGCTACATGCTCTAGGCATTATCAGTAACAAGGTGCAATAGAGAACCACAGGCTCTTGCAAACTTGTCTCCAGTTTCTGGGCAGGAGGACTGTCCTCCCTATTTTCTGTTTGCTTTGTGCCTAAGCTGGGCCAGCTCATCCTGTGACTTTGGAAGCCCTGCCTGTCTAGTCGATGCGTCCTATATATTATGCTACCACCATGACAATGTCATGAACGTAACTAATGAAAACCTACCACTTCCCTGCCTCCCATTTAAGTATGACAAATGTGATCATAAAACCTCTACACAAATAATTTCATACAAAGCAAGTCAAACAGCAGTTATAGCGGCATGTGATGTATCTGGCGAAGCTTGCGTTACTGAAGTTAATGCAAAAGTCAGCTTCCGCGCGTGGTCTTATTAAATATATATCCTAAGGGATCAGAGTCATCTATTAGAAACGGTGATAGCCCTGGTATAAATAAACGTTTCTTTAGAGTTTGGCATCAGTTTTTTGACGTGCTCCCTCAAAGCAGACAGTTTGTTGGAGGGATCAGGTTTGAGGGTGTGACACCCAAGGCGGCCAGGTTCTGTTGCAGGCGCTGGTGGTTCAGGTCCAAGGACAGAGGCGGGTCACGGTCACAGGTGCTGCAGGGCCTCCTGTCCTTGTTCCGTGTAACCGTCGTCACGGTGGCAGTTGGCCCACTGGCCAAAGGACTCGTGGATGCGCACGTTTCTCTGCGTGTTGACCAGACGCTTCTTATCTCGGGAGAAGAAGCTAAACCTTTGAGAAAGGAAGGAAAGAAATAAGAGGCTGCCCTTGGCCATGCACGTCACAGTTTTTGCAATGCCAGCAGCAAACGTGAGGGAGCAAATCAACTCGAGGTGTGAAAGAAAAAGTTCGGGGTGCGGGTCAGAAAGCAGCAGGGCATTCTGCGTGTCATTGTCACAGTACCTTGGAGGTGACACAGTGTGAGCAGGGTGTGCACATAGGTGATGTATCTCCCGCCTTAAGCACTACTGAGGATTTCTTCTCATGACCAGTGGAAATAAAAAGCTACTGGAAACATACATTATGGGTTTCTTTACCTTAATGATGCACAGAAAGAAATACTTGAAAGCCATATGGTACGTAAGACGATTCGGATGTAAAGAGATGAATATTTTAAATTCAAGTAATTATTTCATGTGGATTGGGAAACTAGGTAAGTAGCACATCAAAGCCCAAATTTCATGGATATTACTACAGCTTAGGATGAGGGGAAAGCAGGTATTTAAGAAAAATGAGGCAATTAAAATATGTATTAAGGAATAGCATACACGGTTCTCTGATTAGATGAACATTATGAATATAGTATGTGAATGAAATTTGGGAAATATTAATTTGGACAAGTGACAAGAACTGATTTAATGGTGATTAAAACTGATTTAGTTTAAGGGTGAAAGCCTTTAGAAGTTATCACAGTAACTATCTACATAGCAACAGCTAAAGTAGACCAAGAGGTTTTTTCAAAACAGCTGTGACTATTGGTCATTGATCAATCTGAGTGAACCATCTGATTGACGCCTAAAAGATGAACCTAGAAATCTCAGGCCAAAAGCTGATAATGTGGCCCATTTAAAACAAAGTCAGCTTAAACTCCACCTAAACGGAGACTAGGACCCTGGCCGGTAGACCTGAGTTGGCCTATTTTGAGTGTTTCCCCAAAGCCCTCTCTAAGCTGCCAGCGGTCCTTCTGTACTCTCCGCCTCTAATTAAAGATTCTTTCTATTTTTACCAAGTTCCCCTACTCCTGAATTTTGGTTTCTGAACTTGGTAAGAAATATAGTAGCTCTGTTATGTTTTCCAGGGGCAGGAATAGGAAGGAACCCCTGAAGAAGTCAAAGCTTCAGATCAACTATTTTTAGTTCCCTCTGTCCGTTTACCTATTTGTTTTTTGGTTTGTTTTTGTTTTTTAGTGCTGTGGCCTATGGAGTTCAGTTTTAATCACATCTGAGTGAAAATGATTTTCCTATTCTGTGGTTACTGGATCCTACAATAACTTCCTAGCAGGAATAAAGTGGTCTTTCATTGCAAAGCTGGGGCAAGCCAAGTTTGTCTAGAGAAATTCTCCCTACCAGCTAAAGTCTCTTTTTTTCTGCAACCAATACGTGTACTGGCAAATGAAGGCATTCTTCTCATTCTGGGTTATTCGTGAGCTCTTTCCATAGGGCAATCAAAGCAATTAGCTGGTCAGAAAGACAGCAGCGCTCATCACTGTTACATATCATGTCTACATGATTCAAGCAGGAAAGCCACTTGCCACTTCCTGTCCAAGGGGACACAGAAAGAATCAAGACAAAAGTCTCCTCCTCTGCTTTTCCTGTTTTAACAAGATCAAATGGCTTGCTGACTATGGCTTGGCAAAACAAAGCGGTTTAGAAAGCCAGGGTGTGAAGATCAGAAACACAGCGTTAGTGTCACTTGGGGGAGCGCGGGGATGGGTCATGGTGGGCATTGATTACTGACCCGTCACTTAAAGGACCTTCTTTACTGGATCATGGACAAGGTGGTTTTAGAATGGAAACAGAAAAGACAGAAAGAATTATTGGTGACAGAGCCGAGAATTCCGAGGCTTCACTCGTGCATATGCAGCGTCATGAGCCGCACGTTTGAAATCGCACTCCACACCCACTTCAAATGGGAACACGCAGGTGACGGCCATGCAGCTGAAGGGGCCAGAGGAGACAGGCCAGCCCCAGCAGTAGCTGCAGCAGACATTCCAAAGGCACAGCTCAAAAGGAAACCAGAAAAATGCAGTGCCTACGAGGGACACAAGTCGTCGGACAGGCTGCAGTGTGGGGTCATCTATTATCAGTCCGGCTGCTACCATGGGCATTATGGCTGTAAACATCCTGGTTAGAAAAGTACAGATAGACACAGAGAAGATAAAAACAGGGGCGGCATGAAAAAGAAACACACTCCACAGACAGGTCAGCCGAAGGGTTTGCTTATGGTTGATGTGGAATTATGGCCCCCCGTGCCCCCCATTCATAGTTGGAAAAGCCCTAACTCCCAGGAGCTCAGAATGTCCCTTATTTATTTATTTATTGAATGTCACCTTATTTAGAAAGAGAATCCTTGTAGATGTAACTAGTTTTGGTGAGGTCATACCGGAGTGGGGCGGCCCTAATCCAATACAACTGGTGTCCTTATAAAAGGGGGAAATTTGGACACGGACACGCACACAGGAAGAAGGCCATTTGAAGGTGGAGGCAGAGATTGGGGTGATGCTTCTACAAGTGAACAAAGGCCAAAGATTGTCAGCAAACCACTAGAAGCTCGGAGAGAGGCATGGAGCAGATTCTCCCTCATGGCCCTCGGAAGGAATTGACACTGCCAACACCTTGATCTTGGACTTGTAGCTTCTAGGAACTGTGAGGCTATACATCTCTATTGTTTTTTGTATTTTTTTGGCCGTGCCACTTGGCTTGTGGGATCTTAGTTCCCTGACCAGGGATTGAACCCGGGCCCTCGGCAGTGAAAGCGTGGAGTCCTAACCACTGGACCGCCAGGGAAGTCCCTATCTCTGTTGTTTAAGCCAACTCAGTTTTTGGTACAACAGCCCTAGCAAACGGATACAGCGTGTGACAACCACGTAGGGAAGACAGGGTGGCCTCAAGGGCTGAAAACGCAGGCCCGGGTGTGGGGAAGGAAGTGTCAAAACCTGCCGTGGGATTACTCTTGGGTGTCTTCCAGCACGTCTCCCCCAGCTGCCATGAGCTGCAGGCTATGTGCCCTGAAGGCAGCCAGGGGAGACCCAGGAGAGAAGGTGAGGCAGCCAGGATAGGCCGGGCAGGAGACAGCCTGCATCGTCACCCGCCTGGTAAGTCAGAGCTGACAGTGAGTGCTCGTCGGTTCCTAGTCTGGCAAGGAAAACGAAGAAGAAACTCCAACCAAGCCTCCAGAACTGATTTTGAACAGCTCTGATTTCTCTTTTTTTTTTTAAGAGCTTGGCTGAGAAAAGATATAATTATCTCAAATGAGGTTTGAGAATTCTCTGCGTCTGGACCACCTTTGACGCAACTTCACAGACTAGCTGGGTGTTGGCACCTTGGCAAAACTACCTGGATGGCTTCTCAGAGACAACGAGAAGGGGTTCCATTTGCTAAATGAATGGGCCCAATCCCCAGGGGCCAGGCTAGCGGGTACCATTAGCTTTCCAGGGGCTCTAAGCCACAAGGTACTGCACCCAGCTCTACCAGGACCCCTCTCTAGCATAACAGGGAGCCCCCAAAGACAAAGTTGTTGTTTGGGGGATGGCCCCAGATGTGTGGGGCGGGTATTTTGCCTGGACAGATGTTTGCCCACTGGAAAGTGCTGGACTTCCTTTGGGGCCCAATCAGGGGCCAAACTGATGCACCAGGGCCTTGGGACACCTGGGGTGTTCCTTCTCTGTGCGTCTCGCTGGGATCATGGAACGGACGACCCTCTTCCCTCTCTATTCCAGGTGCCTTGCTGCAGGAGCCGCCTGCTCTAGAGGGACAGCCACTTCCGTGAAAAAAGACTGGCTTGTTTTGGGCAAAAGTTGTCTCCTGGATACGATGTAGCTGGTTTCAAACTCCCCTGAGCCCCTGCCACCACCCCGCCCTGCGACAAATTATTTCTGGAAGACTCAAACCAAATGAAGTTCTAACAGTGGCATTTCAGGCAGTGTGATGGGCGGCTGTAAAGAAGCTATTTCTGGGCTGCAGTGAGCAGGGTGGTGGGTAGGGGGACAGGGAGAGAATGCCCTGCTGTTGCTACCGTCGGGTACTTGGGTGGCTGCCTGCTCGAGGCCAACCTTTCCAGTATGTGAGGCCAGTTGTTCTGATGGCAGCTTCCCTGGCTGTGCCTCTGCGCCCCCGCCAGCTGCCTGCCTCTCAGGTCAGCCCCCGCCCCTGCTCAGCAGCGAGCAGCTGTGTGTGTACCTGTCAGCCCGGGATTGAGAGCCGGGCACCACACAGAGGGGGCTCTGGTGCCTGGTGTCCACTGGGGATGAGGCGGGAGCCACTCAGGCGCTCCCTCGTGACCTGCCCAGCCAGTGCCAACCCAGACTGGCCAGCAGCTGCTCAGTCACAAGCTATTCTTGGAAGGTTTTCTGGGCACACTGTCTTGACAGGCGGCAGAAGTTTCTGGTTCCCTTGACCAGTTCAGCCCAGAAATGTAGACTCTGGTGGCTCTGGCTGGTGGTGCATTTGAGAGATAAGGGAACTGGGCAGCCAGCCCACAGCTGGTGACTCGGGAAATGCGGTGAGGAAAAGGGGGGTGGGGAGGCCGAACGAGACAGCTGGGGCAAGCACTGTCTTGTCTTGGCCAGGAGGCAATCAAAAGGCATGGGTTCCAATCCCGACTTCGATCCATCCAGCAAGGTGATTGCAGTGAAGTCAGTGGGCTTCCCTGGGCCCCAGTTTCCTCATCTGAGAAATGGGGCTAATCCCAGCTCTGAATCTCTGACAGGGTGGAAGGTACCCTAGTTCAAGTGCTCCAAGCCGGTGAAGCCCTTTCGAACCTCCATGGTAGCTACTGCTTACTTACTGGAGGGTGGGGAAAGGTGGTCGAGGGCGAGAAGCTGAGCTGGAGCACAGCTGTGAGCTGCACTAAAGAGGCTGTGTGACTGATACTCCATAAAAGCAAGGACAAAGGGACCAGACAGACCCAGACGGGTGCCCGAGAGTGAAGGATGGGGAGGGAGACAGGCATGGAACCGTCTTAAGAACTGTCATTCCCTTGCCCCGGTCCCCAGGGAAGATCCATCCCTGCCCCAGGCTCTGAGCTCCTGGCCACACTGATGCAGCTTCCGGTCAGTGGCCGAGGTGGACAAAGTGACCAGTGTCCTGTCTGGGCTGGTCAAAAGCCTTTGTGCCATCTGGATCTTCCACTTATCCCCTACAAGGCCGGGGCGGCCATGGGACTGGCCACCTGCACCCCGTGGACGAGAGATTCTGAATTCTCTCTCCCTCTCTGTCTCTGACTCCCAGATTCCATCTGCTTCTCCTGCTGGGCTCAGAGCCCCAGGTCTTGCTGAGCAACCAGAGGCCAAACTGAAGGGGAGAAGGGTTTGAGAACAGGGCCCCAGGGTCCTTTCTGGAACAATCTGGAAAAGAGGACCAGACACCACAGCCTACTCGTGTGTGGGTAGAAGAACTAGTGGGAAAAACATTGTTGGTTAATTCTGACAACTTTCCTCTGGATTTTACCCAGTTTGAGATTTGCAAAAACCAACTCTTAAGTACCTGTTTTAGAGAAAGGGGGCTGGAGTGGAAAACTAGAAAGTCAGAACATCCTCGCTTCAGAAGGAAGTCTTAGAATTACATATGACTTGGAATTACAGTGCCAGAGATGCTGTAAACGCAGCACTTGGAGCAGAGATGCTAGCAACGGCTGATTGTTAAAGGGAAGGAACTGCTGAAAGAAGAAGATAGATGCTGGTCTCTTGGTCTCACCCCTCCCTTAGCTAAGGGAGGAACTGTGTGGGCTCATGAACTTATTCTCAATTTCCCCAGGTTTCAACCCAAAGCATTTAAGGTCACTTCTGCTCATCCTTACATGCAAGTGGGGCTGGTGGACAGATCAGGGTCTAAGCGAAGTCAATCCCATTTCTTAGCAAGCACTGGATGTGAAACCCTAACCAAGGATACTGAGTACATCATAGAATTGAGACCAAAGGGCTCCCTCTCCCCCAGGATGAGGCTACAGTGGACGCCGGTTACTTCCGTCTGCTCAGCAAACTGATCTTGCTTGGGGTCTGTCCTTCCCCAAATCCCTGTCCATGGGAACTGGATAGAGTTAAAGCTACTCTAAGTTTCAGGCGTGAGAATGAGACCCAGACCAGACCTATGGATGCACTGCCCTGTGGGGTGATCATGTGACCCAGTCAGAGCCAAGGAGACTCAATTCTGTGACTTCTGTGGGAGATTCTCTCCTCCCACTGGAGTTTCAGACAAGAAAGCAGAAGCCTGAGCTGATGGCGGCCATACTGCCACCCTGAGGGGACAGCACGCCCAAGAATACAGCCCACAGAAAGGAAAACAGGTTGAGGCAGACGGAACCAGGCAGAGCCCTGAGAACAAGACCTGGGTCCAGCTGAGCCTGAAGCCAGGATGACCTGAAAATCTCTCGTTGCTTGGCCAACAGTTTTTCTTTCTTTAAATTACTTTGAGTTGCGTTTCAAGTGCCAGTGGGAGATTACAAACTAATACGTGGCCACCATGGTGTTGGGACCCAGAGGAAGCCTATCTGATTCCAAGCTTCACCCCCAGGAAATATTTATCCCTAACCAGAACTGGGGACCACAGCCCCTCCCAAATCCAGCGGATCCGCTTGACCGAGGGCCAAGCAAACAAGCAACGTGAAGCTGGCAGGAGAGGCTTGGAAAGGAGCCGCGTGTTAATCCACACACTCCAGAGGGCGGCTAGCCTTTCCCAGGGCCCGGTATCTGAACAAGTCGCCCCTCTCTAAGAGCAGAGGGTCCAGCAGTTACACACATTTTGCGTTCCCTTCCTATCCCCCAACACCGTGGATCACGTCAATTCACAGGACAAGAAGTAGCCAAGAATTTCCAAACAAAAGTGGAATTTAAAGGTTGAGGCGGGGCTTCCCTGGTGGCGCAGTGGTTGAGAGTCCGTCTGCCGATGCAGGGGACACGGGTTCGTGCCCCGGTCCGGGAAGACCCCACATGCTGCAGAGCGGCTAAGCCCGTGAGCGATGGCCGCTGAGCCTGCGCGTCCGGAGCCTGTGCTCCGTAACGGGAGAGGCCACAACAGTTAGAGGCCCGCGTACCACCAAAAAAAAAAAAAAAAAAAAAAGAAGGGCTGAGGCATCCGAGTAACACCCCAGTTCCTCTCCCCACACACCCCAGTTGGCTTTCCAACCCATGCCACTCGCCTTCACAAAGCTTCTACCAGGGTTTGGGGGGAAGAACCGAAGCCTCTTCTCTAAGAAGGTGCAAGGCTGAGAGTCAGGAAGACCCTCTCAGGGGACAAAATGAGGCCACAAGACAACTGGGAGCAGAAGGCCCTCCTGCAGAGTTTGAAACGTGGGCTCTGGGCCAGGCTGCCTGGGTTGGAACCCTGGCTCTGCCTCTTATTAGCTGTATGACCCTAGGCAGGTGATTGACTTCAGTGCCTCAGTTTCCTTAACTGTAAAATGGGGATGACAGTGCCCTCACCTCACAGGGCTATGGTGAGGACTCAGTGCCATTATCTGCAGGAACGGTACCCGGCAGATAGGTTCTTAGTAGATATTAGGACATAGTAGGATCTTACTAGATGTTAGCACATAGTAGGTTCTTACTAGATATTAGCTAACTAGACCAGAGCTTTAACCCTTTATCTGAAGGGCTACAGGGGTCAACGAACCTAAAACTGTTTGCAAGACTGTATGACTCCACCCTCACACACCCCCCACCCCCACCGCCGCTGAAAGGGTCTGCAAACTCTCATTCAAATCTCAAAGGAGTCTTTTGACGCAAGGACTCCGAAGTAGCTTTAAGTCTAGTGGAGGGCTAGGACTAGGCCGCGCTTTCTCTTGTGTGTCCCCCACAGCCACCAGGGCCCAGTGCTGCTTGTATTATGCACCAATGAATACTTAATGGAGAGACAGATGGACAGGTGAAGTCATCACAGAAAAGCATATATGGGGTGGACCCGCGGCCATTCAGACACCTCGGAGCTGGGGTTTCAAGGCCTTAAGATGCGTGAACCTTTCCCACCATGCAGTATTTGCTGTCCTCAAAGACATGCCCCGACTGACACACTCAAGCAAGCCCAGGCCCCAGCCCTTTCCCACCCCCTAGGCCTTCCCCAAACCTCTCTGCCCAGGGACCCCCCGCAAGGAGGAACTCAGCCTTCAATGTACAGAGGTGACTCTGCAGTCAAGGGCCAGGCTCAGCGTGCCCCGGGCGTAGGCCGAGCCCCGCGGGAGGTGGTTAGTAACAAGCCCAGCCCTGGAGCAGGTGCCCAGGAGAAGTGAGAGGCCGTGTGAGCCGCCAGCTCAGCCGCGAGCGAGCAGCCCCAGACGCCGGGAGCGCAGCACTTACAGTCGCTTGATCCCAGACTCCGGCTGGGGGGACATTCTCGGGTGGGTGACGGGTGGAGGTTGGGGTATTCGATTTTCCTCTTCTATTTCTTCACTGGAAGGAGTTGAGAGGTGTGAGATAAGAGTCAAAAATTCCGTGAGAGCTGGAATATTCTCTCTGATGGTCTGGGAGGGCATGTACTTTTTCAGGGAGTGAAAATAAGGGACCCAGGAGGACAGCAACGGTGGCCTTTGCCCCATAGGCTCTCTGCCTCGGGGGCTGGCCTCTGGAATGGCCAGTTAAGAGGAAGGATCAGTCCTGGAGGCAACGGACACAGGTGCCTGCAGGCCCTTTGGCCCAGTTGGTCACATGTGAGAAATTTCAGGAAGGTACCCACATCTCTATTTTAAGTTTACTTTGGAGATTCTAGCCGAAAAGAATGGCTTCCTATTTTCTGTTCTTGCCAAATGCTTCCTTGTCTCCACACCTTTGTGGTTTATTCTGCCTAGAATATACCACCCACAACATCTTCCATACCTGAAACGTACCCCCCTATCCTTCAGGGAAGGCCCAGTTCAAATGCCACCTCCTCCATGAAGCCTTCCTGATTTCCGCCCCATTCCCAAGCCAGAAGTGATTTCTCTCTTCTTTGAACAGCCAGTGCACACACTGTCATAAACCTTTCTTATGTGGCAGACTCACAGTGGGTTTTCAATAAAAATGTGTGGCACTGTATTTTCTCTGATGTCTTATCTTCCCTACTGGGGCAGGGACCACATCTGGTGCCTCTGTCCTTCCTTCCAGCTTTCCATTCAACAGGTAGCTGTTGTGCGTCTACTCTGAGCTAAGCTGCATCCTAAGTGCAGGGAACTTAGTCATGAACAAGACAAATAAGGTTTCTGGTCTCATGTTGTTGCAGTCTAATGCGGAAACAGACAATAAAACAAGCATGTTCATAAACAGGATAATGTGAGACGATGAAAAGAGCCATGAAGAAAGTAAAACTGGGTAAAGTGATAGACAGCGACTAGAACAGAGCGCTCCTTTGGAGGGTTGTTGATGGAGAAGGAAGGCCTCTCTCAGGAGGTGACATCTGACCCGAACCCTGAATGACCAGGAGCCAACCATGGGAAGAACCAAGGGGAATGTTTTCCCAGCTGCAAGAGCAGCATGTGCAAAGGTCTTGAGGTAGAACCGAGCGTGGTGTGTTTTGAGGAACCGATAGCAGGGTAGTGTGTACAAAGCGGAACAAGTGTGAGGTGGCATGGTACTAGATGGTGCTCTAAGCCAGGTGCAGTGCTGTCCACAGAACTTTCCACGAGGATGGAAATATTCTATATCTTCATTGTTCAATACAGTGGCCACTAGCCACACGTGTCAGTGGAACGCTTGAAATGTGCCGAGTGCAACTGAGGAACTGAATTTTACATTTTACTTAAGTTTAACTCATTTAAATTTAAATAGCCACATGTGGCTAGTGGCTAGTGTATCAGACAGTGTGGCTCTAATATGTACAAGGAGTTCATTGGCCACGGATGGACTAAATGATCAAATATTAGGCTCTATCGCTCCACCATCTCTTATCTCTAATTCCAAAATCCAAAAGGCTCTAAAAACCAAAATTCGTTTTGTTTTCTTTTATTTTTGGTCATTCACTTGGTGGCAAAACCTGAAATGAAATCTCGTGAGGCTGTTTATAGTCTTTATTTATCCCATTTAGTAGGAATGTTCGTATCTTTTGCTGCAAAAATATTCACGTGTTTGATTTTGGGAGAGCTGCCCCAGAGCTCGCTGGCAGTATAAGGTAATAAGGTAATACAGTATACATAATATTCTTTTCTAACAGGAGTGCACCTGAGCCCGAGTTTCAGAAAGGAATTATGAGTCGGTATGTATGTGCTTCAGGCCAGAGATGGTCCCCACAACGAATACAGATGCAATCCTTGTCTTCCAGGTGTGAATTTGTCCCCAGACTCTGCACAACCTCAGAAAGGAGCCAGCCTGGGAGCTCCCAGGGGCACTCACCTCTTATAGTATGCCAGTTCCTCCTGCAACAAAAACACTTTGGACTTGAGCTCGTTCCTCTCGTGCAGCACGTCCCGCAGTTCCTGCAGTGTGAACCGGGGGCGGTTGGGGTCCTTGAGATCCATGGCCACCTTCTCTGCCTCGGAGACACACCCGTCTCCACCCAGCTCCATCTGGAGGAGGGCAGAGATGCTGCTAATGAATTCCTGGCCGCCGCCACCAGCACCCACTCCGCATCCTGCCGGAGCCCGAATTTCCCACCCTCCCAGGGCCTGAGCAGCTTGCTGAGGACGCTATTTTAAGAACTCGAGGGTGGCCTCTGCTCATGTTCTGTGCAGTCAGCATCCCTCGGGAGACCAAAGCCAGCGGCCACCTGCGCATTGTTTGACTTCTCGATAGCCAGACCTGCAGTCCTGGCGCCTCCCCACCTGACCCAGGGTTTTATGACAAATAACATGAAAAGGTGTCCGAGGAGAAGAAACCGTGTACTATCCAATGCTGCCACCCTCTTCAATCTGCCTGCTTTCCCTTTCCCGTGTTCTTGACTCATTTTCTAGCCAAGTGCATTGCTAATTTGGCCAAAGTTGTTGGAATCAGAGCCAATGCGCAATTCTCTATTTCTTTTCATTTGATATTAAGTCATATACAGTTTTCCATTTGTTACTGGCCTTCTGGTCAAGCCTGCTCCTCCCCAGTGGCTGTGAGCATCTTTTCACTGGAGTTTGGTGGAAGCCCTGGTTGGGGCGGGGGGGTGGGTAACATCGCAGCCAATGTTCACACGCAGGGCATTTCTTTCTTTTCCACACAGGTCACACAGATGGATCCTAGCCTGTTAAATCACCCTTCTCCACACCCAAATCCCATCCTCCTGCCCTCTTCCACAGCAAGGAGCTTTTTAAAAAAATCTGTGATAAAATTCGCTTGACATAAAATTTCCACTTTCAAATGCGCAATGCAGTGGGTGGTGTTTAGGACATTCACAGTGCTGTGCAACTACCACCTCTACCTAGTTCCAAAACACTTTCCAGAGGAAACTCCACACCCATTAGCAGTCACTCCCCATCCACCCCTCCCCGCCCCCCCTCCCCCCCCCCGCAAGCCCCTGGCAACCACCATCTGCTTTCCATCTCTATGGATCTGCCTTTTCTGGACATTTCCTAGAAATGGAATCATATGATATGTGGCTTTTTGTGTCTGGCTTCTTTCACTCAGCATCATGTTTTCAAGGTTCATCCACATTGTAGCCTGTGTCAGTACTTCATTCCTCTTCACGGCTGAATAATATTCCACTGTGTGAAGAGACATTTTATTTATCCTTTTATCCACTGATGGACATTTGGGTTGTTTCCACCTTTTGGCTATTGGGAACAATGCTACCATGAACATCTGTGTATGAAGGTTTGTTTGAACACCTGTTTTCAGTTCTCTGGGGTACACACCTAGGAGTGGAACTGGTGGGTCATATGGTGACTCTATGTTTAACTTTTGGAGGAACTGCCAGTTTTCCACAGTGGCCGCCCCATTTTACATTCTTGCTAGCGGTGTAGGAGGGGTTTGACATTCTCCACATCCTTGCCAACATTTTTTTCTTTTTTGATAGCAAGGAAGTTTTTGCAAGCTTTCCAAGTCAGCTGGCCAAATCTGCAGGTGGCCCACACTCTCCAGGCAGTGTACTATTCCTGACACCCTTGAGCTGCCAATGTCTCGTGATCGTCTAGAAGGAGTGGACAAAAGCTTAGGACAACAGTGGGAAAGCTCTGGAACAGGGGAAGGAGGGACTGAAATACAGAACTGCCCCCCGCCCCCACCCAAAAAAAAATCCCACAGAAGCACAAGGAGAAAGGGACTCCCACCTAGACGGGCCAGGATGCTGAGGGACTCCAGAAGACAGAGCTGAGAGGCCTCCCATCCTGGGAGAGTCAGGGACGTGCTGTTCTGGGAAAGGACACTTGAAAGGAGACACCTCCCACCAGGGCAGATCAGGTGACAGAAGAGCCACCCGGCAGGTCAGCAGCTGAGCAGCAGGCAGCAGGGGAGGCACCTCGTGGCAGCAGGAAACTGAAACGTGACACACGCCGCCCCCTCAGACCGGCTGGGCATCAGAGTGGGGCCTCTTTCCACCCACGAACTTGGGGAGGAAATGGTGGAGGATTTAACTTCCCGAGAAGGCACTCTAAGGCATCTGCTGATGCCACACCTTCAGGGGGCTGTGTCCTCAGGGTGCGTCTTCAGTGTTTGACTCCCTCTGCAGAGCCTTGGGGGCTGCTCCTCGGACCACCTGATGGCCACACATTCAGATGGTGCCCCTACCCAAGCTTCCTAGTGCAAATGCCTAGTATACAGCAGGCACTCACTAATGCCAGTTCCCTTCTCTTCCTCTGCCCAGGTTAATCACAGAGCATCCGCAGATGTCTAGTTTTTTTCTTTTTTTGCAGTACGCGGGCCTCTCACTATTGTGGCCTCTCCCGTTGCGGAGCACAGGCTCCGGACACGCAGCCTCAGCGGCCATGGCTCACGGGCCCAGCCGCTCCGTGGCATGTGGGATCTTCCCGGACCGGGGCACGAACCCGTGTCCCCTGCATCGGCAGGCGGACTCTCAACCACTGCGCCACCAGGGAAGCCCGGATGTCTAGTATTTACTTAACATTACTGGGCATCAACTTTCTGCCTGCTGGTCACTGAGCTAATGAGACAAATAGGACAGTTGGTGGTGGAGGAAAGATACACACAAATTTACAAGGTAATATAATTAAAGAGGTACAGGCTCCGAGAAGGATCACGGAAGACGTTACTGCAGATGTGGTCTCTGTGCATGGGGTCTTGACGAATGTGTAGGAGTTCACCAAGAACTCTGGGCCCACCCTGGCGGGGGAACCCTCCCCCATTTTGTTTGGCCTTCACTGTGTTCTAAAACTCTTTTGAATTAGTTGCCAATGGTTTTAGATCAGGAGGTTTCACACTGAAGTTTGGGTCTGGGGCTTCCTTTTGGGAAAAAAATTGGAAGACTGGGTCCCACTGGGTCCACATGGCAGCACTGGGCTGGTAACTGCATAGCAGCTGCTCCCTTTTACATGCTATTTCTATGGCTGCCCACTGCCCTCCCCTTTTTCCTTCCCTGCCTGTGGACTCCATAGGTGCTGGCGGCTGCAGACTCTAATCTCAGGCTCACACACTCCCTCCAGCCCCTCCCTCCCTAAACAACTCAGGCCCTGACATTCATTGGGCAAGTCCCCTGACTTTCGGCCTCTCTGGGAAGGGCTGGCTGAAGGGTCCACACGCCCCTCACTTTCCAAGGGGACTTTGGGCAAGCTGCTTGCTCCTCCCTGGGCCCTCGTTTCCCCATCTAGCCCTCAAAAACCCAATAAGGACTTCCGTGGCGGTCCAGTGGTTAAGACTCCATGCTGCCAATGCAGGGGGCGCAGGTTCGATCCCTGGTCGGGGAACTAAGATCCCACATGCCGTGCAGCGTGGACCAAAAAAAAAAAAACAAACAAAAAAACCCAATAATATTTCTAAGGGCCCTTCCCACCCTGACATCCGGGGATTCCTATGAACACAGGCTTTCAAGGCGCAGCAGTTCCCATGGGTTGACATCACCCAGGACATCAAAGGGCTTCCTTAGAACCTGAGTTCTTTTCCTCTGGACAGCTTTTTTTTTTTTTTTGGCTGTGCCGAGCGGCTTGTGGGATCTTAGCTCCCTGACCAGGAATCAAACCCGTGCCCCCTGCAGTGGAAGCGTGGAGTCTTAACCACTGGACCACCAGGGAAGTCCCAGGGACAGCTCTTCTATCAGAGAAGCAACCTGATTCCCTTATAGCTTGGGGGATTCCCAGACAGGTTTGCAAAAAAAGTCCTGTCTTCCGGGACCATTGCCTGCAAGTGCAGAAGAGGGTAAGCTTGGGGGTCCAGCTCTTCGGAGACCAGCACAGGCACTGATGCAGGCCAGTCCTCAAGAGACACAGCAAAGGCTCTTCCCAACACGGCAATCGGGCTAATCAGCAGCGAGCCTTCTAGGCTTATTCCACGAGGGACCACGGAGGTGGCTCGGGTTATCACCGATTGTCTGCTGGTCCCCTGAGGATCTCTGGGCACAGCTTGAGGGAGATGCCCGAGGCCCCAGGTGCTCCCTAGGGAGGCCCCAGAGACCGGCTGACAAGCAATGGGGCCTTGTCATTGGTGGAGGGAGGCGACACCCTCTACCAGGGCTCTCCATCATGAGGCCTGGCCTCCTGGGCACACTCCCCACTGCCTGGGCACAGCAAGGCCACTTCCTGTGCTCTTGAAGGCCACTGAACATACTTCTGAGCAGCCCCTGGGCCAGCAATGGGGAATGACTGTGCTCTGGTCACCCTTGGTAGCTCCAGGCTACCGCGAATGGATTCAGCCTGAAAACCCTGTTTCACAGGCCAGCCACCAGGACCCTATCTGCTTTCCCTGTATACTTAAAAAGGAAAAAACCCTAACTTACTAAGAAATCAGAACTTGTAAGGCAGAGACAGTGACATCAAGGAGGTACTATTAACTTTATAGTTTTCTTATTGATTTTATATAAAGTCTCTTAGACAGGAAGCCAACCTCATTTTCTTAAGGGTCTATATGTCTAACTGTCAAAGGCAGGAAAACCGTCAGTTAAAATATGAGAAGCTGGATGAACTAGAAAACATGCTGAGTGAGAAGGCAGTCAGGATCGCCTGTTGTATGATTCCATTTCCATTTTGGACATTTCCGGACATTTTTGAAATGTCCAAAAGAGGCAAATCCAGAGACGGAAAGTAGATTAGTGGCTGCCAGGGCTGGGGGGAGACGGAGATGGGGATTGAGTGCTCATGTGGACGGCATAGCTTTCTGGGGTGATGGAAACGTTCTAGATAGTGGTGACGATCTCACCATATAGTGAATATACTAACAATCACTGACTTGGGGACTTCCCTGGTGGTCCAGCGGTTAAGATTCCGCCCTTCTAATGCAGGGGGCGTGGGTTCGATCCCTGGTCAGGGAACTGAGATCTGACAGGCCCTGCGGCGCGGCCAAAAAATGAAGAAACTACACAAAACGAAAACCAACCAAACACACAAAAGAACACTGACTTGTACACGTTAAATGGTTGGATTGTATAGTCTGTGAATTACGTCTCAATAAATTCCACCTCAATAAATATGTGATAAAAATATACAAAGAGTCTTGCCTACCGGAGATCACACTGAAATGACAGCGATGCATCTCAGAAAGAATCGTATGAATCAAGAGGCAACGGTAAGAACGGATTCCTACCCCAGCTCTGGATCCCTCCATAGCTCCCACCTTCCCTCACCAACCTGGTGCCAGGACTAACCGCAACCCCGGCCACACCCTGCACGTTCTCTAGTCTGGATCATGCTGTTCGTCCTGCCTGGCATGGCCTGCCCCACATTCTATCCCTGGACATCCTACCCATCCCACAAGACCCATCTCAAGGCCCTGAAGAGCTGCACTGCCCTCTCCTCTCCACTCAGAATTCACTGTGTCCTCCTCTGATCCCACCACCCTCCATCCCTGCCACACTAACTTTCAGACCGACTGAATCAAGTCACGTTCATGTCACTCATTTGTCAGATAGGAAACTGACCATCAGAGAGATGGACAGGCCCCAAGTCACATGGCAGCAGGTGATGAACGCCACTCAGCTCCAAGGGATGCCATCAAACCCCGCAAAGACGCCCTGGGTTTGGGAACAGACGCTGCGAAGAAGCTCAGTGGGTCAGTCATAACTGCTACCGGATTTTACTCCCCTGTTTCTGTCCCACCCCCATCGTGCCAGAAAGGAAACTGCAACCGACCGGCAGCCGTGCCGTGGAGGTGTGAAACGTCCTTGTCCTAAAGAGACCTGGCGCGGGGCTCAGAGCCTTGTGGCTGGGGTGATGTCCTCAGGACCCAGGTTTGGACCAGGCCCCCCCTGCCCAGCCGGAGACAGGCCTGAGCTCTTGTGGGGCTCAGGAGGTTGGAAGGGGTACCCAGGGCAGGCTGGGGGGTGTGTGACGGCCCCAAGCTTCTCCCCCTGGCGCCTTCTCTCCATCCCCCTGCTATAGATTTGGTCCAGCCCTCACCTCTCTTGCCGGGACTACTGCAAAAGGTTCCCGACAGCCACGTCTGCCACCAGCTCCTTGTTCAAACTCTCCTCCATAAGCTCAGAGCTGATCCTGTCACTCCCCTGCAGAAACCCTGCGAAAGAATCCACATCCCTCACTGCTCAGCGTTTTTTGTGTGTGGCATTCTCAGCCCCGACTCTCTGGCATGGACGATTAACATCTGTCGTCTCCGATTGGTCTGCATCCATTCCCACACATCTCTGGGCTGAGTCATTGCAATGTTCCTCTGGAGAAACTTCCCTTTCCCACTCTCTGTGAGTGTGGCTTAGATGGGTGCCGTCTCCATGTGGCTCAGGAATGGACGACATGCCTATCCTAACCTCAGACCACAAAGACTGATTCAGTGGTGGGCTAATGAGAGGCTCCCTGAGACTCTTGCTGAGAATCTGGGAAAGAAGCAATTTCTTTCTGCTGGGGTTGCAAAGCTGGCTGAGTACCAGGGGCCACTATATGGCAAGAGGCTGCTTGAGAATGACAACAACACAGAGGAAAGCAAAGCTGAGAGAAGGTCTGAAACAAATTCCTGACAGCATCATTTGGGCACCTGGAACCAGCTATACCTGAAGCCATCATTAACTCAAAGCTTTTAGTTATTCAGTCGAAAATTCCTTAAAAAAAAAAAATCCTTAAACCATTTTAACTTAGGCTTCTGTCACTTTTAGCCAAAAGCAGACTCTAACCCCTCCCTTTTAAGGCTTTCCTCCATTACCTCCCTATCTGTAACCCGGAGGTTCTTGTCCTTCCAAGAACCTAGAAGTGTATGGCCTGAATTCACAAGACACTTAATGACTGTGCTCGGACGAGAGCCAACCTGATGGTAAGCTCCTCTGTCTAACCTCCCCCACCTGTAACCCAAGAGACCAGCACAGTGCCTGCAAACCAGAAACAGTCAATAAATATTTGTTGGAACAAATGGCAAGCGCGGAGCTTTCCTGTGACGGTTCATTATACTCTTCTGAAACGGCACCTCCATCTTCTACACCTACCTGTCAAAATCTTAGCGTTATTATCGCTGACATCCAGCTGAAGCAAGAGCTGGTCCGTGAAGCTCCACGCCACCCCCATCGGGATTAACCGCACTACCTCTGTGTTCCTGGCACATTCTGGGGGCACATCTACGTGGGAGACACCTCTGGCGCCCCGTGTCACATCCTGGGCCCACCTGGGTTTTGCTGCAGCTGCGGTGCAGTTCCGTCCATGTGGACAGGGGCCCACCTCAAGCACACACTGTGTGTCTTTCCATTTCTGCTCCACAAGTTCTGCCCAGGAGTGCTGGGGAGATGACACCTCCGGGGGCCACTCTTAGCTAATTGGGGACAGGCATTTGTGGATAACTGTTCTAAGCCTTTCTTCTACAGAAAGACAGTTCCGGGAGGTGTTCTATGGTGCTTCTCAGAGGTCCCAGCGGGACTGAGCTCCCACTGTGACCTCAATGACACACCCTCAAATTCCCTTTTCCTCCTTCCCTCACTTCTCTGGTCTTTGGGATCACCTCACAAATTAACCTCCTGCCCAGAGTCCTTTTCTCAAGCTCGCTTCAAGGGAACCCAGACTAAGACAACCTCTTACCGCTAAGACAACCCCCTTCCACCTTAAGTGTGGCTGCTGGTCTCCAAGTCTATCTCCTGCACTGGGCTGTGAGCTGCCTGAACCTCCACAGCACTCAGCGCATTGCCTGCAGATAAAAAAGCAGACTTCTCTCTGCAGCTTACCTGGCCTGCATCACTGGCCCCTGCCGACCTCTCTGACCTTATTCAGACCCTCTCCCTCATCGTCAGCTTGCACAACAGGCACCCTTGCCTTCTTATACTTTCCTGACTGCACTGCAATTTCTCCTGCCTCAGGGCCTTTGCACATGCCACTCCCCCGCTTCACCTAGTTTACTTTCACTCATTCTTTCGATCACCTCCTTGAGGAAGCCTTTTTGACTCCCCCAGACTATCATGGTAATAATACCAACAGCTAACACTTTAAATGAACTAACTCACTTAATTCTCAGAACACCAATCTGGGGGTAAGTATTGTTATTAGTATTCCCATTTTAGAGATGAGAAAACTGAGGTGCAAAGAGGCTAAATAATTTATCCAAAGACACGGAGGCAGTAAGGAACCGAGGCAGACTGGCTCTAGAGCCCACACAGTTAGTTATGCACTCCGGACCCTCCCTCAGTTATGGGACCTTCTGGCACCATCCCTCTCCTTTAGCATGAATCACCGTTTTAAAAAAAAATCGAGATACAATTCACTTACCATAAGATCCACTTTTTTTTTTTTTTTTTTAATTGGATGTGCCACGCAGCTTGTGGGATCTTAGTTCCCCAACCAGGGATCGCACCCATGCCCCCTGCAGTAGGAGCATGAAGTCCTAACCACTGGACCACCAGGGAATTCCCAAGATCCACTCTTTTAAAGTATAAAATTCAGAGAGGGACTTCCCTGGTGGCGCAGTGATTAAGAATCCGCCTGCCAATGTAGGTGACACGGGTTCGAGCCCTGGTCCGGGAAGACCACACATGCCACGAAGCAACTAAGCCCGTGTGCCACATCTACTGAGCTTGTGCTCTAGAGCCCGTGTGCTGCAACTACTGAGCCCAGGTGCCACATCTACTGAAGCCTGCATGCCTAGAGCCCGTGCTCTGCAACAAGAGACACCACAGCAAGGAGAAGCCCGCACACTGCAACGAAGGGTAGCCCCCGCTCGCCGCAACTAGAGAAAGCTCGTGTATAGCAACGAAGATGCAACGCAGCCAAAAAATAAATAAAAGTTAAAAAAAAAATTAAAGAAATTCAGAGATTTTTAGTACATTCAGAGTTGTGCAACCATCATCACTATCTAATTCCAGAACATTTCCATCACCCTGAAAGAAACCCTGTACCCACCAGAAGTCACTCCCCATACGCTCCTTTCTCCAGTCCCTGCAACCACCAGTCTGCTTTCTGTCTCTATGGATTGGTCTACTCTGGACATTTCCAATAAATGGACTCATACAATATGGGGGCTTTTGTGTCTGGCTACCTTCACTTAGCATGTTTTTGAGGTTCATCCAAATTATAGCATGTCTCAGTATTCCATTCCTTTTTATGACTGAATAATGTTCCACTGTATGCAGAGATCATATTTTGTTTATCCATTCTTCAGTTGATGGACATGTAGATTGTTTCCACCTTTTGGCTGTTGGGAATAGTGTTGCTATGAACATTTGTGTACACGTTTTTATGTGGTCATATATTTTAAGTTTTCTTGTGCATATGCCTAGAATTGGAATTGCTGGGTCACATGGTATATTATGTGATTATTTGACTAATGTCTGTCTCCCATACTGGCTGTAAGCTCCATGTGGACAGGAACCAGTTCTCTATTTTATCCCCCATGCCTGCAACACAGTCAACAATTATTTGAATGAATGAATGGCAGACGCCCAGTAACCACCACCGAGCTGGATACCCTGGGCTAGAATGCTGGGAGTCCTGGGTTCCAGGCTCAGCCCTGCCTCTGCCCAGCTGTGTGTCTTCTAGCCAGCAGCTGGCCCTCCCTCGGCCTCCTAGTTCTCTCAAGTGTAATGAGGAAAAAGCAAGGCAGCCTGGCCCCCCTCGAGCCAGCCTGCAGAAGCCAGCTTCCCACTCACCACAGGCTCCTCCTCTCCGTTCTGGCTGAGTTCGCCCTGCAGCCTCTCTCTCAGCTTCCCGAGCTCCGCCCGCAGGCTGCCCATCTCCTGCTCCTTGGTTTGCAGATCTGCCTCCAGTTCTACCTTCTGTTCGATCAAGGCCTTCCCCTGGGCCTCCACCACTGTGACACGGTGCCGGAGGTCGTGGTTGATCTTCATCAGCCGGGTCTGCTGCTGCTGCAGCTGTAGAGAGATGAAGGCTATTGGATAGGGCCGCCACATCCAGTAGCGCATGTTGTGTACTGCACAAGAGCAAACCATCTACAGGCGTGCCATTCATACTGTAGATGCCTTGATTTGTTTGAAATTTGTTCACGTTCTTACAACTCTGTTGATGCCAGAGATGGGCCATGTGTATATTTACTATGATAATTTTATGGTAGATGGAAGATAAGTGTCTTGTTAGTATATTATGACAATTTCCCAGCAGAGGGAAGTAACATGCCTTGAGAAAGGGGCATCTTTTTCTAATTTAGGCAGAGACACCGTATAGGTTCCCGGAGCAGCCTGGACCATGCTGGGGCATGAAGGGGATGGGCTGGAGGAAGCCTCAGAGTCAGAGCAGAGGCTGACCGGGCCCTGGGACCTCCTCAGTGTGTGGAAAGAGTCAGGTCACTGGGCAGTGCCACGTTCCCTCCTACTGCTCCAGTGAAGACTCGGCCGAGGGTCCTCCGCACGGCAACTGTTTCAGGGCTGGGCCTCTCAAGCCGTAAGCAGGATCCCCACCCCACGGAGCCCATGGAGTGAGACTGACGGGGAGAAGGGGCGCTTCCTGAGGGGAGGATCCCGTCTCTTGCTGGTACCCACTGGCCGGGAGGGCGGACACAGGGCCGGGGCTCAGCACTTACAGCCTCGACATCCTCGTTCTTCAGCCCGAGCTCCCGATCCTTGGCACGGATCTCGTCGCGCTGTTTGTCCACCACCTCCTTCAGCTTCTTCATCACCTGCCGCTCCCGCTCCGACATGCCTGGGGTGGGGTGAGAGGGACCCGTGGGTGTGTCCACCTCCCTCCGCTGCTTAAACCATCCGGCGGCTCCCCATCGAGATGAACCTGCCCCCCACCTGCTCCTGGACTCACCTCTGCTCGTCTGCCCCTCCCCAGCGCCTGCTTTCTGCCCCTCCACCCTTCCCCTGCTCATCCCCACCGCAGGGCATTTGCTGTTTCCAGCTTCCGCAAGTCCCTTCCTACCAACCTCCCCCCGGCTGGCTCCCCTTGATTCTCAAGCCTCAGCTCAAAGTCACCTCCTCACAGAGGCCTCTCCTTCCCTGACCACCCCCCGCCAAGTAGCCCCCTCCTCCCACCTCATCCATCCCCTCACTTTTTACAATGGCTAAGTGTCTGGTACATCCTTTCATCTAATGAAAGATGATACTGCATAGTGATTCAGAGGGTCGGCTCTGGAGATCAAACACTGGTTCTCCCATTTATTAATTGTGTGGCGTTGGGCTACCCAACCTGTGCCTCAGTTTCCACATCTCTAAAATGGGAATAACAGTACCTACCCCATAGGGCTGCTGCGAGGATTGCTCTTGTTAATACACATGAAGCCAATATTGAAGAAGATGTCTGGTACACAGCAGGTGCTCAAAGGGTGTTGTCTGTTCTCCCTGCCCCTCGTCCCCCAAGTATACGGTCAGCCCAGGAGGCAAGACCTTGCCTAACCTATTCACTGTGTATTCCCTGGACTAGCATAGTGCCCGGCACACAGTAGGTGTCTGCTCAGGGCTTTGGTGAATTAACGAACGTGCGGATGGATGCTGTATTAGTTTCATGTGCTGCTGTAACAAATAACCAACCAATTTTGGTAGCTAAGAGCATCAGAAATTTATTTTCTCAAAGTTCCAGAAGGCAGAAGTTTAAAATCAGTCCAATGTTGGGAGTTCCCTGCTGGCCTAGTGGTTAGGATTCCGGGCTTTAACTGCTGTGGTCTGGGCTCTATCCTTGGTTGGGGAACTGAGATCCTGGAAGCCATGCAGCACGGGCAAAAAAAAAAAAAAAAAAAATCAAACGTCAGTCCAATATCAAGACGTCACCACATCTGTGCTCCCTCTGGAGACTCTAGGGGAGAATTTGTTCCTGGCCTCTTCCAGCTTCTGGTGGCTGCCAGCGTTCCTTGGCTTGGGGCCCCATCACTCCAGTCTCTGCCTCTGTGGTCACATGCCTCCTTCTCTTCTGTCTGTGTCAAATCTCTCTCTGCCTCCTTTTCAAAAAAAATTTTTTTTTTTGGCCACACAGTGAGGCATGTGGAACTTCCCTGACCAGGGATTGAACCCATGCCCCCTGCATTGAGAGCACGGAGTCTTAACCACTGGACCACCGGGGAAGTCCTCTGCCTCCTTTTTATAAGGACACTTGTGATGGCATTTAGGGTGCACCCAAATAGTACAGGATAAATGCCCATCTGAAGATTCTGACTAAATTACATCTGTAAATATTTTACCATATAACGTAACAGCCACAGGTTCCAAGGATTAAGACCTGATATGTAGGGGGCCCATTATTCAGCCTCTCATAGGCACTAAGCCTGAGAGCTAATCCCCGCTCCCCAGGAGACCAGAGCTGGGGAGAGTGGTAGTCAGGCTCAACCACAGATTAACAAGGGAGAAACCATTGCTTCTCTCCAATTTTCCTCCCCTCATGGGACTCAGGGGACATACCACGAGACGACCAGGCCCTGGGGAAAAGAACCTATGTGGGTGATTCCTCAGCTATTCTCCCCATGGGACTCCCTTCTCTAAGCCGCTCCATCCCAGCTTTTCCGCTGGCCGCCCTCCTCATGTCCTGGATATTCCCAAGCAGGCAGTCACCACGATGAACGAGCATTCATGGTGCGTGTCTAGAACGGTGTGTGATGCTGCTGGGGCTACAAACCCAGAGAAGACCCAGACCCTGCCCTTGATGAGCTGGAGGCTTTATGTAACAGGCACAAAGGCAGGACGGTCCCAGAAGGCAGCCATCCTGTCTCAATCGTCTCTGTAGTCTGGGGCTTCACACGCGGTAGATGCCCCAGGCTGGCTGATGGAAGAGGGACTGGTTCCCCTCCATGCTCCCAACGTATAGCTCACTCCTACTAAGCCCAGGAAGGACAAACTGCTTTACACCCTCGACCCTATTTCATTCTCACTCCCAACCACTGGAAATGGGTATTATTGTTGTGGCCGTTTTAACATGAGTCCCATTTTACAGATACGGAAAACTGAGGCCCAGAGACAGACTTGTTCAAAGTCGCACAGCTAGGCTCTGGCAGAGCTGGGGCTCAAACTCAAGTTTTCTGACTCCAAGTCCTGTGTCCTCTCCATGATGCCGTGCTGCCTCCCCACTGGGGGACAAGACTCAGAAGCTCCTGGCAGGTCACCAGAATGTGTCACCATGGGGCAGACTCCAGCCCATACTTTGTTCCAGACAGGGCCACCTGCTGGGAGTACTCACATTTTACTGTGCATACACGTTCGACATTCACTCCTCAAGTATTTATCGAGCACCTGCTGTATACCTGACACTGAGCTAATCGCTAGGGTCATGATGGCAAGTAAGTGTGGTACAATTCTGCTCTCACCAACTTACAGGCATTAGACAGATGTGTGTGTCATTACAGACCATAACAAGTACTGTGAAAGACTCAACGGGGGCTGAGAAAGAATGATGAGGGAGACCCAATGTAGACTGCGGGTGCAGGAAGGCCTCTTGGACAAGGGTCATTAATGCTGAGACCGGAAGGGGGGAAGGGCAGCCAGGTGACGCGGACGAGCGTTCCCAGGCAGGGGCCCTATGGGAGGAGACCCTGCATCTGAGGCGCTGGAGGGCAGTGCCAGTGGCCGAAGCACAGTGGCTGAGGGGGTGATACAGGCTTGAGCTGGGAGTGAGGCTGGACCATGCGGGGCCTCGGAGGCCAGGTAAGGAGGCTGGATTTTCCTCTGAAGGGGCAACAAGAACCTCAGGATCTCAACACGTAGAGCCTGCACGGAGCTGGAGGGTCAGGCCAAGGAGACCAGGAAGGGACAGCCATAGAGGAAAGACTTACAGGAGGGCAGGGGTGCCTGGTATGCAAATGAGACGAGCTGGAAGGAAAGGAACTGTGATGAGAAAAGCTGTCAGCTGAGTGACTGGGAGGCCCCGGAGGCAATAAGGGTGACTTTGAACGCCTGGGTTCCATCACAGCATATGGCCTCTGACTTCTGAAGTGACGTTAACCTCTCTGAACCTCCATTTCCTCACCTGCAAAGTGGGGACACGCTGATGTTTTTCTTTTCTTTCTTTCTTTTTTTTAATTTTTGGCCACGCCGCTCGGCACGCAGGATCTTAGTTCCCTGCCCAGGGATCGAACCCGTGCCCCCTGCAGTGGAAGCACAGAGTCTTAACCACTGGACCACCAGGGAAAGTCCCATGATGCTTTTCTTTATTCCACCTCTCTGACAATGCTGTACATATAAAATAAGTACATTAGGGAATCACACAAGGCCATGAAATAGGATCTTTTCCTACTGTGGGCCTGGGGCATCCATTCTGCCCCTCAGACCACTCAGCTTCCTCCTTGGACCTCATACCAAGCTAGGAGGCTGAGAGATGCAGAGAAGCTGCACAAGGCCCTCAGAGATGCCAGCCCAAGCAGGAGTGGAAAGGCAGGGATGGAGAGAAGGGGCAAGCATCCTCACCAGGACGGCTAAACTGAAAAGGACTGTCAATGTAAGTGCTGGAGAGAAGGCGGAGCAACAGGAACGCTCGTCTGAGCTGCCGGGGGGGTTGCTACTTGGGAAAACCAATAGGCATCAGCTACTACTGCTGTTACACATCCTCTGTGAACCAGCAGCTGATGCTGGGCATAAACCCCCACAGGCCTTCACGCACAGTGCACGTGATCGCCAGCAGAAGGATGGTTCAATAAACGGCAGGAAGAGCGGACACTACGTGGCTATTTAAAAGACAGATACACTGGGAAGTACAGTAGGGACAATCTGTACAGCACAAGACGTGCAAAAATGTTCACAGCAGCTTCATTCATCATAGCCCCAAACTGGAAACCACCATGACGCCTATCAACAGGAGAACGAATAGGGACTTCCCTGGTGGTCCAGTGGTAAAGAATCCAATGCAGGGGACGTGGGTTCAACCCGTGGCTGGGGAACTAAGATCCCACATGCCTCGGGGCAACTAAGCCCACGTGCCACAACTATTGAGCCCGCGTGCTGCAAACTACAGAGCCCACGCGCTCTGGAGCCCGTGCGCCACAACTAGAGAGAAGCCCAAGCACTGCAAAGAAGAGACCTCACGCCATAAGGTAAGATCCCGCATGCCTCAACAAAGATCAGAGAACCAAGGACTTCCCTGGTGTGTTGCAACTAAGACCCGACGCAGCCAAAAAAATAAGGAAGATAAATATTTAAGAAATAGTAGAATGAATAGATAAACCTTGATACGAACAAGAAATGGAATACTATACAGCTATGAAAAAGAATAACTACACGTTCCACTTGGAGTTTATAAAGTCAGTTATTTCTTCAGACACTCCTTGCTTCTCAAAGGATGCTCTTCAGCTGGACTCCTGAGCTGAAGGGCCCCCAGACTTGCACTGTGGAAACACAGGGCCATCTGGGGTTTCTGGGCACCAGGTGTCCCCCTCCCAAAACTCTTGGGCCACTGCTGCAAGGCGGGGCCTGGGCCTGGGCTAGTGTGACAAGAGGACACTGCTAACGTCTCCCAAAAAAGCGCTCCTTAGACACAGTGCATGAGCAAGTGTGTGTGTGTGTGTGTGTGTGTGTGTGTGTGTGTCTGTCTGTCTGTCTGTGTGGAGGAGGAGGGCTGAAATCAGGTGTAGGCAGAGTCTGTGAAAAAGCCACGAAAGTATTCACTGCTCTCTGAGCACCTGTCCCGCAAAGGCTCCAGGCAGGGGCATCAAGGGCCCAACTCGTGAAATTTAATCCTTGGTGGGGGGCAGATTCCACTCCTGGAGAAATCAGGTGAGCAGAACAGCTACGTGGGGTGGGCGCAGGGGAGCATGAGCCCAGAGAAAGGAAACCTGGACCTGGAGCCCAGCTACATCCAAGTTCCCCGACCAGGGATTGAACCCGGGCCACCGCAGTGGAAGTGCCGAGTCCTAACCCCTGGACCGCCAGGGAACTCCCAAAGACAGCAATGGGTTTTTTTGGCTGCACCTCACGGCTTGTGGGATCTCAGTTCCCCGACCAGGGATAGAACCCGGGTCACGGCAGTGAAAGCCCAGAATCCTAACCACTGGACCATCAGGGAACTCCCCGTCTGTCATGGGTGTCGGTAGCTGTAGGACCAAGAAGCTAGAGAACAAACGGTAAAGAGCTTAGAGTCTGGAGCTAGATTACTTGGACTCATTCCTGGCTTTGCCACTTCCCTTGCAGCTGAACTTGTGCCTTGTGCCTGTTTTCTCACTTGCAAATGGGGATCATGTGGAGGCCCCACCTGGGGGGCTCTCGTGAGGCTGCATATGTTGATCTACATGAAGCGCTCACAACAGGCCTGGCACAGAGTAAGAGTCTCTAAGTGTTACCTGTTATTTTATCTATAAAATAGAAATGCCAGTTTTCCCTGCTCCAAAGGTTGCTGCTAAGTCCAAGCGTTGTTACGAAAGTGCTTCGAAAAATTAAAAGGTTAAGTGTTTTTAACAGACTCGCAGACATAGACAAAAGCCAGGAGAGTTCTGAGTAACTGTTTAGTCACCCCAGCAATGCAAGACCCTGGGATCTAAAAGAGACATTCGGGCAAGTGCACAGAGAAGCAAGTGCAAGGTCAGTCCCAGGTCCCGAGTCTGTAGTAGTGAAAACTGGTAATGATCTAAACATCCACTAGCAAGGAAATGATTAAACAGGTACTTTCCACACAATGGGACACTATGTAGCCAGTTAAAAGAAAAAGGCAAGGGCTTCCCTGGTGGCTCAGTGGTTGAGAATCCGCCTGCCAATGCAGGGGACACGGGTTCGATCCCTGGTCGGGGAAGATCCCACATGCCGTGGAGCAACTAAGCCTGTGCGCCACAACTACTGAGCTTGCGCTCTAGAGCCCGTGAGCCACAACTGCTGAGCCTGTGTGCCACAACTACTGAAGCCCGTGCACCTAGAGCCCGTGCTCTGCAACAAGAGAAGCCTCCGCAATGAGAAACCCGCGCACCGCAACGAAGAGTAGCCCCCTCTCGCCACAACTACAGAAAGCCCGCGCGCAGCAACGAGGACCCCACGCAGCCAAAAACAAACAAATAAATAAATAAATTTATAAAAAACAAAAAAAAACGACCTTTTTTTAAAAAAAGCAAAAGGCAAGTGACAAAGTCACAGCAGCAGTATTCACAATGGCCGAAAGATGGAAGTAGCTCAAATGTCCATCAACAGACGTATGGATTAAAAAAATGTGATCTATCCGAATGATGGAATATTATTCAACCGTAAAAAGAAATGAAGCGCTGACACAGGCTACAATGTGGATGAACCCTGAAAACATGATGCTGAGTGAAAGAAGCCAGACACAAAAGGCCACATATTGTATGAGTCCACTTATATGAAATGTCCAGCATAGATAAATCCATAGAGACAGAGAGTAGACTGGAGGTTACCAAAGGCAGGCGGGAGGGGGGAGTGGGGAGTGACTGCTGTGGGTGCGGGGTCTCCTTTGCGGGTGGCGAAAATGTTCTGGAACTAAATAGAGGTGATGGTGACACAGCATTATAAATACATTAAATGATGTACTAAACGCTACTGAATTGTACACTTTAAAACTGTTAATGTTATGTTCTGTGACTTGCTTGTCAATTTTTCTAAAAGGGCAATCCAAACAGTAAACACGTAATTATAATTTGTTAAAAAAAGAAAGGCAAGTGACAATCCATACAGCATAATCGCTTTTATTTTAAAAACAAAACACATTCCCTGCAATGTCAACGCCAGCACTGCAGGAGATTTTTCTTATTTAAAAACAACATGCACGTGGAATATGTGTGTAAATGCAGAGAAAGGGATGGTCTTCCCTCTGGTGAGTGAGGAAGGAGGCAAAGGGAATTCTCACGTTTTTCTTGAGTTTTGTTTCAACTTTTACAACATGAATACATGTGATAGTTTCTATTGTTAAAGACCAAAACCACCACCAACACCCACAAACCCATACTGTCTGTGCCCCTCAGTCTCTACAAGAAGAAAAGACCCTGAGAAGATTGAGCCGCTTGCCCCAAATCTGCTAGTTAGTGGCCATTTGGAGCATAATCCGGGTCTCTTAGTACCAGACCCACACGTTTTTCACTCCCCCAGAGCCAGAAAACCGCCTTTGATACTGGATGGTGATGATCACCAGCGTTTATCAAGCACCTGCCGTCACCAGCTACTGGGCTCAGCGCTCACCACGGATGAAGCGGTGCTCAGACCCCTCGGAGGGCCTCTCACTGTTGTGGCCCCTCCCATTGCGAAGCACAGGCTCCGGACGCGCAGGCTCAGCGGCCATGGCTCACGGGCCCAGCCGCTCTGCGGCATGTGGGATCTTCCCGGACCGGGGCACGAACCCGTGTCCCCTGCATCGGCAGGTGGACTCTCAACCACTGCGCCACCAGGGAAGCCCCTTCAGTGTGCTTTCGCTACTGACCAGGCACCCTGGGCTCCCTGGCTGGCAGGCTCTGTAAGAAAGTACAGGCCCCATGCCTACAGGCAGGGCAACTCTGAGGAGTAACTCACACCCCAGAGCTCGCTGCCTTGCATGGACTTCGTTGGGCTTCCTCCTTTCCCTGTCCTGATTCCTCCACTTCCCCAATAGTCTTTTCTAGGGCTGCTTCCTTAATGAATCACCTGCAGAGGAACATCTTCGCCTCGGGTCTCCTTCTAGAAGATGCTGACACAAGCAGAACTTAACTCATTTTATCCTTCGAATCCTTTACGAAGTAGGACCCCTGCTGCCCGCCTTGCGTAGCCGATGAACCTCAGGTGCACGGTAGCTCGTTAACTTTTACAAGGCCACACAGCTAATACCAGGATTCGAGCTCCGGCAGCCTGGCTCTAGGGTCCACACTTTTTTTTTTTCTTTCACGTTGTGGTGTGCATCAGTGCTTTATTCCTCTTTATGGCTGAATCATATCCCATTACACGGACAGACCATCTTTTGTTCATAGTACTTTTAAAAAAATATTTATTTGGTTGCGCTGGGCCTTAGTTGCAGCATGTGGGCTCTAGTTCCCTGAGCAGGGATCAAACCCGGGCCCCCTGTATCGGGAGCGAGGAGTCTTAACCACTGCGCCACCAGGGAAGTCCCCAGAATCCACACTCTTGCGACCACTCTACTGCCTCTCAAAGTCTCACAGCCCAAGCTCCTTATGTTATGAGCAAGCGTCCTGGAGAGAATAATGTCCCCTCAAACTTCACATCCACCTGGAACCTCAGAAGGTGACCTTACTTGAAAAGAGGTCTTTGCAGATGTAATTAAGTTAAGGGGAGGTCAGGCTAAGTGAGGGTGGGCCCTAAAGCCAAGGACTGGGTCCTTATAAGAGAAAGGAGAGGGAGAGTCAGACCCACAGACCCACAGAGGAGGCCACGTGACAACAGAGGCAGAGCTTGGAGTGACGCAGCCACAGGCCAAGAGCTGCCACCTGGAAGAGGCGGGAGCGTCTTCCCCTAGAACCTCGGGAGGGAGCACAGCCCTGCTGACACCTTGATTTTGGACCCCTGGCCTCCAGATCTGTGAGAGAATACATTTCTTTGTTTGAAGCCTCCCAGTTTGTGGTCATTTGTTACAGGGACCCCAGGAAACTAATACAGTAAGCATACGGAGAAAGTCCTATACAGAAAGTGCACAGACGACTTCTACTGAGGTGAAATTCGTATCAGCCACTCTCGGGTCCCACAAAAGGTTCCCCTGGTAGGACAAAAGCAACGTAATTGCCCTCAGGGCTATCTTTTTTTAAAAAATAAATTTATTTATTTATGTTTGGCTGTGTTGGGTCGTTTCTGTGTGAGGGCTTGCTCTAGTTGTGGCAAGCGGGGGCCACTCTTCATCGCGGTGCGCGGGCCTCTCACTGTCGCAGCCTCTCTTGTTGCAGAGCACAGGCTCCAGATGCGCAGGCTCAGTAGTTGTGGCTGACGGGCCCAGTTGCTCCGCAGCATGTGGGTCTTCCCAGACCAGGGCTCGAACCCGTATCCCCTGCATTGGCAGGCAGATTCTCAACCACTGCGCCACCAGGGAAGCCCAGGGCTATCTTTTTTGTTTTTTTGCGGTACGCGGGCCTCTCACTGTTGTGGTCTCTCCCGTTGCGGAGCACAGGCTCCGGACGCGCAGGCTCAGCGGCCATGGCTCACGGGCCCAGCCCCTCCGCGGCATGTGGGATCCTCCCAGACCAGGGCACGAACCCGTGTTCCCTGCATCGGCAGGCGGACTCTCAACCACTGCGCCACCAGGGAAGCCCCCCAGGGCTATCTTTTATTGACTAGTTCTGCGTTTGATGCTGTATATATTTTTCTCAACAGTCCTGGGTGTCAGGAGTTGCCACACCCACCTTACAGGTGAGGAACCTGAGGATGGGAACAAGGTGACCCATTGGTAAGAGTGGTCTGAGATTTAAACTCAGGTCCACCTCACTCCACAGCCCATTCCCCTTATAATAGACTGTTCTACCCAGGCACATCTCCAAGAATATTCTAGCTCTGTGTGTCCAACTCAGCAGCCACTAGTGGCAATGGAGCACCTGAGATAGGGCACGTACAAATGGACGTGTGCTGAAAATGTAAAATACACATCAGCCATCAACAGATGGGTAGATCAACAAAATGTGGTCTGTCCATTCAATGGGATATTATTCTGCCTTAAAAAGGAAGGAAATTCTGACACAACTACAACATGGATGAAACTCAAGGACATTATGCTCAGTGAAAAAAACCAGTCACAAAAAGACAAATATTGTATGATTCTACTTATGTGAGCTACCTGGAGTAGTCAAAATTATAGAGACAGAAAGTAGAATGCCAGTTGCCAAGGGCTGGGGGAGGGAGAAATGGAGAGTTATTGTTTAATGGGGACAGAGGTTTACATTTGCAAGATGAGTTCCGGAGTCTGGTTGTACAACAATGTGAATGTTCTTAATGCTGCTGAACTATACACTTAGAAATGGTTAAGATGAGAATTTTTTTTTAACCTCTTTATTAGAGTACAATTGCTTTACAATGGTGTGTTAGCTTCTGCTTTATAACAAAGTGAATCAGTTATACCTACACATATGTCTCCATATCTCTTCACTCTTGCATCTCCCTCCCTCCCACCCTCCCTAACCCACCCCCCAAGGTGGTCACAAAGCACAGAGCTGATCTCCCTGTGCTATGCTGCTGCTTCCCACTAGCTATGTATTTTACATTTGGTAGTGTATATATGTCCATGCCGCTCTCTCACTTTGTCCCAGCTTAAGATGAGAAATTTTACGTGTATGTTATCACAGTAAAACATACATATATATATTATATTATACATAAATGAATAACCCACCAGATTTCAAAGACTTAATATGAAAAAAATGCAAAATACCCTACTGATAATTTTTAATTTTTAAAATTTTTATTTATTTCTTTCGGCTGCACCATGAGGCTTGCAGGATCTTAGTTCCCTGACCAGGGATTGAACCCAGGCCCTCAGCAGTGAAAGCACAGAGTCCTAACCACTAGACCACCAGGGAATTCCCCCCAACTGATCATTTTTAAATTGATTACATGTTGAAGGATGATATCTTGGATCTACTGGGTTAAATAAAAATATTAATGAAATTACTTTCACCTGTCCTTTTCACTTTCTTTTAATGCTACACCTGGAAAAATCATAGTCATATCTGTGGCTTGCCTTACATTTTTGGGTAAAAGGAGAAATATGTACACAACTGGAAGAGCAACCAGTGTATTGCCTTACATTGTTTTTGGACAGTGCTGTTCTCAGCTGCCCTTCAGAAAATGGGTACGTGGTCAGTTTTCATCCTCTCCTGGTGACAGAGTTGTTTGTCCAGAGCCCAAGAATTTTCTTCCAGACGCTTGAGTGTATCTCTGCACCCCCATGCCCCCAGTCCAATTGCTTCCATATCTGTAATTCATCTCCGCATGTGCTAACTAGTAGTTTCCAGGTGCTGACAAGACGATTTCCAAATACAAGAAGTAGGGAAGTGCTTTTTAATCTGGAGACTTCCAGGGAGGGGGAGACAGGAGACTGGCAGGTGCTCTGAGCGCACTGCCCAGTATTTTTTTTAAATTAATTTTTATTGGAGTATAGTTGCTTTACACGGTTGTGTTAGTTTCTGCTGTACAGCAAAGTGAATCAGCTATACGTACACATATATCCCCTCTTTTTTGGATTTCCTTCCCTTTTAGGTCACCACAGAACACTGAGTAGAGTTCCCTGTGCTATACAGTAGATTCTCATTAGTTATCTATTTTATACAGAGTAGTGTATATGTGTCAATCCCATTCTCCCAATTCATCCTACTCCCCCTTCCCCCCTTGGTAGCCATACGCTTGTTCTCTACGTCGCAGTGCCCAGTATTAACGGCTGGGAAAGCAGCACTGTTCCGGGCAGGTTGGCTCTTCTAAGCGGGCATCCCAGCCCACTCACCCCCTAAATCCTGTTTGCCCCTAGGCCTTGCCCCACTGCCTAAAGTGGTACCAGACACACAGTCTAACTTCATGGGCTGCACCTCCTCCCAGGGACCCCCCCGGCCCAGTGTCTGTTCCTCTCACAGGTGGAAGACATGCTTTTGCCCTTATTGTGTTCCCATGGCTTCCCAGGCAGAATAAAAATAACTGTGAAAGGCATGCCTGGCATCTGCCCAGTTTCTCCACTAGGGTGAGGGCTGCTGTCGAGCTGAACACCGAACACCGGAGGCTCCCCGAGCTCACACCCGGGAGCTGGACCCACGCGAGATGCCAATTAAGTGCGTCTCAGATGGTACCCGTGTGGGCTGTCTGATGAAGAGCCCAGCAGGAATGCAGAGAGCCGAGGCCAAGCTCTCCCACACGGGGGGTGCCGTGTGCACACACATGCAACCGAGTGCCTTAGGGTGTTCGGGCCCGTGCCTGGGGGACCTGCGGCCTCTAGGGCATCACTGGGGTAGGCAGGGCGAGTTCCAAGGTCACCCCTGGAGGCCTCTGGGTGCCCTGCAGAAATGTCACAGACCAAAAGATGGCTATGGGGACATCCCTGGTGGCGCAGTGGATAAGATTCCACGCTCCCAATGCAGGGGGCCCGGGTTCGATCCCTGGTCAGGGAACTAGATCCCACGTGTGTGCCACAACTAAGAGTTTGCATGCCACAACTAAGGAGCCGGCAAGCCGCAACTAAGGCCCAGCACAACCAAATAAATAATAAATATGAATAAATAAATAAATGAAATAAAATAAAACCCACCAGACCATAAGGTAGGATTCCAAACGATATTAATTAGGGAGACGACTAACATTTAAAAAACAACAAAAACAAAAAAAACAAAAGATGGCTGTGGGCACCTCACTAAGTTCAACACAGTTACCACAGGACTCAGCAATTCCATGCCGAGGTATATACCTCAAAGCACCGAAAACACATGTCCACACAAAAACATGAAGGTACCAGAACCTTCACAGCGGTACTCTCCACAATAGCCAGAAGTTGGAAACAACTCAGCGTCCATCGGTGGATGAATAGATAAACAACACGTGGTCCAAACAGACAACGGAGTGCTGCTAAGCCAGAAAGAGAAAGGATGCACCCTCTCAGCCTGTTTTCCTCCTCTTTTCAAAGAGGAGATTGGATTCGATAACAACAGCTCATAGTAACAACAGTTAACACTTGCTGAGTGTGGGCACCAGGTACTATTCAGTTTACACGTATTAATTCATTTAATCCTCACAACAACTTTATGAGGGAGATATGGTTATGGCCCCCATTTCTACAGGGGGCACTTAAGGCACACCAAGGTCAAGTGACTTGATCAGGGTCCCTCAGCCAGTAAGTATTGGGTTAGGATTCACACTGGGCAGTCTGGCTCTAGCACCAACACTTATCACCACTACGACTTTTGTTTTCACTGCACGACTCAGATCTCAACAAAGGAAACCCAAGGAAAAGAGGATGCCAGCAACCAGGTCAAACAATTCCTTTTTCCTTGGTCCCTACGGTCCTTATACAGTGTGCTACTTATTCTCACAGAGTGGTAAACACGAGTTCTGAACTTCAGGCCCCCACGGAAGTCCACCCCCTTCCCAACAAACGTGAGGAGGGGGCTTGTATAGGGACCCAGGAAGTTCACCCAGACTAAAGAGTTGGGCCTGAGATTCCTTGCGATCAGAGCCAGCCTCTGAATGAGAAGGAGGCTGCTGGGGGGCCCACAGCTGATGCAGCGCACGGGGGCGCAGGCCAAACCCCTCTGTCTGTCTTTGCTTCTCCAGCACCAGCAGAGGCCTGGAGTCAAGGTTCTAGATAACTGTTCGTAGGATGAATGACAGTTGGGGGGCTCCAGCACCATTCAGATCTGGGTGGCCACCCTGGGTTGCTCATTGTTAAACGTGTACCTGTGACAAGCACCTCAAATTTCTTCCCAGCACACTTAGAATAAAATCCAAACCTTGGCCTCTAAGGGGCTATGTGATCTGAGCCCTGCTGACCCCACTGACCTCATCTTTAACCACCCTTGGCCTTGATCATCTTCTGTGACACTGGTCTCCTTGGTTTCCATAAACAGTCATGCCCCAGGGCCTTTGCACCTGCTTTCCCCCCAAGATATTTGCATGGCTCACTCCATGACTTCATTAGGGCTCAAATGTCACCTCATCAGAGAGGCCCTCCTTGATCACCATATGCAAAGAAGCACCCCACCAAGTCACCTCTATCATATCCCCCCCAGATTTTAGTTCTTCCATAACCCTGGTCAGAATCTGGAACTGTGTCATCTGTCTGTTTACATAGTTATCACCTATCTCCTCTGCACTAGAACATAAGCTTCCCGAGGGCAGTGGCTTTGTCTTGCCCAATGTGTATACCCAGTGCCTAGAGAAGAGGCTGGAAAAGTGAGGACCCTCGAACAATTTGTCAAATGAACCTCTCGGTTTCATCACCTGTACACCAGGCTACACAATGTCTCTCGGGTAGAGTGATGGTGAGAATCCACATGACATGAGACACCATTGCTTGGGGACCATGCTCCTGTCACTCGTGATGCCGGTGATGGCAGTGGGAAGAGCCTTCCCCTCACCTCCCATGTTGGCCCCTCCTCTTACCTTCATGCTTCTGGAACTCCTCCTCGGAGAAGCTGACGTCCTTGTGGGAGAGGTTGGTCATGAGCTGCTTGTTCTCCTCCTGCAGCTGGGCGATCTGGGAAAGGAGGTCTTGCGCTTCCCCTCGCCACACGTCCTCCACCAGCTCCAGCTCCTGCGGGGGTGAGGGGCCGGAGTGGGGTCACAGCCTGCTCAGGGCAGCAGCCTTACCCCCCTGACCCTCGGGAGCAGCTCAGGGCTGCTGGGGCTTTGGGTTGTTCCCTTCTCCATGAGAACCAGGCATCGGCAGGTGAGCAGATCAGGCCATCACTAGCCCACATGGCAACTTTACAAAAAACAGAAGGTGTCCTTCCTCTGGGCAAGGCGTGCATTTATGCCGTTAGGACCTGGCCAAGTTAGAAATGCCCTGAAGACAACAATGGCATTGGAACTGTACCTTCTAACTGTCTAGACAGGAGAGAGAGGGTGGAGGGGCAGCCCCAGGCTGCAGGGACCCAAACATACCAATCTCTCTAGGGAGGTCACGTCCCTGATCTTTGGACAGACCCTCCATCAAGACAAACCTCTCTCCAAGGGAGAAAGGGGCTGCAAAGATCCCAGGGATACCACCTGGCCCCGGAGCAACCTGTACATCTGAAACAGGAATCTCTTCAAGCAGACTTGGACGACTCACTCTACAAATCTGAGGCTGTTTCCCTTAGCTGGGGAGCCCTACTATAGAAACTCACAGTGAAGAAAACAAAAACACTCATTTGAAAAGATACATGCACCCCTATGTTTACAGCAGCATTCATTATTTACAACAGTCAAGACGTGGAAGCGACCTAAGTGTCCATCAATAGACGAGTGGATAAAGAAGATGTGGTCCATATATACAATGGAATACTACTCAGTCATAAGAAAGAATGAAATCTTGTCATTTGTAACAACATGTATGGTCCTAGAGAGTATTATGCTAAGTGAAATAAGTCAGACAGAGAAAGACAAATGCCATGTGATCTCACTTATTTGTGGAATCTAAAAAACAAACCAAACGAACAAAACAAAATGAAAACATTCTTAAGACACAGAGAACAAACAGGTGGTTGCCAGAGGGGAGGCGCTGGAGGGGGAGTGAAATAGGTGAAAGGGATTAAGAGGTACAAACCTTCAGTTACAAAATAAATAAGCCACAGGGATGTAATATACGGCATAAGGAATGTGGTCAGTAGTATTGTAATAACTTTGTACGGGGACAGATGGTTACTGGACTTTAGCTTGGTGATCATTTCATAATGTATGCAAATGTTAAATCACTGTATAGCACACCTGAGGCTAATATAATATTGTGTCAACTGTACTTCAGTAAAAAAATAAAATAAAAAAATAAAGGCTCACAGGGTTGAATGTGAGGATAAATAAGATGTCTATAAAAATTATTTTGTGGATGGCTGTAATCAGAGAAACACATAATAACAAGTGTTGGCAAGAATGTGAAGAAATTGGAACCCTGGGCATTGCTGGTAAGAATGTAAAATGGTGCAGCCACTGTGGAAAACAGTCTGGCAGTTCCTCAATAAGTTAAACATAGTTACCATATGACCCACCAATTCCACCTGTAGGGTCTGAGAAATGAAAACATGTGTCCACACAAAAACAGGTACATGAATGTTCATAGCAGCACTATTCATAATCGCCAAAAGGTAGAAACAACCCAAATGTCCATCAGTTGATGAAAAGATGAATAAAACGTGTTGTATCTGGAATATGATTCAGGCAAAAAGGGATGAAATACTGACATATGCTACGATTTGGATGAACCTTGAAAACATGATGCTGAGCAAAAGCAGCTGGTCACAAAAGGGCGCACAGTGCTTGACTCCGTTGATGGGAAATGTCCACAATAGGTAAATCCAGATACAGAAAGCATACTGGCAGCTTTCTAGGGGCAGAAGGGCTGGCAGGGAGTGAGGAATGACTGTTAATGAGTCTGTGTTTTCCGTTCGGAGTAATGAAAATGTTCTAAAATTGATTGTAGTAATGGTTGCACAGCTCTGTGAGTAAACTAAAAACCACTGAATTGTATGCTCTGAATGGGTGAATTGTATGGTATGTGAATTATATTCAGTAAAGCTGTTACCAAAAAAAAAAAAAAAAGAGGCATTTTGTAAAATCATAAACTGTATAGAATGCTGGTTTAAAGCATGGATACTGGAGCCTGTTGACCTGAGTTTGAATTCTGTTTCCGCCACTTACTAGCTGATGTTGGACAAGTTATTCAACCTTAGGGTGCCTTGGAAATGAGGAATACAGTGCTATATCTACCCCCGTGGGGTGTCATGAGGATTAAATGGTTAATATATGTAGATGTTTGGAATAGGGCCCAGTACCCAGAAAGTGCTAAACATATGTCTGCTGATTTCTGGTCCTCTTACAGCCCATCCCAAGCCGGCCCAGGTGGCCGGATGTCAGCATCGCCTCCTTTCATCTTTTAAATAAGTTCCTAAATCCTATCTCCTTTGTCAGGAAGCCCGCTGCACTGGGGAAATGAGAGGTAATAACTAAGTATTCGCACAGCTGCTTCAAGGTCACCAGGGGAGGTGAAGGGTGGGGCCAGAGGGCGAAAGTGGTGGTGGAATGATGAAGTGGCCACGGGACCTTCCCACAGGCAGGTGTGGGCTGGAAGCTGAATCAGGCTCTTCTTGCCCTGGTCCTCTCTGCTCCCACCTGACACAGGCTGAGCACACAGAGGGCCCCAGTGCTATCTCAAGTGTAACTGGCTGGGGTAGGCGGAACAATGGTCCCCAGAGAGGTCCATATTCTCATCCCTGGAACCTGAGAATATGGAAATTTACAGGGCAAAAGGGATTTTGCAGATGTGATTCAGTTAAGGACCCTGAGATGGGGAGATGCTCCTGGTTATCCCGGTGGACCCAATGTAATCACAAGGGTCCTTAAAAGTGAAAGGAGGCAGGAAGGGCAGAATCAGAGACCACGTGGGGACTTCCCTGGTGGTCCAGTGGTTAAGACTCTGTGCTTCCACTGCAGGGGGCGAGGGTTGGCTCCCCGGGTCGTGAAGCAGAGATCAGAGTTAGAGATTTGAAGATGCTACGCTGATGACTTTGAAGATGGAGGAAGGGGTCACAAGTCAAAGGATACAGCTGGCTCCCAGGAGCTGCAAAAGGCAAGGAAATGGATTCTCCCCTAAAGTTGCCCGCAGGAATGAATTTCCTGACACCCGATTTTAACCCAAGTGAGACTCATTTCTGACTTTTGACCTCCAGAATTTTATCCAGTATTACCCATATTGATATTATTCATAATATCATATTACCAATGTGATAATAAACTTGTGTGATTTTGAGTAAGTTTGTGGTAATTAGTTATAGCAGCAATAGATGAATACAGACTTTAATCCTCAGTTCTTTTTTTTCTTCTCTCAATGAACTAAAGTTGATGCTGGGGGAGCTGGTTCTTGCCTCTGAGCTGACCATGGAGAATTTGATCTTGCCTCGATACCAGCTAAAAAGGCTCTTCCAGGAAGTGGCCCCTGACCAATCACCTCGTTAGCCTCCTCTCAGCACTGTCTTCAAACTCCTTATGCTGGCCTGTGAAGCCCAGCATTAGCAGACCCCTGTACCTCCCTGACTTCACCTCCTACCCCTCTTCCTCACTCGCTCTGCTCTTGTCACACCAGCCTTCTTTGTGTTCCTTGCACACACCAAGCTCACTCCTACCTCAGGGCATTTGCACTGGCTGCACCTCCTGCCCAGAATGCCCCTCCCCCAGATCTCTCTATGGCTGGCATCTACACTTCATTCAGATCTCAGCTCAGATGCCACCTCCTCAGGGAAGCCTTCCTGACTGCCCCATCAACTAGACACCATCCCTGGTCAGTCTCTTTTATATTTCCCTGTTTTATCTTCTTCACGGTACTTATCATAAGCTGAAATTTTTTAGAAGTTAAAAAAAATCTATCTCCTCACACTAGAATCGCACCATTCCATTAGAGTAGCCATTAGCCACATGTATCTGCTGAGCACTTGAAATGCCACTGGTCTGAATTGAAACATGCAGTGAGGGTTAAACACTCACTCACTGAATTTCAAAGACATAATAGGAAAAAAAGAATGCAAAATACCTTATTAATAATTTTTTTTAACTATGTGTGGCGATGGATGTTAACTAAACTTATGTGGTAATCATTTTGCAATATGTACATATGTCAAATCATAATGTAAGCCTAAAACAAATACAATGTTATATGTCAATTATATCTCAATAAAAAATAATTTTTTACATTGATTACATGTTGAAATAATATTTTGGAACGACTGGGTTTGATAAGATATGTTATTAAAATTAACCTCATCTGGGGAATTCCCTGGAGGTCCAGTGGTTAGGACTCTGCGCTTTCATTGCCGAGGGCCCGGGTTCAATTGCTGGTGCGGCCAAAAAAATAAAAATTAACCTCATCTGTGTCTTTTTATCAATGTGACATGCCACATTATATATCTATGGGACAGCACTGCACTAGAAAGTCAGGTCCTTGAGGGTAAAGACCTCACCTGTTGTGGTCGCCACTGTCGCCCAGAACAGTGCCTGGCAATTAGTAGGTACTCAATAAATATATCTGTTGAATGAATAAATGAACAACGTATGCTGTTTATATTATATGCACTTGTATCTGCACAGCCACTGCTTTCTGAAGTCTCTTCGCGTGTTTTTCCTGTCTTCCCTGTTACCCACCCACTGCCTGAGATGAGGACCTGGTTTTCCTTTCCTTTGCATCACCCAAGTCACCTCGAAAGGCACTCTGCAAGCTGCAGTGGGTCAACAAGGCTGCAGATGGAGTAACCAGGTAGAACATGATGAGACTGTGGCCTAGGTCTGAGTGATGAACACAGCTGAGTCCGGGGATCTTTTGGGAGGAAGAGTTGGTGGAAGAGAGGGTGAATGCTTTACTGGAGCCATATTTGTCAAGAGAAAGAGAGAGAGAGAGAAGGAAGAAAAAAGGAAGGAAGGAAGGAAGGGAGGGAGGGAAGGTGGGAGGGAGGAATGAACGGATAGACAGATAAGATGAAGGACATGCTAAGATTTCTGTGGAAATAACACCTTGAAGAGCCTTTGAGGCTTACGGGGTGAGGGGAATCAGACAAGTCTCTCTTGATCCCAAGAACATGAAGTAAAGGGGACTGAAGCGGGGATGGGGAAAAAAAGGATTTTGTCCTCCGAATTAGAAAAGATCGTCCTCTGTATTGACAAATGAGCGCTGGCTTTGAACACACGGGTGTTTACTTCCTGGCTGATAGCATTCCAGAAGTGACAAGTGCAGCTGGCTGGGAATTCCACCTGACTCCAGGCCTAGTGGCCTCCAGTGGCTCTCAAGGGTGTCTGCCAGTCTGGCTGCGGCAGAACTAAAGTGCTAGGGGTGGGGACATAGGTGCCAGGACTTCTTGTGTGACTTGGGCTAAGTCCCTTAGTCCCTGTCAATAAGAGGCAGTTGTATGAGAGGATCTCAAGGTCCCTTCCTTCCGCAACCCCCCGGGAGAGATGGAAGGATCTGGGGTAGGAGTAGGGGTATCTGTTGTCTCCAATATCAGCCTAAGAGCCCTCGGTGAAAAACTCTCCCAGCCTAAAAACAATAGTTAACAGTGGTAAGGCCCTCGAAATGGCCCAAGTTTTGTCCTGAACACTTTAATTCTCACCACAATCCTATGAGATAGGTACTATTATTATCCCCATTTCACAGCTGAGAAAACTGAGGTACAGAGAGACTAGGTGACTTGCCCAAGATCACACAGCCCGTGAGTGACAGGGCTTGAAACCAGGCTATCTAGCTCCCAAGTCCCTGCTCCTGGGAATCTTGACATTAATTACAGGGCAGGGACATTTTCAAGCTCCCAGTGTGATCCTGGAAACTTTGCCTAAGGCTTGGGAGCTTGAATTTCCTACCTGACCTCAGCGCATAGGGACCTTTGGGGGCAAACACAATCAAACCTCCAAAACACTAGTTCTCTTAATCACCCAGGGGTCTGCCCTTAGGTTAAGACTGCAAACACAGCCGGGGCTCTGTTCCTTGAAAAGACACAGACCTCAAAGTACACAGTATGTGATGGCTGGCCAGAGAATTTCAGAGAGGCCAACTGGATTTCCTGAGGCCACACAGCAAGTCAGAGTCTGCTCAGACGCCCTGATCCCCCAAGGAAAAGCGTTTCCTCCCATTCTCAGTCTGAAGGGAGCGTCCCTGGGCTGAGGTTGGGGCAGGAAACCACACGTCTCCCACTTCCTTCTCCCCAGGCACCTTGTCTGGACTCCCGGCCCAGTGAGGAGTCCCTGATTCATGAGCCCAGCGCTTGTTCACAAGGCAGAAGCTTAGCCTTAAAGCTGCCCCAAGTCATCTTTCTCCAATTCAAAGAGGGTGGGGAAGAGGCACTAGAATTACCTCCACTGGGGCTGAGACTCTCAGCACTACCTTGGGACAAATTCCCCCCGGCCCCACTGTGATCCTCAGTTTCTTCATCCGTAAAATGTAGAGAATAATCCCTACCTCACAGAGTAAAATCGAGGTGGGGAAACCACCTCAGGTTAATAAACTAGGAGGAACCCTGGACTGGGGTTCAGGGCTCCTTTTTGAAAATTAGAACCCAGAGACTGGCGGTCAATAAGCTCAGTGACTGGAGGTCACATCCCCTTGGCTCTGGAGGGCTCTGGAGTGGGATGAAGAATGCGGCCCGGTATCACATCTTCTCGGGTAACACTGAAGGGCAGGGGCGCTTATTTCATTTCTGGAAAAGAATAATATTATCTAAGCACTCTAGATAGTATCCCATTTAATTTTCATAAGGTGGGTCCTATTAGTATCACCATTTGATATGTGAGGAAATAAAGCACAGAGAGGTTAAATAACTTACTCAAGGTCACACGGCTATTAAGTGGTAAAGGTGGGATTGGAACTCAGGTCTGACTCCAAAGAACTACTCTTAATCTCTGGGGGTGCGCAGGCTGGGCGAAAGAGGGCCAGCGGCCTCCCTCCTTCCCTCACCCAGTCCGATCGTCTCTCGTCTATTCCCTGTATACACACGTGTGCACCTACAGTTGCCCAGTGCTGAAGGACCCCTAGGTCCCAGCGGCCACGTTGCCGGGATGGGCAGACTGAGGCCACCGCCCACCTTCTGGTGCTTGCGCTCCTTCTCGATGCGGTCCATCCTCTCCAGGCGCAGTCGGTCCAGCTCTAGGCGCAGCTCGTCCAGCTCGGGCGCGACGTGGTGGCGGCTGACCAGCACCTCCAGGATCTCCAGGACACGCACGACCTTGGGCATGAGGCGCGCGATGGCCTCGCAGCCGTGCTGGTCGATGACCCGCTCGAACTCGTGGCCCACGAGCGACGCGATGTCGTACACGTCCATGACGGTCAGCTCCGCCACGTTCTTCTCCAGCGCCGACTCGGCCGCCAACGCCGACCCCCGGTCCTCCTCCATGGCCCCCCGCCCGGCCTCTCCCCCACCCCGCAAACTAGTGCAACTCCCAAACTTGCCGCTGTCGAGGGCAGCGCCGGGCCGGGCCCACCTCTCGCCGCCGCCGCCGGCCCGCGCTTAGCTGGCCCTCGAGCGAGGGCGCACCGGGGGGGCGGCGGGCGTCGGCATGGGCGGAGGCGGCGGGCCGGGAGCCGGGGGTCAGCGCGCGGGGGTCAGCCAGTCTCTGCGCCTGGCTCGGCCCGGAGCCTGCTCCCCAGTGGGGGGAGAACGAGGAGAAGGAGGAGGAGGCGAGGAAGGCGCGCGCGTGCGCAGGCCCGCGGCGCCTCCCAAGTTGGGAATCTGAGTTGGGCGCAATGGAGGCGCGGGGTCTGGCTGGAGAGCGGGCCCTGCTGCCCTCTGAAACAGCCCTTGCCGGCGGCTAGTCTCCACGCCCGGGGCCTGGCAAGGAAGGGCGGCCGTGGCTCCTCCGGGAAACTTTGGCGGCGGCGACGCCAGCTGATGAGCTCCCCCCGCGGGGATACCGCGCGCCCCGCCCCGATCCTGGCCTGGAGAGGGGCGCGCCCGGCTTCCGCCGCCCGAGGGCGCCCCGGCGTCCCCGCGGACACCGCACCCTCACCCACCGGCTCCGCAGCCCCCCGCCCCGCCGCTCCACCCGCGGGACCTTCCTTCCCCTCCCCCCCATCCCCCGCTCCAGCCGGTCCCCCCCATCCCCCGCTCCAGCCGGTCCCCCCCCCCCACCGCGCGTCCGGACGCGCCGCCCCTCCTCCAGTCAGGTCCTGGCTCCTCCTCTCTCACTCCCGCCCCGGCGGAGTCGAGACTAGCCCAGAAGAGAAGGGGGGGAGGTGGTAGGGGTGTGGGTTGCTGGTCTCTCTGGACGATTCAGTGTCTGGGGCGGCCCCTGAGCTGGAGAGAAATGGAGGGCTCAAGAGGTGCACTCCGGGATGCGGCCCATCCTGGGGAGGAGTCGAGGACCCCACGGCTCGTAGACCCCGTCCGACCAGGTCACCGGGCGGACCTGGCGGCGCCAGGCCCTGCGCTCCAGGAGAGGCGCCCGGGAGAGGGGCAGAAGGGTCGAGGGGTCCTCTGGTCCTTAAGCGGCCGGGCTGCGCTGCCCGCCAGCCACGTCTATGAGCGGCTCCTTGTGACCTAAAAACCACTTCACAGAGGAGGTGAGGCCGGGATTTGGATTTCAGCTTTCTTGTCCCAAGCCCTCTGTCCTTCTGACCTGGCTAGATCCACCTGTCCAGCAGACCACCCCTCCGCGTCCAGGCGAGCCTTCCCTGAACAGCCCCCCACCCCACGCATGCGTAATTAGGCGCCCTCCTGTGCATCCCCACATCCGCCTCCTACTCCCATAAAACTGCTCTTTGCATAGTTTTAACTGTGGTTACACATACTCCTCCCCCCATCAGACTGTAAGCTCCTTGAAGTCAGAAAAAACCCCTGAACGCCCTTGTAGCTGTAAAAACCCACCCCAACCTGACACATGTTAATTAAAACTAAAATTTTTTAAGGTTTAAAATGCATTGAGCTTTGGCTTCACATTTAGTTTAAAAATGCAGAGTGTTTACTATGGCCAGGCATTTTTCTAGGTACTTTACAAATATTTCCTCATTTACTCCACTACTTCTCAAAGTGTGGCCTGAAGACCACCAGGGTTCCCCAATACCCAAAGGGTCTCTACGAGGTCCCTTTTGCCGGCTATTTATCAGTGAGAGGCTAGATGTTCTTCATATACTGAAACACAGACCAGCATATCGTGATTGACTGAATATGCAGATGCAGATTTGTGGGTCCAGCTCTCTGATGATGAGCTAGACATTAAAGAGATTTGCAAAAATATGAGACAATGCCACTGTCCTTGGTACTTGTTTGTTTTGAAGCATGGTTATTTTTTATTAAAAAATATTAATGTTAGGGACTTCCCTGGTGGTCCAGTGGCTAAGACTCCGTGCTCCCAATGGAGGGGGCCCGGGGTTCGATCCCTGGTCAGGGAACTAGATCCCGCATGCCGCAGCTGAGAGTTTGCATGCTGCAACTAAAGATCCTGCATGCCACAACTAAGACCTGGCACAGCCAAGTAAATAAATAAAAATAAATATTAAAAAGAAAATTCATGTTAACATGTCATGTGTCTATTTTAAATTAATTTTTAAAAAACAGCTTAAATTTCTAGTTACAGTAGGTATCAATAGATATAACATATCTAACAAAATCTCTTTAGGGTCTTCAATGGTTCTTAAGAGTGCCCTCGGAAAAAGGTCCCTGAGAGCAAAAAGTTTGAGAACTGCTGCCTTACAACATCCAAAGAAGTATTATTCTCCCTACTTTACAAAAGAGGAAACTGAGGCACAGAGAAGCCAAGTCCCTCGCCCAAGGCCAGGCAAGCTGGTAAGTGCTAAAACTGGGGTCAGATCTGTGCACAGCAATCCAATAAAGTGGACCTATGATTATCCCCACCCTAAATCAAGAACAGTGAGGAATAGGGAGGGACATTAACTTCCTGTAGCTACTGTAACAACTTGCCATAAACTTGGTAACTTGAAACAACAGAAACATTCTCCACCAGTTCTGGAAGCGGGAAGTCTGAGATCAAGGTGCTGTCAGGGCCCTGCTCCCTCTGATGGCTCTAGAGGAGGATCCTTCCTGGCCGCTTCCAGCTGCCGGCTTCCTTAGCTCGTGGCAGCATCGCTCCAATCTCTGGCCTTCTCTGTATCTCTGTCTCCTCCTCTGAATCTCTTATAAGAACACTTATTGTTACATTTAGGACCTACCCACACAATCCAGAATGATCTTATCTCAAGATTCTTAATCATATCTGTACAAACACTTTGAAAAATAAGGTCACATTGACAGTTTCCAGGGATTAGGATGTGAACATAGCTATTTTGGGGGGGAGGGTGTGTGTCAGGAGGGGTGGCACCATTCAACTCACCACAAGAGGTTAAGTAACTTGCTTAGGGTACCACAGCGGGAGGGATGGAGCTGAACCCAGTGGGTGCCCATGGTGAACTAAGGGATAAATAATGAATGCCCAGATTGGGGCAACTTTACCCTCAAGGTAGCAAAGATGTACTGAGAGTCTGCTGGGAGGGGACAAGGGAAGAGGAGCCACAGTGCCAGCCTGCAGCCTGAGCCTCGGGACCAGGGCAGGAAAGGGATGGGAGAGTGGAAGGGATGAAAATGACTTTAGGAAGGGAAAGAGGAGGCAAGGGTCCAAGGTGACCCCCCCGCAAATGATGAGACTGAGTGCTTAGGAGAATGCTTACAATCTTAAAAAATGTAGGGAGAGGCAGTTGATCCTGATGCTTAAGCATCCAGACCTCTCTGCTTTGTGACCTTGGTCTAGTCACTGACTGGGTGTATCATGATCACACTTGAAAAAATTAATTTCTTCATATCAAATATCCAGTCTTCAAAATTTCAATTGTCTCATCAGTTTACTTCTTTAAAGTTTGTTTGTTTAACCCAAGATCCAAATAATGTTTACATATTGCAATTGGTTGATATGTCCCTTAGTCTCTTTTAATCCTCCATCTCTTTTTTTTTTCTTCTCCTTCCCTTGAAATCTATTAGTTGATGAAACAGGATTATTTGCCTTTTAGAGATTCTCAGTCTGGATTCTGATGATTTCACCACTGTGAAATTTCACCTTTAATATGTTTGTTCCCTATAGTTTCTTTAGACTGGTGTTGGATGGAGAGATTGATTTGAGTTGAGTTCAGTTTATTTGGTGGTGATGCATTCTAGCATCTTTCTTTATTTTGGAGGGATTTTGTTCTGTTTATTTAGCTATAGATCACATACAGTGACATGAACCCTTTTAAAGTGTGCCATTCGGTAGTTTTTAGTACATTTACAAGGTTGTGCAAGCATCACCACTCTCTAATTTCACATCTTCATTAACCTCCCCATAAAACCCTGTACCCATTAGCAGTCACCCTCCATTCCCCTCTGCCCCCAGCCCCTTGTGACCACGAATCTGCTTTCTGGGTCTACAGATTTGCCTGTTCTGAACATTTCATATAAATGGAATCATAGACTCTGTGGCCTTTTATGTCTGGCTTCTCCCACTTAGCATCATGTTTTTAAGGTTTATCTGTGTTGTAGCCTGTGTCAGTGCTTCCTTCCTCTTTACGGCTGAATCATGTCCCGTTGTAAGGATGGACCACATTTTGTTTATTCATCCATTGATGGACTTTTAGGTTGTTTCCACCTTCCCTGTTGTTTTGCCTGTTGTAAAAACAGTACTTTTCTTCAGATCACTTTGTAGGAACATCTTCTCCTCACAGATCTCCTTGTTTCTGGGAGATGACACAGGCTCCAGAAGAGGGTAGGGGGGAGATGGGAAAAGGGCTTTATCCAACCAGGGAACTCACAACTATTGAGTGAGTACCTTCTGTGTGCCAGGTGGGGCAATCCTGCGACCACCAAGCTGCTTTCTCTCTATGCATCTGCCTATTCTAGACATTTCGAATAAATGTAATCATACCCTATGTGCAGGAATAAGAGAAGACCATAGGCCACGTGTGTGAATCCCAGGTAAAAAATAGGCTCTATTTGTGTGAGTCAGCATACTGGATTGGATGGGGCAAGTTGGGGAGCGGTGGGGAAAGAGGTTGAAGAGAGGACCAGAAACTGATTCTGGGGCCAAGTTCATATTTGATGCAGTAAGTATGTTATATGATCTTCTGCAAGTCATTGAATCGTTCTTTGTCTTAGCTTTTCATCTGTAAAATGGGAATAACCCCAATCATACCTCCCTCCAGGATTTTTGTGGGGATTAAATGAGTTAAAATACGTAAAGTGTTTCGATCAGAGGCTGGCACGTAGCAAGAGCTACATTTATGTTAGCTATTGCTATTTATATTATTATTGTTGTTGTTGTTACTATTACATTTGCTTTTATTGTTACCCCTGAAGCATTTAGTTCAGAACAATGACATCATGGAATCAACACTGTTGTGTGACTGTTAGAGGAATTGGAAATTAGGGAAATCAAGTCCCATCAATTGTACCTGCAAAATATCTCTCAAATTCTTCCACTTTTCTTCACCTCCCTGAAACCACTCTAGCCCCACTTAATATTATTTCCCCTCCTGGAAGGCTACTGTAGGCTTCTAACCGAGTCGTCTGCTTCATCTTGTCTTCTTTCTAATCTGTCTTCTACACAGCAGCCAGTAATCTTGATAAACACGTACTTTTTATCACTCCAGGTATCAATGCCAAGTTACAATAAGCCCAAAGTCCTTCCCATGGCCGACAGGACTTTCATAGTGTCATCCGTGTCTACCTCTCCATCTTCATCTCACACTTAATCGGCTCACTCTCTAAGCACCAGCCACCCTGCTATTCCTTTAGTCCTTCTATGTACCATGGTTTATCTATTCCAAACTCAAATCCCTGGTAAGAGCATCCAAATGGCTGAGCTTGGGTCATAGCCAGTGCCCTGGGATCAGACGAAGCAAAGTTTAACTTTTTCAGCTTCCATCAAAGGAATAAAACTCTGCTTTCACCAAGAATCACACAGGGATGGATCACATAGGGGTGGACAGCCCAAACTTAGAAAGGGAGTTCAGATGCTGAACAGGAAACAACACATGACTTGTTGAGGGGGCCATGCAAATTTGGGTCCGAGCTGAATTGTTGGGAAACACTAGAAAAGGAATTAAAGATCAGTCCACTAGAGGGCCTCTTTCTCCATCCATTCCACACACAGCATTCAACCTCCCCTCCCAATAACACAGAACAGCTATCTAAAGACTATGGGCTTGCTGAAAGATTTGTGAATAAAAAGATATAATGTCTTTGAATTGCTTTAAAATAACCCACTGGGTCGGTGGGATGGTTGGGAATATGGATAAAATGAAGACTGGCCTTTTTGTTAATAATTGTTGAAGCTGGGTGATGGGTACATGGAACTTCATCATACTATTTTTCTTCCTTCTGTAATATTAGAAAATTTTCATTAGAAATTAAAAAAATTAATATAGACTATGGACTTGAGTGAATGGCAAAATATTAGCTTTCCTTGGATGAGTTTTGTTTCAGCCGTGGGTAAAAGAAGAGAGATTTGATGCCACCAACAGGAATAGAAGATCTGGAGGCAGGGAGGGGAGAAAGGATGAGTGGGTGCTGGGACCTCCCATGGTTATAGGGACAGGAGGAAGAGCCAGTTGCATGGGCATGTGGAAGAGAGAAGCAGTGATTATGTGGAAGGAGAAGTTACTGCTTCCTGGAAAATCGGGCTACCAGTGCCTGAGAAAGCACACTAGGACTGGAGAGGGAACTTCGGGGCACTAGAGTGTAGCTCCCCTGTGCTGTTGCCATAGACTATCTGATAGATTGAATGTCTGTGCCCTGCAAATTCATATGTTGAAAACCTAACCCCGCAATGTGATGATGTTAGGGGAAGGGGCCTCTGGGAGGTGATGAGGTCATGAGGATGGAGCCCTCATGCATAGGATTAGTGCTCTTATAAAAGAAATGCTGGAAACTCCTCACCCCTCCCACCACGTGAAAAGACAGAGGTCTGTGAACCAGGAAGGGAGTTCTCACCAGACACCAGATCTGCCAGTGCCTTGATCTTGGACTTCCAGCCTCCAGAACTGTGAGAAATAAATTTCTGTTGTTTATAAACCACCCAGTCTATGGTACATTTTTTTTACCTCCTTTTTAAAAAAATTGAGGTATAGTTAACATACATTGTGTAAGTTTAAGGTATACAACATGTTGATTTGATCCCTTTATGTATCGCAGTATGACTGCCACCGTAGCATTAGCTGACATCTGCATGTCTATGGTTTTTTGTTATAGCAGCCAAAGCTGATGAAAACAGACTAGTTTACGAGGACCCTTATTTTTCAGGAGACTGAGTAGTCTTCTGCTCTACTTGCCCTGTCCCTTGGGCTCAATCCCAAGGGCTGACCACCTGAAATAGCCTCACACCCTCTCTTCTACCCACAAGAACCTTGACTTCCCATGGTTGTTAATCTAGATTATCTTCCTCTTCCTTACTCCCTCCTCCTCCTCCTTTAATTTGATAGACTTGAGATGGTCGTGAACTGTTCTCATATCGTCATTACATCTTTAAACACCAGTACGTCACGCAAGACTCAGTTTGTTCTGCAGTGATTCTACTTAATGGTCAACCCCCGTCCCCCAACTCAAGGACATTATATGGAAGATAATAATGTCCCCAAACCCATCGTGGAAAACCTTAGTAACAAGAGTCTTTAAAGTGCATTGGGCACGCTCTCTGAATTTCAATGTCTGTTTCCACCTGTAAATACTGGGTCTGTGTAGATTTTCCATTACAGTTACATTAATTTGGTAGCACTTCTCTGCTTTGAGGGTCTCATCCACTTAAATGGTTGGGCTCTTAATTAAATAAAATGTTTAAAGAAAAATATTTAAATAGTAAAAAAATCACCCACTGCCCTTGTATGGGTTCCTTAAAAAGCTTATGAGCTAATGCTTTACTGGAGGGTATGATAGCAGGGAAGCAAGAGTCAGGGAAGAAGGGAAGTGAGGCTGAAAAGGAGGGAGAGCAAATTCAAGGTGGAATATTAGCGAAGTTGGTCCAGCTTTGCAGGAACACTCAGCCGGATGCTTAATCTAATGGGAGGTCTCTGGGGAGAATGTGTGAAACTGCTGAACCTCAGAACTGTCCAATAGCACAGACAGGGGTATTGGGAGGGTATATGGAGGGTGGGGAGAAGATGAGCGATTTATCTGCCCGCTCCTTTATGTCTCTCATTAGTCCTCCCCTTGGGGCATTAACCTCCCCGCTTCTCTAGGCAGATCTCCCCTAGTTGGGTTGGTCCTGGTGCTGAGACAGCCGCAGCCTTTGCCCCTGTGGTTTCTGAGACCATCAGAACTTGTAGGAGCTGAGGTGACCCTGGCACTGCACAGGGTTCTGGCACCACAGGAACAGTGTGAGCTGTAGCTGATGCTGTTCATGCCGGGAAGAGAGGCAAGTATCCCAGGTGGAGGTGGGGGAGGGTACAGGTGGGACAGACGGCTCTGGGTCTGCCACACCCATAATCCGTCCATTTACAAACTTATGGATGCGGGCTTCCCTGGTGGCGCAGTGGTTGAGAGTCCGCCTGCTGTTGCAGGGGACGCGGGTTCGTGCCCCGGTCCGGGAAGATCCCACATGCCGCGGAGCGGCTGGGCCCGTGAGCCATGGCCGCTGAGCCTGCGCGTCCGTCCACAATGGTGAGAGGCCCGCGTCCCGCAAAAAACAAAACAAAACAAAAGTTATGGATGCAGTAGGCTTCCTCCCATCCCATTTCACTCCCAGGTAACTACTGTTGACAGTTTGATCCATGCGCTTCCTGATTTTTTCCTGAGAATATCTAAACACACATTTATTTTTAAAATGGAAGCATGACATACATATTAGTAAGCAATTTGCTTTTGTCACTTAACATTACCCTGTAATTATCTTTCCAGCTCAGCATATATACATCTACTTCGTTCTTTTTTTCTTTCTAAATAGATAATCCTGCCTCATTCTTGTAAATGATTGTATAATTTTCTGTTTTATGGATGTACTGTAATTTACCTGATTATTTCTCCCTTGATAGACATTCACACTATTTCCCGGTTTGGGCTATTTTAAACAACATTGCTGTGTAAGTCCAGGCAAGTTTTGGTTCTTTCAATTTGATGGGAAGTGAGTGGCTAAAATACGTTACATCCTCATCTGTCCAGCACCTCCATTCCTGCCTATAGATTAGGCAGTAAGGAGGAGGCTGCAGGCCACAGCTCACCCTGCAGAGAGCCAGCCCCGGGCTATGTTGGTGCTGGGCGGGGGTGGGGGTGGTGCTGGGGAGAGCGGGTAGGGGGTCCCCCCCCACTGCAGCCACGCATCTTTCTAAAGTGTAGACTGTAGTGTTAGGAGGAAACTACTACAGGATTTGAGCTTTGGTTGGGTGGCTCCAGGGAGAGTTTAAGGATCTGGGAGTTTGCTCTAGAGTGGGTGCTGTCAGGAAGCAGGGACGATTCTAGGATCCGGGCTCTTAATAAATCTTATCTATACGGAGGACAGACTGGAGAGAAGCTGAGGCTGTAATTGGTACAGAAGCAGCCGTCACTCACATTCGCCAAGAGAGGGATAGATCTGGCATCTTGTGGCCTGGACCACGTTCCTGTTGTCCTGTTCCATCACCATCCCGGAGCGACCTCGGCCGATGTTGCTGTTCTGTGAAATTGTTCTCTCAACGGGAGAACAGCAAGGCCAGCTGATTGTGCCAGGTCAGCAAGTGTACATTTGGTGCTGCTCCCCTCGTTCTCAAAGCTGTGAAGGTTGTTTGATATTCAAGGTGGAAGTAAGGTCTAGGAAAAAGCAAAACTTGACCCTGACCAGCTTCGGAACGTGATCAAATGTCAAAGGCACAACCTCTCCTGGCTGCCTTTATGCCTGGACCTGGCTGTTTCTGGACTACATCTTGGACAGCTGAGAATTCTTCCCTGTTATTTATTTATTTATTATTACTATTTTTTTTTTCCCGTACGCGGGCCTCTCACTGCCGTGGCCCCTCCCGTTGCGGAGCACAGGCTCCAGACGCGCAGGCTCAGCGGCCATGGCTCACGGGCGCAGCCGCTCTGCGGCATATAGGATCTTCTTGGACCGCGGCACGAACCCGTGTCCGCTGCATCAGCAGGCGGACTCTCAACCACTGCGCCACCAGGGAAGCCCTCTTCCCTGTTATTTTAAATAGCTTCATTGAGATATAGTTCATATGCCATGAAATCCACACATTTAAAGGGTACAGTTCAATGGCTTTAGTATGTTCACAGATAATGTCAACCGTCACTACTATCTAATCCCAGAACATTTTTTCTTTTCTTTTCTTTTTTTTATGGCTGAGTTGTACAGCTTGCAGGATCTTAAGTTCCCCGATCAGGGATCGAAGCCAGGCCCCCGCAGTGAAAGCACTGAGTCCTAACCACTGGACCCCCAGGGAATTCCCAGAACATTTTCATTGCTCCAAACAGAAGCCCCTACCAGGGGTGAAGGCGGGGAAGGGATAAGTTGGGAGATTGGGATTGACATATACACACTACTATATATAAAATAGATAACTGGGAATTCCCTGGCGGTCCAGTGGTTAGGACTCTGCATTTCCACTGCAGGGGGCATGGGTTTGATCCCTGGTTGGGGAACTGAGATCCCACACGCCGTGAGGTGTGGCAAAATAAAATAAAATAAAATAAAAAATAATGAATAAGGACCTACTCTATAGCCCAGGGAACTCTACTCAATACTCTGTAATGGCCTATATGGGAAAACAATCTAAAAAAAATGAATATACATATATGAATAACTGATTCACTTTGCTATACAGCAGAAACTAACACAACATTGTAAATCAACTATACTCCAATGAAAATTAAAAAAAAAAAAGAAGCCCTGTTAGCAGTCACTTCCTATTTCCTCCACCACAGACCGAGGAAACCACTAATCTACTCTCTGTCTCTATGGACTTGCCTACTTTGGACATTTCATATAAATAAAATCATACAATGCATAGCCTTCTGTGACTGGCTTCTTTCACTTAGCCTAATGTCTTCAAGGACAATCCTTGTTGTAGCAGGAATCAGTACTCTATTCCTTTTCATGGCTGATAATGTTCCATCAGAGGGATAGACTACATTTTGTTTATCCATTCATCTGTCAGTGAACTCCTGGGGTCAATGGGCTTTCCCTGTGGTTTGCTTGTGGTAAAAACAGTACGTTCCTTCTGGAAGCTCAAGTCACTTTGTAGGAACATTTACCTCCTCATAGAACTCCTTGTTTCTCAGAGCTGAACCGGGCTCCAGAAGAGAGTGGGAAAGAAAAGGGAAAAGGGCTGGAATTCCCTGGCTGCCCAGTGGTTAAGGCTCCACGCTTCCACTGAAGGGGGCACGGGTTCAATCCCTGGTCGGGGAACTAAGATCCCACACGCTGCGAGGTGCGACCAAAAGTAAAAAAAAAAAAAGAAAAGGGAAAAGGGCTTTATCAAGCCGAGAAGCTCACAGCTATTCTGTATGCCAGTCCCACCTGCAAAGATGAAGTGCAGTCCAAAGTGCAAAGATAAATTAGGACAGGAGACGCTGCCCTCAAGGAGTTCATCGTCCAGTGAGTAGAGAGGATACATGCGTTGTTTTGCCTGTCAGGATCCATCCTATTTTTCTGATTTTCCTTGGGGGAACCACCCTTCTCTTGCTCTCTGGTTCCCAGGAAGGAGAAACCAGGGCCTGACCAATCAGCACCATCCAACCCGTGGGGCTAGTGGTTCGCTCAGGGGTGGGCATTGACTTCAGACAGTCCAATGAGATTCCATCACACTTTTACTGGACCTCTTGAAAAAGGCAAATTTTTGTTTTGGTTGGTTGTTTTTTCCTATTGGGTTGCTGAGAAAATAGGCTGGAAGCCTGGGGCTCTTGGTGGCCATCTTGCCATGATCTGGGGAGAGCCAGTATGGGTAAGAGGTCAACAGGGAGGAAAGCAGGGCTAAGAGACATCCTGGGATGTCATTGGAGCAGCTGGGTCAAGCTGTGCCTTATTTTTTGCTACTTCTAGGCTTTTCAGCTATATGAACCAATAATTTTTAAGAACTAATAAAAAAATTAATTGTGGCAATGGTTGCACAACTCTGTGACTATAACTAAAACCATTGAATTGTACACTTTAAAATGGGTGAATTATATGGTATATAAATTATATCTGAATAATAACAAAATAAAATAACACAAGGTAAGGACTATGATAGGACCATTCACAGGATTGAAACCCAAAGTAAGAACAGGTCAGTCTGGGGAAAGGAGAAGGCAAGCAGCCTGCCTGAGGAAATATTACTCCATTTTACAGATGAGAAACTAAAGACCCTCCCAGAAAGGAACTGAGTGTGAGCATTTGAGTGAGTGACAGGGCTAAGAATTAAAGGGATTAGTACTTTCTAGCCCATGACCTAGTCTCTGAAAACATAGTCTCTACTTACATGCTGTCAAAATTTCTAAGCCGTGCCACCAATTAATTGACCTCAATTATTTTAAAGCATTTATAGCATCGAGCCTGCTCACCACAAACATCTCCAAACAGACATGGGGGAAGTCTTTGTAGCTGTAATGTCTCTTGTTTTGGATTTCCAGAGTTTGTTAAAACTCTTCCACAGCTCAAACTGGCTTAAGCAAAAAAGTTATACAAATAAGAAATCCAGCATGTGGACTTCAAGCACAGGTGGATCCAGGGGCTCAGCTACATCGTCTGACTTCTGCTATTCTCTGCCCCTCAGCTCCAGGTTTGCACCATGTTGATGCCACTCTCGTGCAGGCTCTCGACACATGGTGGCCAAGGTAGCATTCAGGACCTCTAGGATTACATCCTACCTGTTCAGTGACCTCAGAAAATTCAGTGGATTTCCATTGCATATCATTGGCTCAGCTTGGGACACATGCCCACTCCTGGACCAATCACTGTACTTAGGGACATGGATGTTGCTGATTGGTCAGGCTTAGCGCCAGAGGCTGGGGGCAGTCCATCTGAGTGGCATGGGATAAGATAGGAGGGAGGAGAATCCTCTTACAGAGGGGAGAATGGATGTTGAGCAGACAAAGTAAAAATCAATATTTAGTTTGGGACCAGGAAGCTCATAGTACTTGCTCACACTGTAGAAAAATAGCCATCTGACAAAGTTGATCTTAAAAACTTTCTTTTTAATACTTCAATTTCACCTTCATGACCTGGACTATCCTTTTCTTTTCACTTAATTATCCAAATCTTCAAGTATTGTTCCTCTCTCTTCACTAATATCCTCACCAGTGGCTCCTAGGATCAAGAATGGACCCCTTCTGGGACTTCCCTGGCAGTACAGTGGTTAAGACTCTGCTTCCAATGCAGGGGGTGCAGGTTCAATCCCTGGTTGGGGAGCTGGGATCCCACATGCCACGTGGCATGACCATGAAAAAAAAATAAAAAGAATGGCTCCCTTCTGTTCTGTAGCATTTTCTACTTGGATTACCCCCTTCAGCCTGTAATTAATTACTTCCACGTATTGTTCCCTGTGTGTATGCAGAACCCATCAAAGGGGCCCAGGGTCATGTGACCCAGCCTTCACATTCAGCCACAGCCTCACATTTAGACTTTTCATTTTACAGAAGCTAATTTGCCATTGTGTTTGCCATTCAGGACAGGAGTTTGTATCGGTCAGAAAATAGAACTCACTTGAGGTCTTTCCAACAGAAAGTTTTAATGTAGGAAACCAGTTAAACAGATGCATAAGTTACCTACTGCTGTGTAACAAGTTGCCCCAAAACTGAGTGGCTTAAAACAACAATAATCATTATCTTTCTTTTTAAATAAATAAATAAATTTATTTTATTTATTTATTTTTGGCTGTGTTTGGTCTTTGTTGCTGCACACGGGCTTTCTCTAGTTGTGGTGAGCTGAGGCTACTCTTCGTTGCAGTGGACGGGCTTCTCATTGTTGTGGGTTCTCTTGTTGCCGAGCACCGGCTCTAGGCACGTGGGCTTCAGTAGTTGTGGCTTGCAGGCTCTAGAGCGCAGGCTCAGTAGTTGTGGTGCATGGGCTTAGCTGCTCTGCAGCATGTGGGATCTTCCCGGACCAGGGCTTGAACCTGTGTCCCTTGCATTGGCAGACGGATTCTTAACCACTGTGCCACCAGGGAAGCTCATAATAATCATTATCTTTCATGCTTTCTGTAGATCCGGAATTCAGGAGCAGTTTGGCTGAGTGGTCCTGATACAGGATCTCTCAGGAGATTGCAGTCAACGTATTGGCAGGGACTGCAGCGTCTGAAGACTTAACTGGGTCTGGAGGAGCCACCTCCACGATGGTGCCCTCACATTGCTGTTGATGGGAGGCCTGAGTTCCTCTCTGTGTGGGCATCTCCCAGAGCTGCTTGAGTGTCCTCATGACATGGTAGATGGCTTCCCACAGAGGAAGTGAGTCAAGAGAACAAGAAGGAAGACAGCAGAAGCAAGAACTACAATTCTGCAGCCTGTGGAAGGAAAACCACATTCACATAGAGATTGACAAAATGAAAAGGCAGAGGACTTTGTACCAGATGAAGGACCATGATAAAACCCCAGAAAAACAACTAAATGAAGTGGAGATAGGCAACCTTCCAGAAAAAGAATTCAGAATAATGATAGTGAAGATGATCCAGGACCTCAGAAAAGCAAAGGAGGCAAAGATCGAGAAGATGCAAGAAATGTTTAACAAAGACCTAGAAGAATTAACAAACAAACAGAGATGAACAATACAATAACTGCAATGAAGAATCAATAGCAGAATAACTGAGGCAGAAGAATGGATAAGTGACCTGGAAGACAGAATGGTGGAATTCACTGCCACCGAACAGAATAAAGAAAAAAGAATGAAAAGAAATGAAGACAGCCTGAGACCTCTGAGACAACATTAAATGCAAAAACATTCTCATTATAGGGGTCCCACAAGGAGAAGAGAGAGAGGAGGGACCCGAGAAAACATTTGAAGAGATTATAGTCGAAAACTTCCCTAACATGGGAAAGGAAATAGCCAACCAAGTCCAGGAAATGCAGAGAGTCCCATACAGGATAAACCCAAGGAGAAACACGCTGAGACACGTAGTAATCAAATTGACAAAAATTAAAGACAAAGAAAAAGTATTGAAAGCAACAAGGGAAAAATGACAAATAACATACAAGGGAACTCCCATAAGGTTAACAGCTGATTTCTCAGCAGAAACTCTACAAGCCAGAAGGGAGTGGCATGATATACTTAAAGTGATGAAAGGGAAGAACCTACAACCAAGATTACTCTACCCGGCAAGGATCTCATTCAGACTTGATGGAGAAATCAAAAGCTTTACAGACAAGCAAAAACTAAGAGAAATCAGCACCACCAAACCAGCTCTACAACAAATGCTAAAGGGACTTCTCTAGGCAGGAAACACAAGAGAAGGAAAAGACCTACAATAAGAAACCCAAAACAATTAAGAAAATGGTAGTAGGAACATACATATCGATAACTACCTTAAATGTAAATGGATTAAATGCTCCAACCAAAAGACATAGATAGACTGGCTGAATGGATACAAAAACCAGACCCATATATATGCTGTCTACAAGAGACCCACTTCAGACCTAGGGACACATACAGACTGAAAGTGAGGGGATGGAAAAAGATATTTCGTGCAAATGGAAATCAAAAGAAAGCTGCAGTAGCAATACTCATATCAGATAAAATAGACTTAAAATAAAGAATGTTATAAGAGACAAGGAAGGACACTACATAATGATCAAGGGATCAATCCAAGAAGAAGATATAACAATTATAAATACATATGCACCCAAAGTAGGAGCACCTCAATACATAGAGAACTGCTAACAGCTATAAAAGAGGAAATCGACAGTCACACAATAATAGTGGGGGACTTTAACACCTCACTTATACCAATGGACAGATCATCCAGACAGAAAATTAATAAGGAAACACAAGCTTTAAATGACACAATAGACCAAATAAATTTAATTGATATTTATAGGACATTCCATCCAAAAACAGCAGATTACACTTTCTTCTCAAGTGCACACGGAACATTCTCCGGGATAGATCACATCTTGGGTCACAAATCGAGCCTTGGTAAATTTAAGAAAATTGAAATCATATCAAGCATCTTTTCCGACCACAACGCTATGAGATTAGAAATGAATTACAGGGGAAAAAACGTAAAAAACACAAACACATAGAGGCTAAACAATACGTTACTAAATAACCAAGAGATCACTGAAGAAATCAAAGAGGAAATCAGAAAACACCTAGAGACAAATTACAATGAAAACACGATGATCCAAAACCTATGGGATATAGCAAAAGCAGTTCTAAGAGGGAAGTTTATAGCAATACAAGCCTACCTCAAGAAACAAGAAAAATCTCCAATAAACAATCTAACCTTACACCTAAAGGAACTAGAGAAAGAAGAACAAACAAAACCCAAAGTTAGCAGAAGGAAAGAAATCATAAATATCAGAGCAGAAATAAATGAAATAGAAACAAAGAAAACAATAGCAAAGATCAATAAAACTAAAAGCTGGTTCTTTGAGAAGATAAACAGAATTGATAAACCTTTAGCCAGACTCATCAAGAAGAAGAGGGGGAGGACTCAAATCAATAAAACAAGAAATGAAAAAGTAGTTACAACAGACACCGCAGAGATACAAAGCATCCTAAGAGACTACTACCAGCAACTCTATGCCAATAAAATGGACAACCTGGAAGAAACAGACAAATTCTTAGAAAGGTATAACCTTCCAAGACGGAACCAGGAAGAAATAGAAAATATGAACAGACCAATCACAAGTAATGAAATTGAAACTGTAATTAAAAATCTTCCACCAGGGGCTTCCCTGGTGGCACAGTGGTTAAGAATCCGCCTGCCAATGCAGGGGACACGGGTTTGAGCCCTGGTCCAGGAAGATCCCACATGCCGCGGAGCACCTAAGCCTGTGCGCCACAACTACTGAGCCTGAACTCTAGAGCCCATGAGCCACAACTACTGAAGCCCGCGCGCCTAGAGCCCATGCTCTGCAACAAGAGAAGGCACTGTAATGAGAAGCCTGTGCACTGCAACAAGGAGTAGCCCCTGCTCTCCACAACTAGAGAAAAGCCCCTGCGCAGCAACAAAGACCCAATGCAGCCAAAAATAAATAAATAAAATAAATTTATTTAAAAAAATATGGCTTAAAAAAAAATCTTCCAAAAAACAAAAGTCCAGGACCAGATGGCTTCATAGGTGAATTCTATCAAACATTTAGAGAAGAGCTAACACCCATCCTTCTCAAATACTTCCAAAAAATTGCAGAGGAAGGAACACTCCCAAACTCATTCTACAAGGCCACCACCCTGATACTAAAACCAGACAAAGATACTACAAAAAAAGAAAATTACAGACCAATATCACTGATGAATATAGATGCAAAAATCCTCAACAAAATACTAGCAAACAGAATCCAGCAACACATTAAAAGGATCAAACACCATGATCAAGTGGGATTTTGCCCAAGGGATGCAAGGATTCTTCAATATATGCAAATCAATCAATGTGATACACCATATTAACAAATTGAAGAATAAAAACCATATGATCATCTCAATAGATGCAGAAAAAGCTTTTGACAAAATTCAACACCCATTTATGATAAAAACTCTCCAGAAAGTGGGCATAGAGGGAACCTACCTCAACATAATAAAGGCCATATATGACAAACCCACAGCAAACCTCATTCTCAATGGTGAAAAACTGAAAGCATTTCCTCTAACATGAGGAACAAGACAAGGATGTCCACTCTCATCGGTATTATTCAACATAGCTTTGGAAGTCCTAGCCTCGGCAGTCAGAGAAGAAAAAGAAATAAAAGGAATACAAATTGGAAAAGAAGAAGTAAAACTGTTGCTGTTTGCAGCTGACATGATACTATACATACAGAATCCTAAAGATGCCACCAGAAAACTACTACAGCTAATCAATGAATTTGGTAAAGCTGCAGGATATAAAATTAATGCACAGAAATCTCTTGCATTCCTATACACTAATGATGAAAAATCTGGAAGAGAAATTAAGGAAACACTCCCATTTACCATTCCAACGAAAAGAATAAAATACCTAGGAGTAAACCTACCTAAGGAGATAAAAGACCTGGACTCAGAAAACTATCAGACACTGATGAAAGAAATCAAAGATGATACAAACAGATGGAGAGATATACCATGTTCTTGGATTGGAAGAATCAATACTGTGAAAATGACTATACTACCCAAAGCAATCTACAGATTCAATGCAGTCCCTATCAAATTACCAGTGACATTTTTTAAAGAACTAGAACAAAAAATCTTAAAATTTGTATGGAGACACAAAACACCCCAAATAGCCAAAGCAGTCTTGAGGGAAAAAAATGGAGCTGGAGGAATCAGACTCCCTGACTTCAGACTATACTACAAAGCTACAGTAATCAAGACAATATGGTACTGGCACAAAAACAGTAATATAAATAAATGGAACAGGATAGAAAGCCCAGAGATGAATCCATGCACCTCTGGTCAACTAATCTATGACAAAGGAGGCAAGGATATACAATGGAGAAAAGACAGTCTCTTGCATAAGTGATGCTGGGAAAACTGGACAGCTACGTGTAAAAGAATGAAATTAGAACACTCCCTAACACCATACACAAAAATAAACTCAAAATGGATTAGAGACCTAAATGTAAGACCAGGCACTATAAAACTCTTAGAGGAAAACATAGGAAGAACACTCTGACATAAATCACAGCAAGATCTTTTTTGATCCACCTCCTAGAATAATGGCAATAAAAACAAAAATAAACAAATGGGACCTAATGAAACTTAAAAGCTTTTGCACAGCAAAGGATACTACAAACAAGATGAAAACACAACCCTCAGAATGGGAGAAAATATTTGCAAATGAATCAACAGACAAAGGATTAATCTCCAAAATATATAAACAGCACATGCAGTTCAATATTAAAAAAACAAACAACCCAATCAAAAAATGGGCAGAAGACCTAAATAGACATTTCTCCAAAGAAGACATACAGATGGCCAAGAAGCAAATGAAAAGCTGCTCAACATCACTAATTATTAGAGAAATGCAAATCAAAACTACAATGAGGTGTCACCTCACACCAGTTAGAATGGGCATCATCAGAAAATCTACAAATGACAAATGCTGGAGAGGGTGTGGAGAAAAGGGAACCCTCTTGCACTGTTGGTGGGAATGTAAATTGATACAGCCACTATGTAGAACAGTATGGATGTTCCTTAAAAAACTAAAAATAGAATTACCATATGACCCAGCAATCCCAGTACTGGGCATATATGCAGAGAAAACCATAATTCAGAAAGACACATGCACCCCAATGTTCATTGCAGCACTCTTGCATTAGCCAGCACATGGAAGCAACCTAAATGCCCATCGACAGACGAATGGATAAAGAAGTCGTGGTACATATATAAAATGGAATGTTACTCAGCCATAAAAAGGAACGAAATTGAGTCATTTGTTGATATGTGGATGAATCTAGAGACTGTCATACAGAGTGAAGTAAGTCAGAAAGAGAAAAACAAATATCGTATATTAACGCATGTACGTGGAGCCTAGAAAAATGTTGCAGATGAACCAGTTTGCAGGGCAGAAATAGAGACACAGATGTAGAGAACAAATGTGTGGACACCAAGGCGGGAAAGTGGTGGGTAGTGGGTGGTGGTGGTGGGATGAATTGGGAGATTGGGATTGACATATACACGAATATGTATAAAATAGATAACTAATAAGAACCTGCTGTATAAAAATAAAATAAAATAAAATTCAAAAATTCATAAAAAATAAAAAAAGAAAAAGTCGAGAGAGAGAGAGAGAGAGAGAGGGAGAACAAGGAAGAAACAACAACAGTTCCTTTTCTGACCTAGCTTTGGAAGTCACAGACTGTCACATCTTCCACATTCTCTTAGGCAAAGGTCAGTCACTAAGTCAATTCTGCCTCCCATTCCAGGGGAGGGGAATTAGGGTCCTATATATATATATATATATATATATATATATATATATATATATATATATATATACACATATATATATATACACATATATATATATATATATTTTTTTTTTTTGCCTGTGCTGTGCAGCATGTGGGATCTTAGTTCCCCGACCAGGGATCGAACCCGTGCCCCCTGTAGTGGAAGCGCAGAGCCCTAACCACTGGACCGCCAGGGAATTCCCTAGGCTCCACCTTTTGAAGGGCGGAGGATCACGGAATTCCTGGATATATTTTGAAACCATCGTAACAGGCAGTGATAGAGCTGAGGAACCCAACAGGATGGTGAGACAGTGCACAGATTAACAAAAGCAGAAAGACACCAACCCATTTAGGACTAGAGAAAGGAAGGGACGAATTAGGACTGTCAAAGCTCAGGACCCAGGACCACGCAGTGGAATCGGGACCTTCAGAGGAGCTGGAGCCTTGAACATGCAGTCATTAGCGGAGGTGCTTCCCAAAGCAGTGAGGGAGACAAATGCTCTGGCTTCTTCCTTCCTCCGCCCTCTAATCTTCCACCAGTGCCTGGAACCGGCTGAACCTACCAGGAAGCTGAGTGAAAGGGAGCCTGGGAAACAGATTTCCTTGTGATGCAGAGGTGAGCAGAGAGGTCTGGGATGGGTCTGAGATTAAAGGCCTAGCACGGAGTCCCCCAGAACAGCTTATTTGATTAAGTGCTGATGTTGTGGTCAAACTTGTATTGAATTTTCATTATTTTTTATATCAATATTGTTATTAATAAAGTGACTTAAAAAAATTTTTGGTTGTGTTTTCGTTGCTGCGCATGGGCTTTCTCTAGTTGCCGCGAGCAGGGGCTACTCTTCATTGCGGTGCGCGGCCTTCTCATTGCAGTGCCTTCTCTTGTTGCAGAGCACAGGCTCTAGGCGCATGGGCTTCAGTAGTTGTGGCGTGCAGGCTCAGTAGTTGTGGCTTGTGGGCTCTAGAGTGCAGCCTCAGTAGTTGTGGCGCATGGGCTTAGTCGCTTCGTGGCATGTGGGATCTTCCCGGACCAGGGCTTGAACCTGTGTCCCCTGCATTGGCAGGCGGATTCTTAACCACTGTGCCACCAGGGAAGTCCCTAAAGTGACATTTTAAAACTGAAAATGAGGGACTTTCCTGGTGGGCCAGTGGTTAAGACTCCGTGCTTCCACTGCGGGGGGCACGGGTTCCATCCCTGGTTGGGGAACTAAGATCCCACACGCCGTGTAGCGTGGAAAAAAAAAAACTGAAAAAAGAAAAGAAAAATGAAAGAAAATTCTCCAGTCTCCTTTACTCTTTCCTAATTTTAAAAAAGACTTCTGTGGGACCAGAAGGGAAGGGGAATGTTAATGCCCAGACAGGAGAAAGCTGATTTAGGCTTTCTGTGGAAACAGCCTTTGTTCTTCTCTTTAAAACTTGTCAGCATTGGAGAACTGACTATGCAACTGATGCAAATCCCTCATCACTTCCTAACCTGGTTTCCTAGTCTCTGCCACAACAAGCCTCTGATTCCACGAAGAAATAATTTATCTTGTCCACTCTATGTCCATACAAGAATGTGTACGTGAATGTTCATAGCAGATTTCCTAATAATAACCAAAAAGTGGAAACAACCCAACGTCCATCAATGGGTGAATGGGTAAACAAAATATGGTCTATCCACATAATACAGTATTGTTCTGCCATAGAAAGGAATGGTATACTGACACAGGCTACAACGTGGATGAACCTTGAAAACATTATGCTGGGTGAAAGAAGCTGGTCACAAAAGGCCACATATTGTATGATTTCCTCCCACAGAGACAGAAAGGAGATCAGCCTGGGGTGGGGGGCGGTATGGGGAATGGGGTATGACTGCTAATAAGTCAGCATTTCTTTTTGGGTGATGAAATGTTTTGGAACTAGACAATGTTGATGGCTGAACAACTCTGCGGGTGACCTGACAAATCCTGAGAGTCTGTAGTTCTTTGAATTAATTTGTCTTCAGATCCTGAAATATTGTTGAAAGATACTTGATGAGTAATTATGACAAGGGTGCTAAAAAGAAAAACCTGGGCAAAGAAGAAAATATACCATGTAGTTGATAGATTTTATAGTTTGTGATTAGAGTTACTTTTGTCTCTTTTCCAATTTTTGATAGCACCATTACTTTTATAATATAACATATACATTTATAGATGACTTCTGGCTGCATCTTTGGTTTGGCCACCACCATGTTTTCAAAAATTGGAGTTGAATGTATTTAGATACAGCATCTATGCTTCAGTTTGCCACACTCCTCCCTACTCCCTATTGCCTTAAGCTGATGCCATCTCAATAAACTGCCTGATCCCTGAAGGCATTTGGATTTGGGTCCCATGACTTACATAATAAAACCCCCATAATATACAATTCACTGTGGTCCACTGAGATGCTAAGTGTCCACATTTTAAATCCCTGACAAGTGGAGTTAGAATGTTATTTAATCAGTTTGAAAATGAAAATTAACATTTAACATCCAGATAAAAATAGAATTGTTCTTGGTACTTTTCTACAGAGTTGGGTTGCTTGGGAAGTAAAAAAGGCTATATTTGTCAGTTTATTTCACTTTAATAGGAAACCTCTTAAGGTACAAGCAGAAAGAGATTTACTATAGGGAAATAGTGGCTTCTAAATGGGCTGGTGAGGCTGGAGAAGCAAGCTCTAGGCTGAGCCTCCCTCCAGTGAAGGCTGCCAGGATAACATTATGGAACTGACCTGCCAGGAAAAGCAGGGCCTTTTGCAAGGTGGGGAATCAGGGGACCATTACTAGAACTCTGAGTTCAGTAACACATTTTCACAGCCAGGAACCTTCCATCACCCAAGCTGCACCTGTTTATTGACACCTGAGTGGGAAACTGGATACTGGGCCACTACTGCCCCCTATTGCCTGATAGCCTTTGAAGAAATAATCCCTCAAACTTGCACAGCACATTTATGTACATAGCGTCACCGGATCCTCATGATAACTTTACCAGACAAGCAAAGAATGTGGTGGCACATTTTTTATAGATAGGGAAATTAAGGTTCAGAGAGGTGATGGAACATAATTAAGGTCACACAGCTATGTGCAACACTGGAGTAACAATCCATATCTCATCTTCAGGCCAGTTCAGTGAACTTGATATGTCAGCTAACATGTCATGAGTGAGGTTTTTTGTGGCCCTATGCTACAGCCTAAGAGCATAGTACAGACATGCCAGGGCTAGTGCCTCATGAGTGACACAGACTGGTAAATAACGATAACTCAGTAGGCACAAATCTGCCTTGTAAACACAGAGGAAGGGGTCTAGTATTTGGCAGAAGGAGGTCTGGAGAGGCCATCTGAGTTGGGTTTTGAGGGATGAGTAGGAGTATGCCAGGAAGCAAAGACTGGAAAAAAATTGTCTTAGTAGCTGGCAAGAGCTAAAGGGGTGTCAGCAAGACTTTGGGGAGGTGAGAGACTTCTAATTTTGGAGGATGTAGACAAGGTAAAGTTTTTTTGTTTTTTTGTAGTTGTATTTATACATACAGTAAAATACGGAGCATTACTCTTAAGTATACAGCTTCCTGAGTTTTAAAAAAAGCGTACGTAAACACTCATGTACCCATCATTTAGGTGGCGACATAAAACATTTCCAACATCGCAGTAGGTTTCCTCGTGCCCCTTCCCAGTCTATACCCGTCCCCATCCTTCCCCAGTCGGTTGTTGCGAGGTGAGGGGAGGCTAACATAAAATCTCAAGTCCTTGGCTTCAGCCCCATTCCTCCTTCCACTTCTATTGCTGCCTCCAAATCTTTCGCCGTCTTTGTGGATAATCCTGAGAAGGTCGTGCATGGGGCGGAAGAGGTTTCTTGATACTACCGCTTTCTAGTGTGCTTCACGGAAACTTAGGCTGTACGCGAACGGGGATAGGGATACGGACGATGGTTTCTGGTCCTTCGGAGCCACCGTCCAGGCTCGGGCAGCGCAGAGCTGCCTTGTCCCTCGGCGGCCGCCGTGCGTCCGTTACGTGGCAGCAACTGGCGCCCACCAATCCACGGCGCCCGCATCAGCCCCCTCGGGTGGCGCAGCCGGAAGGGGCGGAGCTGAGGTGGGGGCGGCTGAGACGACAGCGGTGGCAGCGGTGACGGCGGCTCTGGAGGCCGCAGTCCCTGTCCTGGCTTCGGCCCCAGCCCCACCATGGTGACGCTCGCTGAGCTGCTGGTGCTCCTGGCCGCCCTCCTGGCCACGGCCTCGGGTTACTTCGTCAGCATTGACGCGCATGCCGAGGAGTGCTTCTTCGAGCGGGTCACCTCGGGCACCAAGATGGGCCTCATCTTCGAGGTGGCCGAGGGCGGCTTCCTGGACATCGACGTGGAGGTGCGGGCGCGTTGCCCGCGGCCGAGGCGGGGTCGCGCGGCCGCTCGGGGGTTGTCGGCACCCGGGGCCCGCGGGGGGAGCGGGACACGGAGGCCGCTGTCCGAGTACTGGGAGGGGCCCGAGCCGCCACCCGGCGACCCCCTAACGGTCCCTTTCCCCGCGCCCGCCCGGATTCCGGGCTCCGCTCGGGATACGGAGCCGTTGCGTGGTTGTTTTGGATTCTCAGCTTGAACGGCGTGTTCCCCTTGGAACCTCTCGCCGAGCTTTGTCGACCAGGCGCCGCGTGTCAGCTCCGGGCCCAGGAGGCGTTTCACAGTCGCGTTTAGCTAGTGGCAGGTCTCGATGCTTCCCTTCATAGCGCAAATTAAAGTTGAGACGTGGCATGGAAACGTCTGAAAAAGTAAATCGGAAGCTATGGAGGAGTGCTAGGCAGACGTTCACGTTGTGTTTGCCTTTATTTTTTCACCCGAGTTAACTCGTTCTTACACAAACCTCCGGATACCTCGTTAAGCCATCTCATGATTAGGAGAGTGGAGTTGGGTCATGCAGTTTAGAAGTGACTGCAGCGTAGTATCTGGAGAAAACGGAAAATTATTTTAAGAAACTAGCAGTCCCTAAAATTTCTCCTGTGTCTATTTTTAAGTTCAGGGAATGACTCGCTTCTGACTTTCTTTTTAGGAAACCAGATGTAATTACTATTTAAATTCACCTATTAGTATGATTAATTGGGTCTAAGGATTTTCCATCTGACGGTGACCATCAACTGAGTGGGACATAAATCGCACAAAACAAGTGAAGTCCAGAAATAAGGAGATGACGGAAGGAATGACTGTTAAAATTAGCTAAAATCTTAAGACATCAACTATTTCAGTCTGCAAGTTTTACAGGTGGCATGGGCTTCATAAGAGGAACTGACTTGAGCAAGGCCTAACAGTGGGGTAACACACTGGGGTGAGAACATGGGGCTCCCAATTTCCAACCTAGTCCTTTCCCTTAGGCCTTTAGGCATCTCAGATGAAGCAGATTCCTTTACCGACAGATCAATCAGGAAAACCTAGATGTGTAGCTTGCTCAAAATTCTTAGTTTTAAAGAGATTTCTTTTTTTCTGGTTTTGATATTAACAGCTACATATTTGCCTGTTTGTTGGTGGTGTTGGGCCACTTGAAGACAAGTGTAAGGTGTGTTTCTGAGGGGTTTACGTTTAAGTTGGACAAATAAGACAAATGTTGTCACATAGACAAATGTAGAGTTGAAAGGTGTTCGGAGAGCCTTGTTTCTTAAATGGGAGAACTGCAGCCCAAAGAGGTTACTGTCAGTAACTGAAGTGGAGCCAACGGCAGGTTACATTGTCTTAGAGAATGTTCTGTTGCCAACAGACATCACTTACGATTTTAAATCTTTTGAGTTATCTCACGCGTTTCTCTCCTGCTTCCAGATTACAGGGCCTGATAATAAAGGAATTTATAAAGGAGACCGGGAGTCCAGTGGGAAATACACATTTGCTGCTCACATGGATGGAACATATAAGTTTTGTTTTAGCAATAGGATGTCCACCATGACTCCAAAGATAGTGATGTTCACCATTGATATTGGGGAGGCCCCCAAAGGACAAGACATGGAAACAGAAGGTGAGATGAACATTCAGAAGATTGATAACACATTCTAAGAGTTAATATTAATTCTGTACATTTTATCCACCTGAGTGGAGTGTTTGATATTTTAGGTTCTCTGACTGTATTTATGACCAAAAACCTTTTGTGAAATATACTTTTTATTTATCGAAATCTCCTAATTAACAAAAAGAAGTTATTGGAGGTTCATGTTTATATTTTACTTCTTTACAATTGCCATTTCAGGCAGCTTAGTCACTTGTGCTCTTATAAGCATGTAGGTTACATGTGTCTTAGGTTGTTTGTTCTGTTAATTTGCTTATTCTGGTATATACATTTTTAGTTGCTCATTTGTATACATGACTAGTTTAGCTAAACTTTTTGTATGTGTGTGTTTATATCTTACACTTTTCTTCAGGTGGTGGAGATACCTGGGATGGTATGTGGATTGATTTTTGACAGCATCCTGTCTTTCTGCATATTTTTGTTGGCTACTGTCTAATTTCTGCTTTCCTTCTTTCTAACCTCAGTTTGTTAGCATGAGAGTGTTTTTTCTCTTAGTTAAAAAAAAACCCTACAGCTAATTTAGAGTCTTAGAGTGGTTGTTTTTTGGTGGTTCTCTATTTGGTTACAGGAGATACAGGTTAGGTCATTTGAAACTTGGTTAGATGTGAAATGTAGTTCTAGGAGCCATGTCTAGATAAGATGACAAAAGCTTTGTCAGACATATGTTGCAGTTGGATTAATTTTTATTCCTCAACTGACCAGCAGTGAACCCTAAATTGATTCTTCTGGATAAATTGCTTACCAGGAACCAGCATGTAAGGATTTTTTTTTTTTTTTTTGGGCACAGTACATTTCAGGATTTTTGGAAACTACTACTAGTAGTAGTAGTAGTAGTTTTAATAGTACTTCATAGTATTAATGTGATATCATTTGCTCTAGATAGTGAGCACTTAGTAGAGTATTTACATAAAGAAGGTGAACTGTTTTTAGATGTTGAAATCTATAGAATTTAGAGAATCATACTACTAAGAAATTTCTGTGCTTGCTTTCCAGGGTCATTTGCAGTTCAGGACTTGGCTAATTCTCAAGGAGAAGTAGGAGTTTTGAAGGGCTTTGACTTTGTTCATTTTCTGGAAATTAGTCCTTTCTAAATAGTCAGAAAATGTTGGCTGATGAATGTGAATACTCTTCTTAAATCTTTTAACACGATATTTAAAATTCTCGCTTTTGCTTGTTAATATCAGTGAATGGCAGCTATAAAATCAAGCTTTCCTCTAAAGCAGTGGTTCTCAGGTTAGGATGATTTTTGCCCCCCAGGGGACATTCGGCAGTATCTGGAAACATTTTTGATTCTCATGGCTGGGTTGGTGGTTGTACAATGCATTGGACAGCTTCCCACCACAAAGAATTATGTGGTCCAGAATGTCCATAGTGCTTCTCCTGAGAAACCCTTCTCTAAAGGTTCCACCTAGTGCCTGGGCTTTTCACATGAAGCTAGTGAGGGATCATTTGTGATTCCAGCCCAACTACCTTAAAATGGTAGAGGCTCTTGGTTTCTCTTAAGAAATGTAGGATTATCTGTGGAATTATCTTGGAATTCAAGATGAGGCCCAATCTTGGGCAGTCCTGAAGAAACCCCTCCGATGCAGTCTTCCCTTGTGGTATATTTTTTTCATACCTGTTTGTTCATTGTCATAATACAGCATTACGTAGAAGCATACACTTATTTTTCAGAACTGTTAGTTTACCTTGCTAAAGAGAATACCTGCTTTTAAACCTTGCGTGGCTGAGAGCTTGTTTCTTCACTTGCAGTGCCTGCTGTTTCCCACTGTAGTGAAATTATTGCTTTGACTGTAATAGAAGAATGTTGAGCTGGTGTGGATTTTCCTCAGAACATCTTCATGTTTTTCTCTGCTCAGCTTCATAAAGATTAAAAGTCAGTTTTGATACTACTCCTAAATTAACATTAGAGTTATATGATTTTTTAAGAGTAGATTTTGATTTAGTTTAAATATCATTATTTATAGGATTATTATTAGGGTTTTGTTTATTTTATGTTTTGTGGCACCTCCTCCCCACCCCCCCCACCAGTCTTTTTATTTTCTCCACTATGGTTAGCTGGTTAGCAGTGAGTTTAGTGAACTTAACTTAGGAATTCCTTGGAAGACATTTCTTAGGGTTGTAGTCCTTTAGTTAGTAAACGTTGTATAGTATGTTTCCTACTCTGAAAAGGGTTTCTCTACTGGGAATGAACTTGAAAAAATGCGTTGAGAATTAAATTGTCATCAGTGGTCCAAAATGATGTCTGAGCCATTTCTTAAAAATAGCTTCTTTTGGGGCTTCCCTGGTGGCACAGTGGTTAAGAATCTGCCTGCCAATGGAGGAGACACGGGTTTGAGCCCTGATCTGGGAAGATCCCACATGCCGTGGAGCAGTTAAGCCCGTGCACCACAACTACTGAGCCTGTGCTCTAGAGCCCGCGAGCCACAACTACTGAGTCCGTGTGCCACGACTGCTGAGGCCTGTGCACCTAGAGCCCGTGCTCCGCAACAGGAGAGGCCACCACAATGAGAAGCCCGTGCACCACAACGAAGAGTAGCCCCCGTTCGCCGCAACTAGAGAAAGCCTGCGCGCAGCAACAAAGACCCAACGCAGCCAAAAATAAAATAAAATAAATAAATTTTAAAAAGTTAAAAAAAAATAGCTTCTTTTGTATGCCTTCTCTGGAGGAATTTTTTGTTTTTTTTTTTTTTTTTTTTTAACTGCTTTATAAGTATTTTTCAGAAAGAGATTGCCAAGTATGTGCTAATCTGTTTTCAAATCCGTTTGTAGCTCACCAAAACAAGCTAGAAGAAATGATTAATGAGCTCGCAGTGGCAATGACAGCTGTAAAGCATGAACAGGAATACATGGAAGTTCGGGAGAGAATACACAGAGCAAGTAAGTTAATGATTTGACTGGGGGCCGTGTCTGGGGGCCGTGAATTGGTGATGGTGTATTACCCAAGAGCTTGCTTGTATTTTCCTCATTTGGAAATTTTGCAAACATAAACATACTAAAATATTAACTTAAAAAAACATCTATGCAAAGATATTTTTTGAGTATACATGTTTCTTTGTAGAACTTTGTACTAGAGTAGTTTATTATTGGGACATTCATTCTGAACCAAACCTTAAGAGTTTAAAAAAATGTATGGTCAGCTAGGGAGTAAGCTAATGGTTTTCGTAAAGCAGAAGGGAAAAACACTGAAAAATGGATATTGCTTTTTTTTTTTTAACTTTTTATTTTATATTGGAGTATAGCCGATTAACAAAGTTGTGATAGTGTCAGGTGCACAGCAAAGCGACTCAGCCATACATATACATGTATCCATTCTCCCCCAGACTCCCCTCCCATCCAGGCTGCCACATAACATTGAGCAGAGTTCCCTGTGGTATTGCATTGGTTTTAAGTCACACATCTGAAACTTTCGTGCCAGTGTGGTAAATGTTATATGCTGAGGCTTAGCTGTTTTTCTAAAACCTAATGTTCAGTCTAGTTAAAATAGAAAGCATTAAACCATGAATAGAGGTACTCACCAGGTGAAGATCAGTTTGGGCTCCCAAGTTTGTAAACTGGGAATTGAGAATGTATTAGTCTTCAGAAACATTGATAATTGGAATCCCATCTTAGGTTGCAAAAGCCTGTTTTAGCCCAGGATGTAGCATTAATTATGTTGGTTTTGCATTTAAAATTAAGAGGTACCACATTGACCCACAGACCAGATGACCATATTTTAGATCCAGGTCCACACCCATTCAGTATCTTCATCCTCCATGTTGTCCTTGGGGATAGACCTCACTGGGAGCAAGCTCGTCTGTAAATGTAAAGTGGCTTATGTCTGGAATCTTTGCTTTGAAGTTGGGGTAGGGAGTGGAGAGAAGAGCGACTCAAATAGATAAGAACAGGTTGAATTTCTTCAAGATGTGATTTCTGTTCTTCCCACCCTCTTACATCTATTCTTGCTGCTGATGGAAAGGCCCCTTTAAGACCTAGAGTGCAGACTTCACCTGTCCTTGGGAGAATAATGAGTAAATGTAACAGACTGGAGAAGTGCCTCTGTTCTCCCTTTTTTGGGATGGAATGGGGCCTGAGCTGGACCAAGGCTTTTATGCATACTCTCTTGCCTCTTCCACCATGATTCCTTCTCCTTGCCTGCACTCTTGATCTCCTCACCCTCTGGAATCCCTACCTTCTCTCCCTTACCTGTTGGTTATTTTGCTCCCAGGTGGGGGGCCAGCCCATTCTGGGATGAGAAGGGCAGTGAACAAAGTGTGAGGACTCAGAGTTTTCACTGCTTTGTAGTTTAAGTAGTTCAGGCCAGGTGGCTTTAAGGAAATAGGAGGTTCTTGGGAACACAGCAGCCAGAGGAAGCACCAGTCTTCCAGTCTATGGGGACATCCAACCTTATTCTCTCGTCGTTAATTTGAATGGAGATACTCTTGTATTTGTTTCACAAACAAAATAGAATTTTAGACATTCAGTTTAATTTCACAAATCAAATAGTTCCCACAATGTTGTTTGTTATTTGTACATCTTCCTATAACACTGGCTTCTCAGAGATGGCTCTAATGAGACTTTTTTTTACACTACGGTATTGTAATAGCTCTGTGTTGCTTTTAGATCAGGCTAATGTGTGAATGGCATGAGAACAGCGTCTTATATACACACATTTTCCTAGATGGTTACTTTCCTATGTTAGTATGCTTAAGCTTAAAGATGCATTTTTCTATAAGTGAAGGGAGAGATAAATACTTCTTTTTATGTGGTTGCTTAATATTTTGAAGTGTTTACTCAGCCATTCCCCTTTTAGACAAAAATTTTAAGATGCTAGTCATTCAGTTATGCTAGAAATTGGTTACTAAGTTTGCAGCAGAAATAAACTTCATGCCATGGAATTAGCACTAAAATGTAAGTGTTGGTGGTTTTTAGAGTTCTAGTTAATGTTCTTGGGCATGTGTCTGTTTTTAGTCTGGAAAAAAACCCCACTTTTTTGAATAACTACAAGTTATCTTTCTGGAAACATTTAATTGCTTTTCACTTCTTTTTGAGTGATCATCAGTCCAGTATTTATTGCAATTCTAGTTTATCTTTTAATAAATGGTATACATACATCTAAAAATAGGACAGTTTTTCATCTATATTACTGTATTGCTCATTATTATTGTTTTTAGTATTGGCCATTTGCAGAAAAATCAGAAACTACCCAGTGCTTTTAAAAAGTTAAGGAATTTGATCAGGAAATTGAAAGAATGTGATATAAATTGAGTGGAATAAAATAATATAGTCACGGCTGTGCCTTTGATGATCAAATTCTTAGCTTAAAAATGGGGTAAATCATGAGACTAGTACAGGTTTGTCTAGTAGTAGCTGCCAGTACTGGTCCATGAAACTGAGAAACCTCACCATCTGGAGCAGATGCTAAGTACTGTACATAGTGCTCAGTAAATATTTATTGGATAAATGCTTAAAGAGAAAGGCACTTAGACTGACACATTTTGACTTGGTAGGTAGTGCTTTTTGGTTAACTCTGTGATCTTGAAATAATCTCTTGATTTTTTTTTTAAGTCAATTTTCTGATTCAGCAAAAAGGATTGTAATGCAGGGACTTTCTAATGTGTTGGATTGGATTTTAACCCTAGACTGTGACCTTAGGCAGGTCACTTGTCCTCTCTTTTCTCATGCATAATCAGATTGGGCTTGACTGAACTCCATGAATCTTTAAGGTCTCATCTAAATCTAAAGTTCTCTGCTTCTAAGTTCGTTAAGTTGCTTGGGGACAAAAGACAGAGGTATTTAGAGTATTGTGAGTGTTGTGTGAAGTATTACTCTCACATGGAGTTAAGAATGGGGGATAATTTATGATGCCTATGCTGTTTTTTTTTTTCTTTCTTTCTTTTTGTTAAATTTTGTTTGTTTGTCCTCAACAGTCAATGACAACACAAACAGCAGAGTGGTCCTTTGGTCCTTCTTTGAAGCTCTTGTTCTAGTTGCCATGACATTGGGACAGATCTACTACCTGAAGAGATTTTTTGAAGTCCGGAGGGTTGTTTAAAAAGCCTTTTCCTGATGATCTGAAACTCATAATTCACTGTTTACCAGACATCTTGGTCATAATAATGTCATTAGTTTCTATGTTTTTATTTTCTAAACTGTACATTCACAGCTTCTGTTTCTTTGTGATTAATAGATATTGGGGGAAAACACTTTTTTAGGAAAGTTATAGTGAAAATTTGACATGTGATTGGCATGATTTCATATTTCAGTTCTTTCTCCATATACAGGTCCTTCCAGAACTCAAACACTGTAAGTGGAATTAGGTGTATAGTCCTTATTATATCTTCTTTCCTTTTGTTTTCATAGTAAAATGCAGTTTGTTCAGGATAGTACTTTACTGATAGTACTTTACTAAAAATGACTGCATTCTTGGGATCCCTTATCCTGCAGTTCAAGTCATTAAAGGTTCATTTTGTTGTTGAGTCCTTATCAGAAACAACAATCTGAATCTTGACATGTTCTATCCAGCCTAATGGCAGAGCTCTGTGACTAGAGGATGCTACCAGGTTGGTACTTTTATACTTTGTCTGTCTTGTTTTTGCTTTAAAGATAAGACTTAAACCAACAACCTTTTTCCCCTTTAAAGTTTTACTTTGCTTAGAACTCAATCACCTCCACTTAAAATTGTTGACACAAGCAGCTAATAACCATTTTTTGGTTTCCGCCTAACCTTGTAAGAAGTCTCTATTAAAGCCAATTCTCTGGGTGGTGCAGCGAACGGTGGTTCTTTTTCTTTCTATGCTGGCACGTCCACTTTCTCTACTCTTGGCACGGAGGAGGTATGCGTTCACATAATTGGAAAAATCTGGATTTCTGAAGCCAAAGGGTTAAAAGCCTCTTGGATTTCTTTGCAGTGATATACAGCCACTATTTTATTTTTGATCAGTGGCATTTTGGCCACTGTTTAATTAGTGTACTGAGCATTACTGTCAGTACTAGGGTGTTTGTTTTTGTTTTTCTTGGGTCTTTCTTTTTTGGCACATGTGAATTTTGTATAAAACGAAATGACTTTCTCTTGGCCTCTGATGATGGGTTTAAAATTAAAGGAGCATCTAGTTTTGGTGTGGGGATGATCCAGGATTATGTTGTGACTGATGTATATTGATTACTTGTACATTTGTTTTGGATCTTTGCAAGGGGAAAACTACAAGTAACGAGTTTTATATAATTAATTTAAATTTGTTACAGGTTTTCATGTTCAGGATAAACAATTTTTCAACCTTGGGTGAAAATACTTGCAACAGTTTAAGGTGACTGTGTTTTACCTTAGGACAACTGTTGCATGCCAATTTGTGTGCGTGTGTGTGTGAAAACACTTCAAAATTGAGTTAAAAGATGTACATTTAAAATTGGTTGTGTATCTAATCTGCCCCAGGTCCAGTAAATAAACAATTCTTTTTAAAAACAGTCTTGGTATTCTGTGTTTTATATATTAACGATTAATTCACATTTGTTAAATACCAACTTGCTAATCATATTTGAAATGAGACATGTCATGTTTTCTGAGTAATGATGCCTGTTATACATATGTTACTTTTTATGTCTGTAAACTTGAGGATAGTGAATAGGAACCAATTTTAGGTTTCCCTGTGTGATTCCTTTGATGGGTTAGTGTTATTAACATCTTAAGTATTTTTTTCATTGGAAAAAAAGTTTTGAGTTATTTTCACTCAACCACCTGGTTTGTGGATGTGGGAAATAACTTTAAAAGGGATCAAATGATTTGCCCAAGGCTCCCAGATGAAGAGTGATTGATGGGACCAGAATCTAGATCTCTGCCTTTAGAAATGTTTCCTCTTCCTCTATTACACTAAGGGCCTGCTAGTAATAAAAGAAACTATGGTTTATCCAGCACTGTGTAATGTTCTGGCCTGACGCTAAGCGCTTTACATGGTCTGCCTCATTTATTTCTCAAAACATATATTACCTTGGGTGCTATTATAATCCTCATTATGGAAATAAGCAGGCTTGGAAAGGGTCCCCAGATCAGAAAATTAGTAAGTAGACCCCAAAATGAAAATGCAGCTATGCGTTTTCCTTCCGTCTTTGCTTTCAGACCTGTTTGGAAGTGCTATTTTATAAAACAGTTGTCAAAGGCGTTTTGAGGATGTGATGATGGCATTAAAGTGAAAATGTTGCCTTAGGCTTTACTCTTTCACTTTCTAGTTTGAGATGACTGGAGTTTGCATAAGTACTGTCCCCATTTATTCATTCCTAAAATATTTGGGTGACTGCTGTGTGTAACCAGTTGTAGGCACTGAGATAAATAGAACAGAAAAATTCCCATTATCCTAGGATTTACCTTTTAGAAATTATATGGCATATTAATGATAAATGATATGGCGGAAAAATAAAGCAGGGTAAGTGGATTAGGAAGGCATCACTGAAATGATATTTGAAAAGTCCTGATGGATGTAAGGGAGCAAGCCAAGCTAAAGGTATGAGCCCAGCTCATAATAGCTGGTCAGTAAAAGCTTGCTGAATGAATGTACACGTGCACGAGTCAATCCACTGGTGAACACAGGAATAAGCTGCAGTGTTCCTGTTTAGGTCTCTGACCTCACTTCCTCGGAAGTAAACCAACATTTATTGTGTAGTAGGCAGTGGATCCCCACCATGACCCTGTTTTGCATATTTGGGGCTCCCGGGCTGGGGTACATTTCTGTCAACTCCCTCCAGACCTACTGTCCTTTGGCCAGGACGCGGTGTTGTGCAGCCACCTGCTTCCGACTGGCAGGGAAAGTGTGAGAGCCGGGGCAAAATCCCTCCCGCCCAAATGCCTGCTCGATGTGGAAAGGCGCTCCGAGCCCAGGTGGCTGCGCTGGACGAATGGCACCACGGCCGGGCCCCCGCGGCCGGCTTTCACCCGCCAGCTGTCGGCTTTGCACTCTCCTGCGGCGAGGGCGCCTTCCCCCGCCGTCCGGAACTTTGCGACTGGAGCACGGTTCCGGGCGGGGCCTGTTGGCGAGCGGAAGCGGAAGTGTGCCAGGGAGGCGTAGTACTGGTAGCTGCGGTGGCGGAGCTAGCCATGGAGCACGTGACGGAGGGCTCCTGGGAGTCGCTCCCGGTGCCGCTGCACCCGCGGGTGCTGGGTGTCCTGCGGGAGCTGGGTTTCCCGTACATGACGCCGGTGCAGGTACCCGGGGCCGGGGAGGTGGGCCCTCGGTGCGCAGGGGGCAGTTGAGGAAGGGGAGGCTCAGGGCGGGCCCGGCAGCCGCTTAATTGGATGCGGCCGGTAGGTGTTAGGACTCGCATCCTGGAGTTTTTACTCCTCCGGCTGGGACTTTTGCCACGTCTTTCTGCTGCGCCGACTCGGGTGATGCCAAGCTGGTTAATGATCGCCAGGCAGAGGCGGCAGGCGGCGGCTCACCTGTGCCAGGGTCTTCACCGCCCCCCACCCCGCCCTTAGGTGCTGGGACCCAAGTGCCTGGTTCGTATTCTCCCCCTACCCCCTCTAGCTGTGAGACCTTGGGCAAATGGCTTAACCTCTCTGTGTTTCATTTCCTTTCTCTGTGAAATGACGAAAATAGTATTACCAGAGGGTTGTGTGGAGATGACCTAAGACAATTTGGGGCACAGCATGGGCGCTCAGTAAATGTTACCTGCTGTCATTGTTATTATTACTTGGGCTAAGTGAAGTGTCCTGGTCCAGTTTATTCATTTATTCAAGAAATTTCTTGAGGACAAACTACGTATTGGGTAATTTTTTCTAGGCTCCAGGGATTTTGCAGTGTTGGTCCCCACTCATGGGCCTTGTTTTCTAATGCCCGAGAGAAAGGGGTAAAGGAATAAGGTAATTTCAGCTGGTGATAAGTGTTGTGGCGGAGACAGTGACAAGAAGGTACAGGATAGGCCTCTCGGAGGAGGTGTCATTAAGCTGCTACCTGAATGAGAAGGACCTGGCTGTGGGGTGATTGGGGGCATGATATTCCAGCAAAGAGAAATGCCCGTGCAAATGCCCTGGGGCTGGAAATGAGCTTGGAGGAACAGAAAGAAGGCCTCTGTGGCTGGAGCAGCATGAGTAGTGTAAGAGGTGAGCAAACCGGGTGCTGGATCTTGCAGGATCTTCCTTGTAGAAGCTTGTATTTTATTCTGAATGCAGCGGGAAGCTGTCTTCCATGGGAACCTGTGCAGAAAGGGAAGGGATGTGACTGCGGCGTAGAGAATAGACTTTAGAGGAATAAGAGGAGAAGTGAGGGGGTCCATTAGGAGGCCACTGTCAAGTTAGAGGTGATGGTGGCGTGGAGTAGAGAGGACGCAGTGGATATTGAAAAGTCAGTGTTGGGATAGCTTTAGGGCTCCTGAGGGGCCAGATGTGGGGTTCATGAAGAAGGAATCTACAGGGACCCTGAGGTTTTTGACTTAGCAGCTGGGTGGATGGTGGTATCATTTATTGAGATGAGGAAGGCTGGGAAGGATAACAGGCTTCAGAGGGAAAATCAAGAGGGTTCTGTTTTGAAATGTTAAGTTGAGATGTCCATAGGCTCCTCAGGAAAGGTGTGGAGGAAGCAGGCAGTGCTCTGTGCCATGCCTCGGGACTGTAGACAAGACCCAGTGTCTGCCATTGGAGTGTATGGTCTAGGTGCTGTCCACTATGGTAGTCACTCACGTGTGGCTGTTGAACACTCGAAACATGGTGAGTCCATATTGAGATGTGCTCTAAGTGTAAAATGTACAGTGGATTTTGAGGACTTAGTGTGAAAAACAAATGAAAAATCTCATTTTTTTTTTTAATAAATTCATTTTATTTTCGGCTGTGTTGAGTCTTTGCTGTGCGTGGGCTTTCTCTAGTTGCGGTGAGCGGGGGCTACTCTTCATTGCGGTGCGCGGGCTTCTCATTGCGGTGGCTTCTCTAGTTGCAGAGCACGGGCTCTAGGCGCGTGGGCTTCTGTAGTTGTGGCACGTGGGCTTCAGTAGTTGTGTCATGCGGGCTCTAGAGTGCAAGCTCAGTAGTTGTGGCGCACGGGCTTAGTTGCTCTGCGGCATGTGGGATCTTCCTGGAGCAGGGCTCGAACCCATGTCCCCTGCATTGGCAGGCGGATTCTTAACCACTGTGCCACCAGGGAAGCCCCCCCCACCCTGTTTGACAACCCCAAATGTCTTCAGACATTGCCAAATGTTCCCTGCGGGCACAGAAATCACCCAGGCTGAGACTTACTTGTGTTGAAGCAGTTAGAAAAGTGCTACACGTGCTGCAATGGGTGAGCTCAGGCTCTGGGGACCAGGAGTGGAGTGTGGTCCTGGAGGGGGCAACCTTGAAGCCAAGACCTGAGTCTGCTTCAGGTTCAGCTGCTTGTTGCTGCAACCGAAGGGCCAGGCCTCTTGTAACCCTGTGGATTTTCTGCGGTGTTTATAATTAGAGGGCCTATTTAAATCGTTGTTTTGTGATACTAGAGCTGGAAGGAACACAGTGTCTTCAAACCCTTCTTGGTCCAGAGAGGAAGAGTAGGCGAGGCAGGGCTAGAACTCAGGACGCCCAAATCCCAGCTTGGCTCACTTCCCCTCCATGCCATCTGTGTAGACACCGCTGCTGTATTACCTGTGAGCTGACCCCACTGGGGCCCCTGTGGGTGACTGTAATCCGAGTCCAATTTGTGGTGGGGTCCAGTGTGACCAAGGCCAGCCTTGTGTTCCTTGGGCTTTGGGCCTCATTGGTGGAGTCATGGCATCCCCTAACCAGTGCTCTGCCATCTCTCTCTTCAGTCTGCAACCATCCCTCTGTTCATGAAAAACAAAGATGTTGCTGCAGAAGCGGTGAGTACCTTGTGTAAATGCAGCTTGTCTTCCTGTTTTCCTTCCAAAATGAACTGTGAGGAAAAGCAAACGGAAACTTTCTGCCCTTTGCAGGTCACAGGTAGTGGCAAAACACTCGCTTTCATCATCCCCATCCTGGAGATTCTCCTGAGAAGGGAAGAGAAGTTAAAAAAGAGTCAGGTGAGGATAGCTAAACGGTTTATTTTCACTTGGTCATCGGAGAGTTCACAGTTGAGGAAGAAGCTGGTCAAAAGCTTGAAAAAATATAGGAGAAAGTACAGTCTGTCCTCATTACCTGCAGGCTCTGTGTTTATGAACGTGCCTGCTGCCTAACGTTTGTTTGTAGCTCCCCAGAGCAGCACTCGGTGTGCTGTCGTGCTCATGCCTGCACCTGTATGGGGCAGCGACAAAGGGGAGTCGCCTTATGGCACTTTCCCAGCCGAGTCTCATCAGGGCGATACTGCCTTCTCGTTCCAGCTCTCAGGCTGTAAGCACGTGTCCTTTTCCCGGTCAACTTACTGCTGTGATTTTTTTTTTTTTTTTGGTGATCTCACTGTTTAAAATGACCCCCAAACATAGTGCCGAAGCGCTATCGAATGTTCCTGAGTGCAGAGAGGCTGTGATGTGCCTTACGGAGAAAATACATGTTGCATAAGCTTCTTTTGATAGTGCTGTTGGCTATGAGTTCAATGTTAATGAATCAACAGTATACATTAAATGAGGTGTCTTTACTTAATAATTTAATTGAAGTATAGTTGACTTACAAAATAAGGTATCTATAAACAGAAATATGTGTAAAAGAAGCTTATGTATTGATAGGTCGACACAAATGTGGCCAGAGGCTTGCAGGAACCTAATCCCGTTTCCCCAGGGGCAATGGTCCAGTGTTCACTAACAGCGTATGTGGCCACTTTGTAGAACAGAACGAGGACTGACTATAATTCAAACTACAGTTGACCTTTGAACAGCATGGGTTTGAACGGTGCAGGTCCACTTAAATGCGGGTTTCTTTCAGTAGTGAATAACTATAGGTCTACACCAGCCGAGGTTGGTTTAATCCCTAGATGCGGAATTGGGACATGGAGGAACCAAACCGGTTGTATAGAGAGCCAGCTATAAATAATTTGCGGATTTTCGACTACGCAGAAGGTTCACATCCCCAACCCCCACATCATTCAAGGGTCAACTCGATGTGTACTGTGACCGGGCATGACCGGGCACTGCTGAAAAAGCCCAGGAAGTGCTGTTTCTCTGGGAACCTTCGTCCATTAGGTGGAGGGTGCAGTCTCGTGTGAGTTCAGCTCTGCAAGCCCTGGGCTCTGCTAATCATGTGCCTTCCCCCGCGTGGGCAGGTTGGCGCCATAATCATCACACCCACGCGAGAGCTGGCTGTTCAGATAGATGAGGTCCTGTCGCATTTCACGAAGCCCTTCCCACAGTTCAGGTAAATGGGAGGCAGGGTCCCTGTCAGCCATGGGCTGTGATTTTGCCTGACCTGCTCAAAGACACTTTTCTTGTTTTAGCCAGATTCTCTGGATCGGAGGCAGGAATCCTGGAGAGGATGTTGCGAGGTTTAAGGAACACGGGTAAGTTGCCTTGCTCGCTCTTGGCATTGAACCCAAGAGGAATCGACACATGATCTAGGCTTAACCGGAAACCCCCCGCTTCAGAAGCCCCCTCCCTACAAAAAGTTCCTTCTTCAGGCCAACCTCCCATTTTGCTCACGGGCTCATGATCTCGTCCCTCCCGTGGTGGTCCCTGACCTCGCCCCGAGCCCCAGACACACAGATGATCCACCTGTCTGCTTGGCATCTCCCCAGGCATCTCACAGCTGTTGCAAACGCGTAGGAGCTTGGAATTTTCATCCCCAGACTTGCACCTCGTCTGGAGCTTCCTGTTCATCTGCCCCCGTTGCTTCTCCTGAAGTGAGGGGCCCAGCCTCAGCTCATCCCGGCCCCTCCACTCCCCCTCACAGCCAGCTGGCACCATGTCCTCTGCGTCTTCTCTCCAGAGCGCGTCTCTAACCGTCAACCTTCCCATCGCCACCTCTCCTGCTCATTTCCCCCCTGGACTCCTGCAGTGGCTTCTCTGTCTCTCTCTCCTGTGTGTGTCTACTATTGCCCCCAGTAGTCCACTCTCCGCGTAGCAACCAGAATGCCAGTCGGGTCATGTCACTCACTGAAAGCTCTTCAGTGGCTCCTCCTGGCCCTTGGGGTAGATCCTAGTGTCTGCCTAGGGCCTGTGAGCCACCACTCTCCACTGCTGCCCGCTTCACAGCCCGCCCTGCTGCCACAGTGGGCTGGCGTTCTCCCAGGTACTGCACGTGCCAGGCTCTTCTGTGTCTCCAGGAGGCTCGGGAAAGTCGGGGTGGTGTCTGTCCGGCAGCATTTTACCTTCAGAGCCTAGTGAGGCGCTGAGCACACGGCTGGTGTTTAATAAACATTCGGAATGCGAGTTTGAATACGCGATGGCCATCACTCCTTGGCATTTTATTGTCCCATGATGAATAAGGTTTGTAATGAGCAGCAATAGAATTTGTGCCCAGTTTGTCAGTGAATCTCAATAAAGAAAACTATTTTTCTTGAGCACTTGCTGTGTCCAGCTACAATGGGAGATACTTTGCAGCAGGGGTCACAGACGAGTTGCTACAGGGCTCAGAGGATAATATAAACGTGTGAAGGGGGTGGGCGGGGAGTGGGAGGGACTGGCTAGTTCACGCCTGAGTACTCACCTCCCGCTGATCGCTGCCCACAGAACTCTGGGCTCAGTTCTCCAGGTTTTGAATGTTTTAAAAAGAATATGGAATTCCAGATTTCTGTGTGTTATCTCCAGGTTGTTTTAACTGTTGGCATGTAATTCACATTTTAAAAAAACAACAAAACTTTCCTGCAGGCCACCCAGTCTGTGGGGGCCACGTTTGGCTTTCAGTCTGCGTTTGTGATCTTTACATAAAATTATCTCTAGTTCTGTTCACATTCTCATTTTATAGATGAGTGACCTGGGACCTAAAGTGGTTGAGTAAAGTCGGGGGTCAGCAAACCCTTTCTGTAAAGGAGTAGATGGTAATTATTGTAGCTTTGTCGATCACACAGTCTGTGTCATAACAGCTCACCTCTGCTGTTACCGTGTGAAAGCCGCCAGAGGCAACCCATGAATGAAGGAGGATGTGTAATTACGTGCCAATAAAATGTCGCGAAAACAGCGGAGTCCAGATGTGACCTAAGAGCCAGTTTGCTGAGTCCTGCCCTTGATCTCAGCCTGGAACCCAGACCTGTCCCCTCACGGCACAGCCTTCTCTTCCCACTGTGGTGGTCTCCCTTCTCTTCGCTGGCATTTTAGATGACTTTTGCTGGGGGGAATACAAAACTTGGTGTTTGGAATCACAGAGGTCCCCGAGATCCAGCGAGTGCGGTAAATGTTAACTTTGTTTTCATAGTGGGAACATCATTGTGGCAACCCCAGGCCGCCTGGAGGACATGTTCCGAAGGAAGGCAGAGGGCCTGGATCTGGCCAGCTGCGTGAGGTCCCTGGAGGTCCTGGTGTTGGATGAAGCGGACAGGCTTCTGGATATGGGGTTCGAGGCGAGGTACTGGAGTTTGGACTTCGTGGGCTTCGGGTGACACAGGATGAAAGGGAGCTCAAGATGGAATTCCTTTATTACTCCATGACTGTCTCTATTAGCCACATGTGAATTTCTTTTTTAAAATAAATTTATTTATTTGTTTATTTTATTTTTTGGGTGCGTTGGGTCTTCATTGCTGCGTGCTGGCTTTCTCTAGTTGTGGTGAGCGGGGGCTACTGTTCATAGGGTACACGGGCTTCTCATTGCGGAGGCTTCTCTCGTTGCGGAGCACGGGCTCTAGGTGCGTGGGCTTCAGTAGCTGTGGCACGCAGGCTCAGTAGTTGTGGCTCCCGGGCTCTAGAGTGCAGGCTCAGTAGTTGTGGCACCCGGGCTTAGTTGTTCCACGGCACGTGGGATCTTCCCGTACCAGGGCTTGAACCCGTGTCCCCTGCACTGGCAGACAGATTCTGTTTATTGATTGATTGATTGATTGATTGCTGCCTTCGGTCTTTGGTGCTGTGTGCGGGCTTTCTCTAGTTGCGGCGAGCAGGGGCTACTCTGTTGCGGTGCGTGGGCTTCTCATTTCGGTGCTTCTCTTGTTGCGGAGCATGGGCTCTAGGCACATGGGCTTCAGTAGTTGTGGCATGCAGGCTCAGTAGTTGTGGCTCACGGGCTCTAGAGTGCAGGCTCAGTAGTTGTGGCGCATGGGCTTAGTTGCCCCACGGCATGTGGGATCTTCCCAGACCAGGGCTTGAACCCGTATTCCCTGCATTGGCAGGCGGATTCTTAACCACTGCGCCACCAGGGAAGTCCCCACATATGAATTTCAAATCATTAGGTTGATTAATCCTTCAGATTCTACCACACAATTTAAATTCCATTTCTTATGTCTTTGATGTTCTTAAGATGTGTTTTCCTTCGTGGCTTCTTTAAAAGTTTCTGTGAGTTTTAAAAAAGTAAGTAGCTTTATTGGGATATAATTCATATGTCACACAGTTCACCCATGTAAAGTGTACAGTTTCATGGTTTTTAGTCTCAAAAAGTTTTGTCTTAATTTCACTCTTTTAATTGCCCCCCATTGTAAAAGTAAAATTATATGCTTACATTGAAGAAACCTTGGGAAAATGAGAGTATAAAGAAGAAATGAAGATCGCCCATAATCTCACCTCCCAGTAGTAGCTACTGTAAATGTTGTGATGGTTTTCAGTCTTTTAAAATAACCTGTTTAGTATCATAAAACACGATTTTTTGATTATGCTGATAAGTGAGGGGTTAAGATGAGCCCTCTCTTTTTAGCATAAACACCATCTTGGAGTTCTTGCCGAAGCAGAGGAGAACGGGCCTCTTCTCGGCCACTCAGACACAAGAAGTGGAGAACCTGGTGAGAGCAGGCCTCCGGAACCCTGTGCGCATCTCGGTGAAGGAGAAGGGTGTGGCGGCCAGCAGCACGCAGAAGACCCCCTCCCGCCTGGAGAACTACTACATGGTGAGCGCTGGGTGGTCTCACTGACTCCTGCAGGCCATCAAGGAGGATGTAGGGGTCTAAGGTACAGCGTGGGAACTGGGGTTAACAGTGTCCGTGTACTTGAAATTTGCTAACAGAGTAGTTCTTCAAATACAAAAGGGAGCTATGTGAAGTGATGGGTGTGTTAATTCACTTGATTACGATAATCATTTCACAGTGTACGCGCATGTCATCACTTCGTACACCTTCAATGTATACATGTATAGATTTTTAACGTGTAAATATGCTTAAATATGTACAATTTTTATTTGCCAATTATACCTCAGTAAAGCTGGAAAAACTAAAACAAGTATTAAAAGCCAAAGCAATTTACTGAAAAAAGTTACTAATTTTTTTTGATTTGAACTGCTTTCAGTAAGCTTAGTTATGTTTTTTTTGGGGCCATGCCGCACAGCACGCTGGATCTTAGTCCCCCGACCAGGGCTCGAACCCGCCCCTGCAGTGGAAGCACGGAGTCCTAACCATTGGACTACCAGGGAAGTCCTGTTTTTCCTTCTAAATGATCAGCTATAATAATTGTTTTAACAACTTATTAGATTTTCCAAGTTTTATCAATATGGTATACGGTGTTCCCACTGATATATGTTAACTCTTAGCAATTAAAACAAATAAACAAGCAAATGGGACTTCCCTGGCTGTCCAGTGGTTAAGACTCTGTGCTTCTACTGCAGGGGCACGGCTTTGATCCCTGGTTGGGGAACTAACATTCTGCATGCTGTGCGGCACGGCCAAAAAAAAAAATAAGCAAGCCAAAAATAAGTGCTCTAGAGACTGGCTTTCAGTTTTCTAGGAAACTAAATCTATAAAATGACACCCTGTGGCACATTTTTTTTTTTTTTTTTTTTTTGCGGTACGCGGGCCTCTCACTGTTGTGGCCTCTCCCCTTGCGGAGCATAGGCTCCGGACGCACAGCCCCAGCGGCCATGGCTCACGGGCCCAGCCGCTTCACGGCATGTGGGATCTTCCTGGACCGGGGCACGAACCCGTGTCCCCTGCATCAGCAGGCGGACTTTCAACCACTGCGCCACCAGGGAAGCCCCTGGGCACTCTTAAGTAATACGGACCCTTGGGTCCAATTCCACAGCTATGAATCGTAATCTGTATGCTGTGTCCAAGGATCTGCATTTTAAAGACCTCCCCAGGGGTGGCGTTATGGCCGGCACGGCGCTGTCTGCACGTTGGGGTTTGGGAGGTACTTACTGCACTGGGTGACTCCCTGTCCTCAGTTAATGACTTTGTGACTTACGTGTGTCAGCAGCCCAGGCTGATGTTTATTCTCATCTCGGTAGATTGAGTAACATTCTGACGAAAGTCTGTCCCTTTTCATGGAGGAAATTAGATTCCTTAAAATTTAAGGCCGAAACTGAAAATAGCTATGGGGTTATTATTGTCAGCAAATTTGTTTTTAGTTTATTGGTTTTCCTTTTTATTTTGTAGGTATGTAAGGCAGATGAGAAATTTAATCAGCTGGTACATTTTCTTCGAAATCATAAGCAGGAAAAACACCTGGTCTTCTTCAGGTAATACTTCTGGGGTTCAGCCGCACCCAGAACGTGCACATGTGTGTAGCCTTCAGGTTTGGCATTCCCTTCAGGTTGTTTGTCTGTTAGGAATGTGTTTGGCTGCAAATGACTTCTGCAGCTCAAGCTGGTGGGGTTTATTTTTCTCCTGTAAAAACAAGTCCAGAGGTAGGCAGTTCCTGACATTGGTTTCTGTCTCGGCAACGTCAAGACCAGTGTTTCTTTAACTGTTTTGGCCTTTCCTTCCTGTAGGTCACCTCCTAGTTTTAAGATGACCACTGTGACACCTGCTGCCACGTTTGCATTGAAAGCAGATAAAAGAGGAAAGGCAGGGAGAGGGGGAAGGGCAGTGCTTGCTATATCCAACCCTTTTAATCAGAAAAGCAAAAGACTTTCTCAGACAGCCCCCTCCCAAGCTGACTTCTGCTTTCGTTGTATGGGCCAAAGGTGGGTCACCCAGCAGCCCCTCACTTTAGGAGATGGGAAAAAAACAAGTGGGTAGCTGTCCCAGCCTCTGTAGTAGAGGGAGGTGAAGGAGGAAGTGGTTGGGAGGATGTTTGATCCACCAGCCTAGTGTCTGCCACACTGGGGTGTGTCCTGTTGTCAGAGCGCAAGATAGGAACAGTTGTGTGCATCCTTTGGGCTGTTTTTTTCCTCCTCCAGATATACTTGTGGTGGTGTCTTTTTGGCAATACCAAAATAATTTTATGTTTCTTTTCCATTCATCATGTCACCAATAAAATGCATTAGCTGTACTGTCCCACAGTTAGAAATACAACCTGGTACACACACACACCACACACACACACACACACACACACACACACAAACACACGAAACTGAAACAAAGATTTCATAAAACTGCATTTGACTAGGTGGGATGCATTCTGATGCTTTCTGTTCTGTTCTGCTCTAATTTTTTAAAAATGCTGGTTGGTCCAGACTCACTAAATTGATTTCAGAACCCACCAGATTGCTTTCAGGATCTGTGGGTTGTGACCCTAGTGTGCAAAACTGCTTTATTATGTACTGATGTGACTCTTGGTGGAAACTGGGGAATCTGGCAGCAGTCAGTTAGCACAGGTGTTTAAGACAGGAGATTTAGACAGGAGTTAGCCCGAATTGGAATCCTTCAGCCTGGTGTAGTGGGAGAACATGGGAGACGGAATCACACCTTCCTTCTGGTTCTCCTCTGCCACTCACTTGTACTGCCTCTCTGGAAGCTTCAGGTCCCTCATCTACAAAAGGATGTGACATCCCTTTGGAATCCCTCAAATAAAAAAGGTGAACTTTATTAGAAGGGGGCTGTGTAGGGAGCTCACAGACTCAAAGAGAAAGTTGGGTGCACCGCCTCTAGGGAAGACAGGATCTGGGGGACCCAGATGGCCATCTCTTTAGGGCACAGCCTCATTGGGATGACCCTGCTCCAGTCCCCTTTTGTCCTCGACTCCAAGTCCAATATCCAGGATAAAGGACCTGATAGGTCTGACTTCTGCTGAGCCCTTGGGAACTGCACTGAATGGGGAAGAAGCAGTTCCCTGAAAGAAAAGCAGGAGTAAAGCTATATTTAAGACATCATCGTTCTTGTTGTGAAGGACTCCTTCCGTTTAATTAGTTCCTCCGGGAGCCAGGGAGATCCCCTTGCTAGAACAGCTTTAGACAGGAGGAACACGTTGTTTGGGTTTTAACTCCTGCTGAAGGGGTTTTGTCAAAAGATTGGCCTTCCCCTGGCCGAGAGCTTAGTTGTGGATGATAAGCACAGCCATTCTCCTCTGCAGTCTCCTGGGACGACTGGGTGGTCCCCACTGCATCTAGTGCTTGCGGCCTCCCTCCCCCCATCGCAGGAGGACCAAGGCGGCCTACGACTCTAAGCCCTCTGTCCCCTCTCGCAGCACTTGCGCCTGTGTGGAATACTATGGAAAGGCTCTGGAGGCCCTGGTGAAGGGCGTGAAGGTAATGTGCATTCACGGAAAGATGAAATATAAGCGCAATAAGATCTTCACGGAGTTCCGCAAATTGCAAAGGTGGGTTGGCTTCCTTGGATATGGCGGATCTCCAGCCACTCTGCTCTTTTGCAGGTTGCTCTGCCTCGAAACCCTCACATGTGTTTCCCTGCCTGGAACTCTCTTCCTCCTCAGCCTGGTTATCACATCTTCTCTGTATAAATATCCAGAGCCCCTGCCCTCTGTCCTGACCCCATTACACTTTGCTACACTGACTTCCTTACTTATCTGTCAACTTCCCTGCTGGGTTGTAAACTCCATAAGAACGGGAACCTGTGTGTTGTGTTCACTCCCCCAGTGGGGCTTTGGTAGCTGTTTGTTGAATGACGGAACAGACAGGAGCAACCCGTTAAAGGCTGTAGATTGTCAGGTGGTGGCTAGGCTGTAGGGAACTTGTGGCTCTAGTGATCATAACTTGATTCTGTTTGTGCATAGAAATAATACTTCTCTGTGTTTCTTAATCATTGAGCCTTCTGGCTATGTTAAAAGCAATCTTTTAGGCAAAGTGATAGAATTGATGGATACATGACAGTCTGGGAGGGAAAATTTCATTTGTTTTTTTTAAACTTCTGCAAAGGATTAGACCAAATACTGTGGGTTTTTTTTTTCTTTTCCCTCAATGGAAATATGCTAATTTAAAATATCTTTTCAGTGTTTCCTCCCCACCTCTTTACAGATTTCACTGACAACTTGTAAAGTCCTAGAGGTTCTTAGGAGGAAGAAAAATCAAAATGTTATTCCTATATATTTGCTTCTGTGAGAGATTCTGCAACCTATGTTATTACTGTCGTCCCTCAGTAAAGACTGCTTGATGGTGAGGGAAATAGTGGCCTCCTTACTCAGTGTGGTGTTTTTTCATTTTCTAGTGGGATTTTAGCGTGCACTGATGTGATGGCCCGAGGAATAGATATTCCTGAAGTAAACTGGGTTTTGCAGTACGACCCTCCCAGCAATGCCAGGTACAGCATGAGAGAATGTTACGCACTCTGTCTAGGAAATCTAGGCTAATGAAATAGGAATCCTGAGGAAGAAAACATAATGATGGTTGTCAAAACATTACGAAATAACAAAAATAGGGGAACTGGTGAGTTATCATTGATAGGTCAATAGTGATACTATATTATCACTGAAATTTCAGTCATTTTCAAATACTTTTTTTTTTTTTTTTTCGGTACGCGGGCCTCTCATTGTTGTGGCCTCTCCCATTGCAGAGCACAGGCTCTGGACATGCAGGCTCAGCGGCCGTGGCTCACAGGCCTAGCCGCTCCGCGGCATGTGGGATCTTCCTGGACCGGGGCACGAACCCGTGTCCCCTGCATCAGCGGGCGGACTCTCAACCACTGCACCACCACGGAAGCCCCCTCAAATACTTTCTAATAGATCTTTTTAATTTACTTATTTTAAAATATTTTGGCTGCGCCACACAGCATGTGGGATCTTACTTCCTTGACCAGGGATGGAACCCATGCCCCCTGCATTGGAAGTGCACAGTATTAACCATTGGGCCATCAAGGAAGTCCCTTAAAGTTCTTGCAGAAATGCACATGATAGAGTGTTTAAAGGAGAACAATATATACACCATATATGAAGATGTCAGTTATTATCTGAAAGCAAGCATATATTCCTGATAAATGCCTCCAAACATAGGAAAGCACCTGTAAATACAAACTCCTAAGCAATAGTTGTTACTTCCTGTGGGGGGGGGTTCCTCATAGGTCACTTTTATTTTCTTTTTTACGCTTTTCATTGGTTTTCAGTTTTTCTACTGAGACTGCTTCCTCCTACCTATACCGTCAGATAGGCATAAATTTAAAAGTTTTATAGTTCATAGTAAATGTCTAACAGAACCCTCTCTGGTTTGCACGTGTACTTTAATAGCCAGCTCTTCTATAGCACTAATAAGCGGCGGGTTGGGATGGAGCTCCTCGGGTCATTTTAGGTGCATCAGCCGTGCGGCTGCAGGCCTGTGCTCTGCTCGGCCACCGTCACGTGGTGACCACGTTCCCGCTCCTTGTTGTTCACAGTGCCTTCGTGCATCGCTGTGGCCGCACAGCCCGCATCGGCCACGGCGGCAGCGCACTTGTGTTTCTCCTTCCCATGGAAGAGTCGTACGTCAATTTCCTTGCAATTAACCAGAAAGTAAGCTGTCTTCCTTTTTCCTATGGAATGTCCAGTGCTGGGGTAGTTGAAAAAGTTCTTTTCCAGCAAGTGGGGTCCAGAACTTAGATTAGGGGTTGCAGCACACAGGGGCCAGGCTGGTGATGTCCGTGCGGGAACCTGGCTGGCTTTATGGCTGTGGAGAGGCTCTGGGGTATGGCCACTGCTCGGCCCCAGCTAAGTATCACTAGTTGGGAACATAGACCTATGTTACCATACTTCCCAAGCAGAAATCAGGATTGTTAGGTAAAATCTCATTTTAAACTTTGCTTTAAAATTTTTAAAATACTTTCTGGACCAAGTAAATACTTTGCTTGGATTTGGGCTTCCAGGCCTCTGCTTTAAGATTAAAATGGATGGTTCTGCCTTTGGTTTTATTGGCACTGGCTCTTATGGGGTAGCCTTGGTTGGGGATGAGGTGATTCCAGCCAGAAGTGACGCTGTGGTCCCTGTGCAGTGCCCCCTGCAGGAGATGAAAGTCCAGAAGAACACAGCAGACCTCCTTCCAAAGCTCAAGTCCATGGCCCTGGCTGACAGAGCTGTGTTTGAAAAGGGCATGAAAGCTTTTGTGTCATTCGTCCAGGCTTATGCAAAGCATGAGTGTAACCTCATCTTCAGATTAAAGGGTAAGTTGGACTTCACATAATTGTATCTCCATCTGAAACATCTGGTGGTTTTAGAAGTATTACAGGTATGAAACTGCTTTGTTTTATAAAAACGTCAGGCCTTATTACTCAGCCATAAAAAGAAACAAAATTGAGCTATTTGTAATGAGGTGGATAGACCTAGAGTCTGTCATACAGAGTGAAGTCAGAAAGAGAGAGACAAATACCGTATGCTCACACATATATATGGAATTTAAGAAAAAAAAAATGTCATGAAGAACCTAGGGGTAAGATGGGAATAAAGACATAGACCTACTAGAGAATGGACTTGAGGATATGGGGAGGGGGAAGGGTAAGCTGTGACAAAGCGAGAGAGAGGCATGGACATATATACACTACCAAACGTGAGGTAGATAGCTAGTGGGAAGCAGCCGCATAGCACAGGGAGATCAGCTCAGTGCTTTGTGACCACCTGGAGGGGTGGGATAGGGAGGGTGGGAGGGAGGGAGATGCAAGAGGAAAGAGATATGGGAACATAGGTATATATATATAACATTCATTTTGTTGTAAAGCAGAAACTAACACTCCATCGTAAAGCAATTATACTCCAATAAAGATGTTAAACAAAAAAAGTCAGGCCTATGCCAGGTTTAATGTATTCTAAACATTTAAAAGAAAGTCTTCCTAGGAATTCCCTGGTGATCTGGTGGTTAGGACTCCGAGCTTCCACTGCAGGGAGCATGGGTTCGATCCCTGGTTGGGGAACTCAGATCCCATGTGCTGTGCAGCGCAGCCAAAAAAATAAATAAAAATAAAATAAAACACAGTCTTCCTTGGGTTTGAGTAGACAGAATACACTGGCTGCTGAGTATTCCTTTTTAGTAAAAATGTAATTATTTTAATTCTAATTAAAATGAGCCCATTAGGTCATTTAGGTAGACAAAATTATATTGCTGTGAATGTTCTGTGGGTTGATGCCTATAATCCTACTTTGGGTGTGCTAACTGCAGTGTTTTGGTTTAATCAGATCTCGATTTTGCAAGTCTTGCTCGAGGTTTTGGCCTGCTGAGGATGCCCAAGATGCCAGAGCTGAGAGGAAAGCAGTTTCCAGATTTCGTGCCTGTGGACGTCAGTACAGACACCATTCCATTTAAAGATAAAATCAGAGAAAAGCAGAGGCAGAAGCTATTGGAGCAACAAAGAAAAGAGAAAACAGAAAATGAAGGGAGAAGAAAATTCATAAAAAATAAAGCTTGGTCAAAGCAGAAGGCCAAAAAGGAAAAGAAGAAAAAACGGAATGAAAAAAGGAAAAGGGAAGAGGTAAAGTTTGCATTTTTATTATTTAAATACTCAACTTAGAATTCTGAACAAGTTTCACTGAAGTGTAGTATATAGTTATCTTCTAATAGGAATTGCATAGGACTCTCAGATTTCTATACTCCCTTGGTGGCTTGGTTGGGGAATGCGCTGTGTCTGTGGAAGCTGATCTAAGCTAGTTACTGATTAAAAATTGCTGGTTTCACTTAGAACACTGTTGCTGAGAAATTCAGTAGCTTGTTGATCTCTTCTGTACTCAGGGTTCTGATATCGAAGATGAGGACATGGAAGAACTTCTTAATGACACAAGGCTCTTGAAAAAGTTTAAAAAAGGCAAAATTACTGAAGAAGAACTCGAGAAGGGGCTGTTGACAAGTGGCACAGGATCAGTCAAGACAGATTTGGGGATCTCAGATTTGGAAGATGACTGCTGATTCCTGCCGCTCAGGCGAAGTGCACGAGAGCAACGGGAATGCCACGAGCTGCCCTGCGCTCGCAGATAGCTTGCGCTCGCGTGTACTGAACAGCAGAACTTCAGCAGACGTCCGGGAAGAACCACCTCTCCCAAAGCTGCTGTTGCAGACGGCCATGTGAGGGGTTTCACGCTCATGAATATTTTATGAAAAACATACCAGCCTTTGGAGTCTAACAGAAGAAAATGTAAATTAACTGAGTGTAAATAACAGATGTCAGTATTTATTTTGATGGGTTAGTCAAAGAGCTCATTGGTTTTTAACACAGAGATACTGATGTAGACTTGATTTTAGGCCTTTTAAAATTCCTCAGTGTTTTCAGGCACCTGATCTCCCTGGATGTCCTTCTCCCTGGACTTCAGTTCTCTCTTTGATGTACTGTGCAGAACACCTGCACAGCCCCTAGTACTGTTTTATTGGTGAGTATCTGAAAAACAGAGGAAGCAAGTCATTCTGGAAAAGAAAATTATTATGCCTTCTGTTGAATAAACTGTATTTCATTCTAACTGTGCCTTAAGTGTGTGAAGGTGGCTGCATAGTGTCTTTACCAAGATGGACAATACATTTGGGCCTGGGGTCAGCTTGCGGTACCGATGCAACGCCATATCAAAATCTTTCATACAATTTGAAAAGATGCTGAATTGTTCCCAAGAACAATTTTAAAAAAGCTGTTCAGGACCCAAACATGTTTAAATTCACATCTTTCCCAGATACAGAATTAAAGTTTGCAAATATTCTGGAAGGCATCTTCGTAAGTGGTGAGGCATGTAGGATACTCCTGCCAAAGACGCTGTTTCTGTCTTGGTTTCTCATGTTAGTTTCCACTCTGTTTGGCTTGATCCTTTTTTTGGAGATGACAGCCCTCAGCTCATGTTCACTGCTGGAAGCCTGATGCAGATTCAGCAAGTGTTTCCTGCCTTTCTCACACGGCACCGTGTAGCCTGCATCCTGGGCGGCTGTTGGTTGCTGGAGGGGCGCCTGGCCGCAGTTAGGACCCCTGCTCTCTTAGGCCTGCATGGCTTTCATTGATGCTTCTGGCAGATAAGTCTGGAGTGTGGGGAAGATGAAGGGAGGGGGACGCGGCACATCTTCTTTCATCAGTCAAGCAGCCAATAATCTAACTTGTATTTCTGGAAACTGGAAATGAATGAAAGTGTCTGGAAACCATAAGCACAATTTAGGTTGGGTTCTAGGGGAACCATGAACATATTTTAGATGGGACTGAAATGAATAAAAATTCTCCAAGACGTATGATTTTAAGTACTTAGTCGATAAAATTTCATAAAAAACAATTCAGTTTTGGCCTGGCTCATTGAGGGGCCAAGAGGCTGCTCCCAGCATCAGCTGTTCGCCGGCAGGAAAGGGCCCGGCTGTTACAGATAGAGCTTGATGAGTTCGTCGCTGACTGCTGAGGGCGTCAGCACCCCCAGGTCTGTAAACAGCAGTGTGATTAAGGAAGGGGAGGTGTAGTCGACCCACGGGTGCTCCTCTTTGAGATCCTGTCCAGTCTGCGTGGACTTCAGAGTATCTGCCTTGTACTGAGGAGACAGGAAGCATACGTTAGTCTGCCCCACGTGTTCAAGGCTCTGAACTGGAGAGGCCTTGGCCTGAGCAATTAGTGTGCTCCTGCCTCAAAGTGCTCTCTGAAAACGGGGGGAGGCCAGCTGTGTGCAGCACACTGGCGAGGGGGATGAGTGTGGCTTGGGTGAGCAGATCATTAAAGAAAAACTTAAGCCACGTGTCCCCTCACTGGTGTGCTGGATTAACTCCTCCAGACCTCTCAATACAACCGTTTAGAGCATTTACAGAGTGCTTACTAAGTGCTAGGCACTGTGCTAAGTTCTTCCCATGGATTATCTCAGAATTGTCATAACCCTTGTACAGATGACTGAAGTTCACAGAGCTTACAATGAAAGGACTTGCCCAAGGTCACATGGTTAGTAAGTGGTGGAGATGGCAAGTGAGCCCAGACAGCTGAGCCAAAACTTCGACTATTACCAGTTTCCCCTGCCTCCTTGGCCTGTATCTAGTGCTTAATTGAATGAGAGACAAAGACTTAAATTCTGGGGACAAATTAGGCTGTTCAACAGCCACCAACTTACCTTTGTATCCTGAGTATTGGAAAAAATAGTGGGAAGTGAATAACTTAATGAAACATTCTTAGCACTGCGTTTTTCTTCAAAGGTTTCAGTTTAGACTCAAATACCCCTTCAAATATGTAAAACTCTTGCCTTAAACTTATCTGGGACATCTTGCTGGTTTAGTGGGAAGAGCCGTACAAACTTGAAACTTTCTGCAACAACATAAAAAGGCTTGTTCCGTGCTTTGGCACACACGGCCATCTGGTTGGTTCCAATCTGGGAAGTCAGAGAAAAGCGGAGAAGGGTGAGATCTTATTGCATATCTGAAGTGGAAGCAACAGAAAGTATATGAGTGAACGTAATATATGTACTTCTGGCTTTGGAATTACAGAAGACCTTTAAAAAAGAAAACACGTTTCTCCAAAGATATACAAATGGTCAACAGACACATGAAAAGATACTCAAGATTCTTAGTCATGAGAGAAACAAGTCAAAACCACAATGGGATACTGCTTCACATCTACTAGGGTGGCTATAGTTAAAAAAACAAGTGTTGGCAAGGATGTAGAGAAATTTGGAATCCTTGTACGTTGCTGGTAGGAACGTAAAATGGTGTAGCTACTGTGGGAAGCAGTTGTGGCAGTTCCTCAAAAAGCTAAACACAGAAATACCATATGACCCAGCAATTCCACTCTTAGGTATATACCTCAAAGAATTGAAAACAGGAACTCAAATAGGTAATCGTACACCCGTGTTCACAGCAGCATTAGTTACAATAGTCAAAGGATAGAAACAACTCAAGTATCCATCAACAGATGAATGGATAAACAAATGTGATGTGGTACATTATGCAGCCATAAGGAGGAATGAAGCACTGACACATGCTACAATACAGATGAGCTTTGAAAACATCATGCTAAGTGAAATAAGCCAAACTCAGAAAGACAGATATTGTATGATTCCACTTATATAAGGTACCTAGAATAGGCAAAAATCATGGAGGGAGAAAGATCAGGGGATGGGGAGAGAAAAATGGGGAGTTTTGCTTGATGGTGACAGTTTGGGGTGATGGAAAAGTTTTGAAGACGGACAATGGTGATGGCTGCACAACAATGTGAGTGTAATTAATCCCACTGAATTGTACACTTAAAAATGATTAAAATGGTAAATTTTTATGTTATATATTACCACATACAACAAACTATCATGAAATCTTTCCATGTTAAGCAACAGATAAATTTTAAACATTATACTGATGTCAAATATGCTCCATTAAAAAGAAAAACCAACCAAAAGCTAAATTCCAGTTAAAGCATGTTTTGAAAAAATATAAATTACTTTCTCCTAATTTACACAAATCAGTCTCCAAAGCAGGAAGAAATCTGAACAAAATTTGACCGCTGCAATGGCTCATGGGAACTGGGAAGCCATTGGCTGCAGTGGTGGAGTCCTGAAGCTAAGCAGGGTTAGAGGAACGAATCGTTAACAATACAGTGCTAGCTGGATGTCTGAGGTCAGTGACGCAGCTCCACACCCTGAGCAAGGGCCTGCGGAGAACTGATGCTCCTACCTTGTTAATGATTCCTCCGTTTTCAACAACTCCTTCAGCACCAACAATGACAAGATCCACTTTCTCCATGATGTAGCTAAGGAAATTAAAAACAATTTTTTAACGCTCCCTCTTCTTTGCTCTTCTTAGTAGCAACATCGCCTGCAAAGATTAATGCTCCATTTTCACCAAGGTAAGTTCCTCTCATAACTTTCTTCCAAAGAGCACTGAACTCATGAGACAACCCCTGGCACTGTTACCGGTTCTGCTACAGGGGCACCAAGACCTGTTTTGGTCATGACACCACAATAAGACGTGTAACTCACCCTGCCACCCAGTAATGTACATGCATATGTGTGTAGCTGAAGCAAGGATTTCATGACCCGGCATTTATCCTTACTACGTGTGGCACATTCTGTTTTCCTTTCTACATTAATACAAACAAAATTTAAAGACTTGATGTGATCTGAAGTTGGAAAAAATGTTATGTAATTCAAGAATCTTGCAGGTAGGCTGAAGGCCAATCTACCTTTTGAAATGAGCTATTAGGGACTTCCCTGGTGGTCCAGTGGTAAAGAATCCACCTTACAATGTGGGGGACGTGGGTTTGATCCCTGCTCAGGGAACTAGGATCCCACATGCCGCGGGGCAACTAAGCCCGCGAGCCACAACTACTGAGCTCGTGCGCCTCAACTAGAGAGAAGCCTGCGTGTCGCAACTGAGACCCGACGCCGCCAAAAATAAATAAATAATAAATAGATCTTAAAATAAAATGAGCAATTAGTAGAATTCTTTAAAATGTTTACTCTTAAACACATTCCTAATTTCCTTAATCATCTCCTTATGTGTTTTCTTCCCAAGGGATTATTACTCCTGTCCAAGGGATTATTACTCCTGTTTTCTCTTGGGAGGCACGCTGCCAATCCATGGAGCATGTCACCTGGGCTTTAGGAGTGAAGTTGCACAGGTGAGACGAAGAATCCCAGAGTGCCACTGAGGGCAGCCCGTGTCTTCAGATGAAGAGGGAGCACTGGTCACATGTGCTGACCTGACCTCTGCACCTTGCTCTTAAAATGCACTATGATACTGCCACGTAAATGACTCCCCCTCTCCCTGACATCCTATAGCCCTGTCTGTACACTATCAAGGCTTTATAATGAGCTTGCTGGTTTAGCCCAGCTATCAGTTAAGAGGCGGGACGCTGCCCAGTCCAGTTTTATGAACGAGACTCAAACCTTCCAACTGCAAGTGCTGTTCCAAGCCACCCCTGGGAGTGGGCGAGGAAGAGTAATTGTGGCGGGGGAAGCCAGGCACTTACCCAACAGCGGCATCCAGTACGACAGTGACGGGGACACTGAGGTGGCAGAGGGCTTTGGCCATTTTCTTACTGAAAGTGACAGTTTGAGAGCATTAGAAAAAAGTCCAGGAAAGTCCCAGAGTGGTGTATGGTGAGTCACTTAATTTGGACAATGATAAATCACTTTAGCTGGAAACTCAGTTCAAGTAATGGATTAAGGGGCACATCCTGAGACTTTGGACCAAGGAAACAAGAATTTGGGTCCTTTAGAAGGAAGTATGTGTTTTAGGAGAACTACACTCTTGGGGATACAAAAAGATATGTAAATTCAGGAAAAAAGGGTTTTTCTTTTATTATGTTCTGGCTAGATATGTGGTGAATTATCTATTCCTTGATAAAAATCTTTCAATTGCTGTTCCTCTGACTTAAGTACTAAATAAAACCCCTAGATCCTGTACTGTGACCTACTTCAGATTCACGGTGATTTTTCTTCCAGGGGCAGGAACGGGCACTGTCAAAGGCAATGCTGACTGACTGGCAAATCAGGGGCCTATTCTGGCTCCTCTTACAATGGATTCTAATCCTCGGTTTGCTCTTTAAAAGGACTGCTGGGCTCATAACCAAATGGAAGGATACTTGCCCTGATAAATCAGGCTGTGACTCTGTAATGTACACACTGAAACGCTTCTTGGCCGCCACGGCTGCTTCCAAGACTCTCAGGACCACTCTGGAGTAGGCGTGAGTTAATATTCTCTGTGGGCACAGAAAGCTCTGTCAAAAGGGCAAGCTTCTGGCAATCACCCATACTCTATGACCCTCTGATGCGTGTTCCCGGTACCCTAAAGCTTCTCCGTATGCCTTCTCACAAATCAGCTGTAATCAGAAAGGAGATCCTTGATAGTACACTGAGTTTAAGCCCATATACAAGCTGAAAAAGTTTTCTGCCGGAGGAATCTATTATGGGTCTCCTCTTCTCGTAGCAAGCGCAGAAGTGACATCTCCATGTGGTGTTACTCAGATACAGAAGCCTTTATATCTGAAGGCTCTGTTAGGTTCCTTTGGGTTGGCTTCTCTAATTCTAAGACATGGTTCGCACTCTTGGGCATACAGGCACCAGGCAGGTAGCATAAAGGAATGCAGGGGGCCGGTTGGGGCCAGCAGCAGAGTGGAAAGGCTGAGCTCCAGCTGTTGTCATGTGGGCCCACTGTGGTCAGATCATCTGGTTTTTCTAGAGGCGCTGAAAATCCAATATTTCAATGTTGGCTAATTTTTAAAAACTTATAAACGCTGTTTGGGGTAAACACAACCCACCTGTGGACTGGATACAATTTGCAGATACTTAGATGTAATCTCTGCTCTGGGGCACAGAGTGCAGAGGACAGTGTAAGCAAGGAGGAGGGACGTAGCTCCCTAGCTCCTTTCTGGGCCTCGCCCAAGAGCTTGTTAGAAATGCAGGTTCTCAGGCCCCACCCTTGTCCTACTGAATCAGAAGCTTCATTTGAAAGATCCCCAGGTGGTTCATCTGCATGTTCAAATTTGAGCAGCTGTGCTGGAAATTTAGCCAAAATAGCACTGATGCGGGTGGTTATTACACATTCAACTCCACTAGAGCAAACGAATCCTGCAGCGAGTCTGCAGAAGGAGAAGGCCTCGGTGAGAGGCAGTCACAGGCTTGCCTCCACTTGGCCCCAAAATGGCTTTGTTTGCAGCTGGCTTGTGTACAAGTTCCACTCGCATCTATTACGTCATTTATTTAATAACATACTCCAAAAAAAAAAAAGACTTCAAAAATTGGGAAAGGGGTCTAACAAACAGTGGACAAGAGTCCAGATGCAAGTGAATACTTTTATGGTCGATGGAGGCTTAGATGGCAAAAGAAGGCGTGCTGCCGGGAGAGAAGACGTCATAAAAGTTTTACGACCCCTTTGCTGGGAGACTGACTTGATGTGCAGCTCCCGTCTTTCCTCACTCAGCTTATCAACACTTGGTGGTATCTCTGTAAGAGCGTTTGGAATGAAGATGAAAAATCTCAATCCAGTGCTAACATTCAGCAGGAAGACCGTCAGTATGAACCAATGACAAGAGCTGTGTTAATTTAATTCAGATTAATTTAGTACACATCCAGTAATAAAAAATACTTTTTTTAGTAAGACACCTTATCAAATCAAGAATCATCCATGCTGTCCCAGGGTTTTTCTCTGCCTGTTTAAAATGACAACCGCCTATGATAATAATATCTACATTTAGACAGTGCTTACTATGTGCCGGGCATAGTGCAGAGTCCTTACACATACCATCTCATTAATCCTCACAACACCCCTATGAGGTAGGTGCTGTTATTACCCTTATTTAACAGATGAGAAAACTGCAGCACAGAGAGGTTAAGTAACTTGTCCAAGGTTACACAGCAAGTAAGTGGCAGAGTCAGGATTTTACCCCAGGAGTCTAACTCCAAAGTCCTTGCTCCCAATCACCACACATGATCAAGATCTACTCACCGCCCCATCTTTGATGAAAGTATGGCACAGATCTGCAATTTTATTTCTCGACAGTGATGTTCTCCTGAGAAAAATCTCTCCCCGCTCAATCATGATCTTTTTACATTTGGAGTAATCCTGGGAAGAAAAGAGCAAAATGAGGTGAAGGGGAGGATCCAGATAAAGCTGAGAATATTTGTGGCCAAACAGAGAAACAGAGAGGTAACCGAGGAGGGCAGGGGCTTACGGAGTATTCCAGGGAGGTAAGGCTGATGAAGCGCAGGAAGAGCTCCCCGCCCGAGGACACGGCCACAGAAGAGTCCACGCCACACAGGGTTTCTATGGCACTGGTGAGATTCGCTCTCAGGCCCTGGAGTGTCTCCCCTGGAATGATCACATGAGGAATGTGACGTTCATTTTTGACCCTTGATGGGTCTGTGATTCACTCACTCATTCAACCAGTGTTTACTGGGTGCAGGCTGTATGCCAGGCGCTGTTCTAGATGCTAGAGATACATCAGTGAACGGGACAGACAGGGTCCCAGCTCTGACGGAACTCCCTTTCTAGTGGGAGAGGCAGACAGTAAACAAGCACACAAAGAAATTAACAAGTTAATTACAGACTGAAATGAGGACAGAGAAAAGCAGAATGATGAGAAAGGTGGAGCTACTGTAGACAGAGTTAACAGGGGTGGTCTCTTGGAGTGCAGGCCTAAGCAGAGACCTGAGTGAGAAAGGATCCAGCCGAGTAAAGGTCCAGTGGGAAAAGTCTCAGATGCAGACTATAAACGCAAAGGTCCCAAGAAGGGAATAAACTTGGTATGAGAAACAAAGAGAGGCCAGAGTGAAGCACAGCTCAGTGAGGGACAGCATAGAAGGAAATTAAGTAGCAGTGACAGAAGAGGTCTGCGGGGTGGGGTAGGTAAGGCTTAGGTGTTTGGGTTTTTTTTTTTTTAATACTTATTTATTTGGCTGCCCTGGGTCTTTAGTTGCAGCATATGAACTCTTAGTTGCAGCTTGTGGGATCTAGTTCCCTGACCAGGGATCCAACCCGTGCCCCCTGCATTGGGAGTGCAGAGTCTTAGCCACTGGACCACAGGGAAGTCCCAGGTGTTTGGATGCTATTGTAAGTGCAATGGGAAGAGGCTGGAGGTTGTCTTAGAGACATGCATCTCTAGGCCAGCGCTTTAGATTAAAGAACGCTTTATTATTTTTATTGTTATTATTATTATTTTGTTTATACCCAGATGCTTACATTTAGGATGTCTGAATTAGTAGTAATCACAATGATGACATTAAAACCAGAATTTATACTGGAACATTCTCTACAGCAACTGCAAAGAAACTTCCACAAGACAGAAGCTCAATAAATCCTTGTAAAGCTCAACTATTGCTATAATTTAAGCTTCAAAGTTAACCTGGTATAATATGGTCATTCTTTTTTTTCTTAATGTTTTTTTTCTTTTATTTCTAATTCTTTCTTGAATTCTATCACTACATTTCTGTTTTTCTAAATCTGATTTATATTATGTCTCATGTCTTGTACCATTTAAAAAAATTTTAGCTCATTGTAAAATAGCGTGTTATGGTTTTTTTTTTCTGGTTGTTCTTTTTTTGGGGGTTTATTTATTTATTTATTTATGTTTCGGTGTGATTTCATTGTCTGCAGGGATGTTATTCTCATTCTGTCTTCCTTATAGTAACTTTTATGGCGTTTGGACACAACCATTTCATTTTTAAGTGAAATGAGTCTTCCTGAACTTTTAGAAAAAGACTTTGTTCAGTTGTCTTTTCTAACCCCACAGAGCTCCCTCTTCCATTGTTTTATGTAGTGTTAAAAAATACAGTAGCTTGCTTTCTGAGATTTCTTGGTTCTGTTCTCCTCCCCAAATCTTTTCTGGACTTTCTCTTTCTTTCTTTTCCTTTATTTTTCATTACCCCAACCTTCTGCAATTTTGATTCCACTCCCCACTATTCAGCGGGGACCCTGGCAGGAAGAAGCCCTGGCAGGTCAGTTTTGAGAAAATGCAGGATCTATGCTGGTCTAGCCCCTTCAGTCCATCTGGCTGGCTCCCTGCACTCACCTGCTATTGTAGTGAGAAGAACCACAGCATCCCCCCAATTTCAGCTGCTACTCTCAAAGTGAGACTGTGCACCTCAGATTGGGACTTGAACCCACATGCCGGGACTCGAACCCGGCCAAAACGTACCATCTTCCAACTGAGATCACACACCTGGTTTCAGGACTTGATGAAGCTCAGGTTCTTGATGTCTCATCACAGAAAGAATTCAGTGAGAGACAAAGTGATAGATAAGAAGTGCATTTATTTAGAGAGAAACACACTCCACAGACAGAGCGTGGGCCATCTCAGAAGGTGAGAAAGGCCAATATGGTCATTCTTGATTCAAAGTATATTTCATTGAAAGGAGACCCATTCAATGATAACTTGAGGGCTCTCTTCACATTAAAAGGACAGAAAAAGAGGGAGGAGCTGAGCTTGGGGCTGCATTACCTTATGTAGGCACACATCCGTCTCTCACTTGCTACACTTCTAACAGTTATGAGCAGACTTTCCTAACACCTGGAGTGATGGAGGATGACCGTCTTTACCTTTATCTCTCCTCAAGTATTCCAGCAAAGTCCGGATGGCAGCTACTGCTGAGGCCATGTCAGGATCTTCTTTCATCTGAGACTTAAAGTATTCAATTAACTCTGGGAAGGGAGAAAAAAGTGATTCATCAAATTCATTTAGCAGGATAGACGACCAGAGAGCTTATCAATGACTGTTGACTTTAAAAAGCAAACTAATTTAAAAAATATTTTCTTTGCAGGGTGTTTGGCTTCAGGGGCACCATAAATGTTGACGGGAATAGATATGACATCACTCTACTATTTGCAAACTCTTTCTCTCTCATTTTGCAAAAGCTAGCCATGTACAATGGCATAAAATTTAAGCCCCATCAAAAGGTAGTGAAAGGTCATTCTCCCCCTTATCCTAGACCCCAAGTCCGGAAAGAATCCCAGAGCCAACCTCCTTACCGATTTCTCCTGCACCCTCCAGTCTATGCCAAGTCAAGCGTATTCACCTACATACATATGTACATGTATGTGATGCAGAGGTCCACCCTGCTCTTATTTTTTTTTTTACATGAAAGGTAATGTATACACATTAGTTTGCCCTTCTTCTTCACTTAATAAAACACCTTGATAACCACATTAGACAAGCAAATCAAATACGCCTTTCTTTTAATTCTAGTACCAGATCCAACAGGGCAGGGAGTCTTACTTATACTTCACATATGAGGAAATCAAGACTGCGAAGACCTGCACATGCGTCCGAAATCTCACTTTTTTGGACGGCACTGGAAAGCGTGGGGAGAAGGGGTGTCCGGGGATACCCCCAGGACCCATTCTCTGGATACAGGAGCAGCGAGTGGTTTTAGTTGTGACTAGAGGAACCACATCCAGCCAAACAGCCTGAGCTTGGAAAGTGACCTCTCCCGCAGCCCAGTCTGGGCGTGCGAGGTGGAGGGATCCCTGCGCGGCTCCGCTTTAGGCCCAGCAGGCCCGTCGCGTCCCAATTTACCCTTGTCGTCCATGGTGCCCTCTGGACCGCGGGGCCCGAGGGGCCCAGAGCCGCTCGCGCCACTTGGATGGGTCCAGCGACCGCGCGGGCTCCGAATCACAGTGACCGACAGCGTACAGCACGGCTCTGCACGGCTCTGCACTCCACTTCCGGCGCCTTGGGGGCGGGGCTGTGGCTACGGCTCGCGGCCTGAGCCCAGCACTCTCTTACGTCACTCTGAGGTGCCGGAAGTTGGGGTGCGCCGTACCCCGGAGGCCCGCTTGACTGCAAGCGGCTTTTCGCTGAGGGACACGGGCAGCTATGGTCTCAGACGGTGAGGGCTGCGATGGCGGGACCCGGACCCCGGGGCTGAGCAGACTTTACCCGGCCAGGGCCGGCCAAATGGAGTATCAGTATATTCTGGGGGCTGGGTGGAGCTTGTTTGGTCTTTAGAGGAGTAGCGAATGTACTCATTCAGTAAATATTTTTGGAGCGCCTCTTGTGTGCCCGGCGTTATTTCATGCCCTGGGAGATACATAGAGAACGTTACAGACTCGTGGAGGTTACCGTCTAGTGAGCGAGACAGACAGTAGGCAAGTAAATAAAAATAATTTCGAAGGGTGACAAGAGCTGTGACGACAGTATAAAGTGATGATGGGGTCGATTGTGATTAGGGGATGATCAAGAAGGAGCTGCTTTCGATAGGGGTCCAGGGAAGACCAGTGATATTGAAACTAAGACTTGAGTGACTTTATAAAGACCCTGTGGCAAGTTGAGCCACTACATTGCAATGGGAAGACGGAAAGGGGGCACCCGGGGGTAGAGGAAGGTGGAGAGACTTTCGTTCATACATTAAGCTACCAGTTATAGAGCCTGATATCTTAAAGGGAGAAAAAAGGCCAGGGTGGTGGGAGTAGGGTGGGCTAGAAGGATGAGATCAAGGAGCTAGCCAGGTGCAGGGCCCTTGTGGGGCTTGATCTCTATTTTAAGTGTAATACAAAGCCGTTTTAGGGCTTTAAGCAAGGTAGGTTTACTATCTGATTTACGATTTTTTTTTTTTTTTTTTGGCCACGCAGTATTTTGCGGGATCTTAGTTCCCCGGCCAGGGATAGAACCTGTGCTCCCTGCAGTGGAAGCGTGGAGTCCTAGCCACTGGACCTCCAGGGAAGTCCCTGATTTATGGTTTTAAAAGATTACTTTGGCTGCTGTGTGGGACATGGACTGCAGAGAGCAAGAGTAGAAATAGGTCCTTTCAGAGGCCATAACAATTGTGCACGCATCCTTCATCTGTTTTAATCAATATCACAGCCCTGTGAGGGACGCAGACCTTGTATGGCCCCTGTCTACAAATGTGGAGGTAGAGACCCAAAGAAGGAAATTCATAGTGACATTCCATGTGTATATGGATACACACCTCTCCTGACAGGCAGCACTTTCTGTTTTTCTCAGGCTTGATAGTAGCAAGGAAGGCCCTGAGAGTTGGGAGGTGGGACCTGATGGAGAATAAGGCCAAAGGCTTTTGGGTAGAGGAGTGAGGGCCTGTGGGAGACACAATTAAGTGCCTCTTCTGTGCCAGGCACTTTCTTCTGTGATTTATGCAACATTACGTTATTAATTCCTCATTCTTTGAGGAGTCCACGGTTTAGAGGGCAGAGCTGGGAAGAGAGATCAGAAACACAGCTAAGTGTAAAATGAGGTAGTGAGTGCTGTCATGAGAAGAGAAGTGATGCTGTTGGTGTTCAGAAGTAGGCAGTGGGGCTTTGAAAAGCCACAGTCATTAGAGTCAAGCAGATCTGTCTTCAGAGTTGGGTGTTAGCTTTGCTACTTGCTAGCAGGCCATGTGACTTAGAGCAAGTTACTTTCTCTTGCAAAAGAGAAATACCATGTTTCCCCTAATCTAAGATAGTATTGTTTATGAAATGTGCTTTTATTTTATTTAATATACCACTAAGAGAAAATAAAATGTGATCAGTCATAAGGGTAAGATGCCATCCTCAGTTCAGCATCTGTCAAACTTAAAAAAAAAAAAAAGAAAAAGAAAGGAGGGAGTACATCTTATAAGTGGTGAAAGATAGCAAAAGATAGCAATAAGTCCCTTGCTGAGTTGTCAGCATGGGATGGGATGATAGGATTACATGTGCCGGACCTGATGCAGAGGGGCTGAGATTTCCAGTCTCCTGAGATGGGGGAGCCAGGACCTGTTGGAAGACCTAGGGAGGACTTCTGGGTGAAGACGTAGCATTGGTTTGGGGCCTTAGAGAGTAAATAGGATTTGGGTATGTAAGCAGACATCAAAGACAGGGTGGGATTATCCTGATACAGGGAACAGGGAACTGGAGGATGGAAAGTATGGGGGCAGGAAAGGCATTGTTGCTTTTTGCTATTAAATGAGCATCCTGTTTTTTTTGTAACAGTGTGTGCTTATGGGTTCATATGTCTGTCACCTCAGAATGTAGGCTCCTTGAGGGCTTGGACTCAGTATCCTCAACACCTAACACTGGTACTTAGTGTAAATGTTTGTTGAATGAACTAATATGTTAAGTTAGCCTCTTTAGTTGTGTCTGTCACTTTGTAGAGAGTAGCCTAATTTTTTTCACAGTAAAATCTTGACATAGCAAGTGCTTTCCACTCTGGTTTTCACCTTGTTTTTTCTTTTTTTTGGCCTCACGGTTTATGGGATTTAAGTTCCCCAACTAGGGATCGAACCCGGGCCCTCTGTAGTGAGAGCTCGGAGTCCTAACCACTGGATCGCCAGAGAATTCCCCTCATTTTCACCTTTTAAAGATTGGTTCCTAAGTATAATTGACCTTGCGGCTAGGTGATTTGATGGACTTGGAGCCAAATTGATTCTGTGTCTCCCTTTAAATCTACCCCCCCTGCCACCCCATGCCTGAAATTCTACTAGTGATTCTAACTACTGGTTAATCTGTGCTTTTTGTCCTTGACCAGCCATTTAAAATGCATATGTCTTTGGATTCATAAAATAGATATTTATTGATCATCCACCACATGCTAGGCATTGTGCTCGGAGCAGAGGATAAGCAGTGACAAAAGAAACAAAGCTTACATTCTAGTGCATGAAAGGTACAGATGTACAGGAGGCAAGCAAGAGCTTGCTAAGGGCCCCCAGAGCTTTAAATCTTTAAAAGAACTTGGCCTTGTGTTAATTTCATGATTGTAGGACGATAAACATGTGAAGGCATGTAGTGGTGCTTGCTCTGGATCTAATTTACAAATCGAGAATGTTACCTTTGTTTCACTTTTATGAGGCTAATGTTTTTTATTTTTTGTTAATATTTTCAGAAGATGAATTGAATCTTCTGGTTATCATAGTTGATACCAACCCAATTTGGTGGGGAAAGCAAGCATTAAAGGAATCTCAGGTAAGATTGCTTGAGAAGGCTTTTGGATAATTCTGGTTTGACTGAGTATATGTTTATGTTGCTTTTTTATTAAGGTATAATTTACATATCATAAAATTCACCCATTATAATGTACAGTTCAGTGTTTTTTTAAGTAAAAATCACAGTAAAGTTGTTTAACCATCACCACAATTCCGTTTTAGAACATTTGTATTTCCCCCCAAAGTTCCCGTGTGCCTGTTTGCAGTCACTGCTTCTACCCCCTAGTTGTAGGCAACCACTGATCTACTTTCTGTCTCTACGTTGACTTTCCTGGACATTTTATATATCGATTCCATATAATATGTAGTCTTTTTTAAAAAACACTTTCTATTTTGAAATATATTGTTTTGAAATAGTTACAGACTCACAGGAAATTAGAAAAGTGGTACAGAGAGGTCCTGTGTGCCCTGGCTTCAGCGTCTCCCAGTAGTAACATCTTATATAACTGTAGTGCAATAGCGAAACCAGGAAATTGACATCAGTACCATCTACAGCCTTTATTCAAATCACAGCAGTTTTGCATCCACTTGTGTGTGTATGTTTAGTTCTTGCAGTCTTATCACATGTAAGATTTGTGTAACCCCAACCAGAATCAAGATACAGAGCTGGAAAAAAAAAAAAAAAGATACAGAGCTGTTTCATCGCACAGGAGCTCCCTGGTGGAGGCATCCTTCATGGTTGCTGTAACTTTCTAGTCCCTGGTACTAATCTACTAATCTGTTCTTCATCTCTAGAATTTTGTTATGTAAATAAATCAGACAGTATGCAACCTTTGAGGCTGGCTTTTTTTCACTCAACATAATGCCCTTGATCTATTCAAGTCGTTCCATGTACAGAAGTTTGTCCTTTTTATTGCTGAGTAGTAGTCCATGGTGTGATGTACCATAGTTTGTATAATCATTCACCTATCAAAGGACATTTGGGTGGTTTCCAATTTTTGGCTATTACATAAAAAGCTGCTCTGAAAATCTATATACAGGTTTTTGTGTGGATGTAAGCTTTCATTTCTCTGGGATAAATGCCCAGAAGTGCAACTGCTGGGTTGTATGTTAATCACATGTTTGATTTTATAAGAAACTGCTTTACTGTTTTCCAGAGTGGCTATACCATTTTACATTCCCACCAGCAAAGTTCTTTGTATCTTTACCAGCATTTGCTGTTGTGACTTTTTTATGTTAGCTATTATTATTATTATTATTATTATTAGCCTCACCTTGCAGCATGCAGGATTTTAGTTCCCCAACCAGGAATTGAACCTGGGCCCTCAGCAGTGAAAGCACAGAGTCCTAACCACAGGACTGCCAGGGAATTCTCTCGTTAACGTTTTATAGTTTTCATCAGACAAGTTTTGTAGATTTATACCTAAATACATGTTTTTTAGCAACTGTAAATGAGTAGTATGTTTCAAATTTTGGTTGCCACCTATTTAATATTAGTATATAGAAATATGATTGATTTTTGTGTGTTGCTCCTATATGCTGGGACTTTGCTTAACCTACACTTACTTATTAGTCCTAGCAGTGTTTTTTTTTTTTGTTTTTTTTTTTTCGGTACACGGGCCTCTCACTCTTGTGGCCTCTCCCGTTGCGGAGCACAGGCTCCGGACGCGCAGGCTCAGCGGCCATGGCTCACGGGCCCAGCCGCTCCGTGGCATGTGGGATCTTCCCAGACCAGGACACGAACCCGTGTCCCCTGCATCGGCAGGCAGACTCTCAACCACTGCGCCACCAGGGAAGCCCCCCAGCGGTGTTTTTTAGATTCCTTGGGATTTTCTAAATAGACAGTCATGTCATCTGCAAGTAGGCACAGTTTTATTTTTTTCCTTTCCAATGCACATACCTTTTATTTTCTTCTCTTGCTTTATTGTACTCATAAGACTTACAGTACTACGTTCAGTAAGAGTGGTGAGAGTGGACATCCTTACCTTGCTCCTGATCTTAGAAGGAAAGCATTCAGTCTTTCACTGTTAAGTATGGTGTAAACTGTAGCTTTTTTTTGTAGATGCTCTTCATCCAGTTCAGGAAGTTCTCTTCCTAGTTTTGCTTGGAGATTTCTATCATGAATGGATGTTAAGTTTTGTCAAATGATCTTTCTGCATCAATTAATGATTTTTCTCTTTAGCCTGTCAATATGGTGGATTACACTGATTTTCAAATAAACCCCACTTGGATTCAGTTTTTATCTGTTTTATGATAGATGCTGGTCTATAGTTTTTTTTTTCTTTTTTGTACTGTGTTTGGCTGATTTTGGCTTCAGGGTGATCCTGGCTTCATAACTGAATTGGGAAGTGTTCTCTTCCGTTTTCTGGAAGAGATTATTTAGAATTGGTATCAGTTCTTTAAACTTTTGGTATAGTTCTCCAATGAACTTGTCTGGACCTGGAGATTGCTTTCTGGTGAAGTTTTAAACTATGAATTAAATTTCTTTAGTATTAATTAAACTATTTGAATGATCTTTTTCATGTTGGGTGAGTTTTGGTAATAGGTAGTCTTTTGATTTTGGCTTTTTTCACTTAGCATAATATTTTTGAGGTTCATCCATGTTGTAGCATATATTGGTGGTTCCTTTTTATTACTGAACAGTATTTTATAATATGAATATACCTCTTGCTTCCCTGGTGGCACAGTGGTTGAGAGTCCGCCTGCCGATGCAGGGGACACGGGTTCGTGCCCCGGTCCGGGAAGATCCCACATGCTGTGGAGCGACTGGGCCCGAGAGCCATGGCCGCTGAGCCTGCGTGTCCGGAGCCTGTGCCCCGCAAGGGGAGAGGCCACAACAGTGAGAGGCCCACGTACCACACACACAAAAAAAAGCTGCTTTGAATGAATATACCTCTTGTTTATCTGTTCACAGACATTTAGATTGTTTCCCCTTTTTGACTATTATGAATAATGCTGGTAATTCACAAACAAGTCTTTGTATGAGCATATGTTCGCATTTCTCTTGAATAGTTAGAGACCTATGAGTTGAATTACTGGGTAATATGGTAAGTTTAGACTGAACTTTTTAAGACGTTGCCAAACTTTTCAAAAGTTGGTACACCCTGGGACTTCCCTGGTGGTGCAGTGGTTAAGAATATGCCTGCCAATGCAGGGGACACAGGTTCGAGCCTTGGTTCAGGAAGATCCCACATGCTGCAGAGCAACAAAGACTGTGCGCCACAACTACTGAGCCCGTGAGCCACAACTACTGAAGCCCACGCACCTAGAGCTGGTGCTCCGCAACAAGAGAAGCCACCGCGATGAGAAGCCCGTGCACTGCAATGAAGAGTAGCCCCCACTCGCCGCAACTAGAGAAAGCCAGCCCACAGCAACGAAGACCCAATGCAGCCAAAAAATAAAATAAATAAATGAAATGAAATAAAATAAAAAGAAGTGGCCAAAAAAAAAAAAAAAGTTGGTACACTCTTTTCCATTCCCATCAGAAATGTATGAGAGTTCCAGTCTTGTCTTCACATCCTTGCTGACGCTTGTCTATCTTTTTGATTATAGTCATTCTAGTGTAGGTGATAATATCTCATTTTGGTTTTAATTTACATTTCCCTAATGACTGATGATGTTGAGTCTTTTGTTCGTATGCTTATTAGCCATCCATATATTTTCTTTGGTGAAATTTGTATTCAAATATTTTGCCCAATTAAAAAATTTTTAAGTTGGACATTTTCTGAATGTTGTCTTTTTTAAAAATAACTTTATCAAGCTAGAGTTGACGTACAATGAGCTGTACATGTTTAAAGTTTTACTTTGTTATGTTTTAAGTGTTTAATTTGTTATGTTTTCATTTATGTATACATTCATGAAATTATCACCACAATCAAAATAATGAACATATAGATCCATCACCCCCAAAGTTTCTTCCTGTTCCTTTGAATTCATCCCACCCACCTCTCTGCCTGTCCCCTCCCGAGGCAACCAGTGATCTGCTTTCTCTCACTATAGATTAGTTTGCATATTTTAGGTATTTATATATATGGAATCAAACAATTTTTTGTTTTGAGTTTTTTTTTTTCTTTTTTGGTCTGGTGTTTTCACTCAGCATAATTATTTTGAAATTTGTCCATGTTGCTACATGCATCAGTAGTTCATTCCTTTTTATTGCTGAGTAGAATTCCATTGTACAGCTAGACCAGTATATCACTGCATATTACCATATTCTCCAGGAAGACTGTCTTATTTTGAACTCTCATCAGTGGTGTATGAGGATTCTGGGTTTGTTTGTTTGGTTTTTTTTTGGTACCAACACAAGATGCTCTGTTTTCTTATTTTATCTTTTGCCAGTATGATGTACCAAAATGATCTCAATTTGCTTTTCGTATATTTAATGGTCCTTTGTATTTCTCCTCTGGGGCATTGCCCATTTTTCTCTTTGCATATTCCTTTTATTTATTTATTTTTAATGGTTTGTGGACACTCTTTATATTAAAGGTTAACTCATCTGTCATATGTTGCAATTATTTTTTTCCAGTTTGTAATTTGCCTCTCACTTTTTTTTTTTTTTTTTGCGGTATGCGGGCCTCTTTCTGTTGTGGCCTCTCCCCTTGCGGAGCACAGGCTCCGGACGCGCAGGCTCAGCGGCCATGGGCCACGGGCCCAGCCGCTCCGCGGCATGTAGGATCTTCTCGGACCAGGGCACGAACCCGCGTCCCCTGCATCGGCATGCCGACTCTCAACCACTACGCCACCAGGGAAGCCCTCACTTTTTTTGTTTAGTCTTTTTTTTGCCATACAGAAATTTTAATAGGTTTGTTTTACATTTTCAAAAATAGAATGAGTGAAATTTATCAGTTTTATTTTCTGCTTGAAGTATTTTTTAAGAGAAACATGCTTTATTACATGATTATAAAAATATCCACCTGTGTTTTTTTAGTAATATTAGTACTTGTCGGAATGTAAACTCCATGAAAGAAGGGGTCTTCGCCTGGCATATAATAGGTGCTCAGGATACTTAATGAATGAATTCAAAAGTTTTACAATTACCAATTTTATCAGTATATATTAATTGTCTATTCCATGTGTAGCAATAGTTTTCTAGTAATTTTATCATAGAAGTTGTGATATGTTTGCTATTCCCTGAATGTTATGCAGAAAACATTTGTGGAATATTGTAGTGATGTAGAATTGGTTTCATAAGTAAAATTAGAAAACTATAGTTTCTTTTCTTCAGGTTTATCCATATTTTTGCTATGAATATATTTATTTATGAATAAATAGGTTGTATCAATTAACAGTATAACAGCTGGAAAAATAACAGTGAAAATGAATGTCTTTGCATATGATTTCTTGTCTCAGTTGGAATTTTTGTCTTTCTTGGGTTTATATTTCAAGTTGGACTGTTTTCATTATCGTGGAGGATGAAAATGTAGCTAGTAGACAGTTATGTAAGGGAGGAGAAAAAGTAAGGGCAATTCTCTATAACCAGTATAAAGATTGATGCTACTGACTAAATTATATTTAGGTCATCTCTAGCACAAATCAGTCATCATGTTTATAAAAAAGGACGCTATCTCCTTACTTCCCCAGTTCCATCCCATCCCCCAACAGCAATTCTTCCTTCATTTTGCTCTGCTCTGTGGGATCTGACCTGCCATGTGTTGTTTTTCTAAGCAAGTCAGAAATGAGCAAGTCTATGCTGTTCAGTATTGGAAAACTGTAGATTTCAAATGTTTTTGCCTATGACTTTGGAGGGGGGGAGCTCCAGAGCAAATTTTTAGAAGTGAATAATTGTCTAAAATTTAAATGAAATCTTAATCATTTCAAGGCCTGACATAGCTATTTGGATAGCTAATTTACCTTTCTTTTGTCTTCTGTTTTTCAACAGTTTACTTTATCAAAATGCATAGATGCAGTGATGGTGCTAGGAAATTCTCATTTATTCATGAATCGTTCCAACAAACTTGCTGTGATAGCAAGTCACATTCAAGAAAGGTATGACCATTATGATTACTCTTCCTGTTCAGTGCTTAGGGACCCTTGGACCAGATATTACTGGGGTAGATAAATATACCTCAAATAATAAACTGGTAGTAGGTAAGAATTTGGTATGAAGCATTTCAAGAGACAGTAACCCAGTACCTTCTTTATTCTTCTCGTTTTTTGAGAAAACAGTGGAATCATCAAGATATTCTGTGGTGGTAGACTCATGTTTGCCCACTTGCCTATTTTCTACATTCTTTAAAACTGAAATTTATTATGGAATCTTGAGAGTCTGGAATTGGTGTGGTTTTTGTTACGTGTGCTGGATTTCACTTTGATGTTTAGTGAGGGCTTCAAGTCCTGGTGTAACTAGGTTCTTTTTGGTGTTTTGTTTTTCTGTTTCAGTCGATTCTTATATCCTGGAAAGAATGGCAGACTCGGAGACTTCTTTGGAGACCCTGGCAACGCTTCTTCTGAATTTACTCCCTCAGGAAGCAAAGATGGAAAATATGAGTTGCTAACAGCAGCAAATGAAGTTATTGTTGAAGAGATCAAAGATCTAATGACCAAGAGTAACTGCTTTCAGCTTTTTTTTTTCCTTCCATTATTGCTGTTTGCATGTGGAGTTGAGTGTGGAGGTCCTTGAGGCTTTGAGTCCAAAACTTTGAGCATCTCGATACTATTTGCTTCATTCTCTCTTTTCTTTTAAAAAATCTTTTCCGTCAAAGCCTGTGCATTAGCTGCCTGACCTCTGCAGCATTGACCCTGTTCACCATCCTCCACTTCTTAAAATACTCTGGTTTCTGAGGATAGCCTGTTGACCTATTTTTCCTCTTTTTTGGACCATTCTTTCTTCCATTTCTGACTTTTTCTTCTTAAAAATGTATACATTTTTTTATTCTGCCGGGTTATTTTCTTATTTTCTCCCTCTGCGTGTTCTCATCCACTCTTGTCATTAATTATCATTTATTTATGAACACTTCCCAGTTTTTGTCTCTAATCTAGCCTTTCTTTCAACTTGCAAATATCTCCACTTAAATGTCCCACAGTCTCATTAACACGGTCCAGACCAGTTTCATTGTCTTTTCTCTCAGACCACCATTTCCATTTCCTATTTCTCTCACCCCCCAGCCACCTACTTTTGCAAAATTTTCTGTTTTGACTCCTTCCTCCTCATCCAGCATCTAATCAGCTGTGAGATCCTATTAATCTATCCTCAGCAGTATCTCCGAAGTCTGACCCCTTATTACCTGCCATCTAGCTGAGCCTTGGCAGTGCTGACATTTGGGCTGGGTGATTCTTTATTGTGGGGCTTTCCTGTGCTTTGAAGGGTACTTAGCAGCATCCCTGGCCTCAACCAACTGGATGCCGTAATATCCCCCGGTGGTGAGAACCAAATGTCTCCCATGGGGCACAGCTGCCCAGGTGGAGAGCCTTTGCTCTAGATCGTTGTTACTAACTTCTTAACCGACTCCTGTCTCTCTCCGTTCCAGTCTTTCCACTCAGCATCTAGAGGTATCATTCTAAATATTAGAGCTGCTGTTCCCGCCCTTAAAGACCTTTTGCTGATTCCCTGTTGCCTGCAGGCAGTGGTTTCAATCTGTCTCCTGTGTCCAAATCACCTGTAGGGAAAAGGCAGTTCTAGAGACAGAAAGTGGATTAATGATTTCTCCTGGGGCTGGGGAGGAGTAGAGAAGTGATGGGAATGGGCCCAAGTGATCTTTCGGGGTGATGGAAATGTTCTACAGTTGGATTGTGGCGAGGATTTACATCCCTATAAATTTACTAAAAATCATTGACTTGTGTGCTTAAAAAGATAATTTTGTGATCTGTAAGTTATACCCCAATAAAACTGTTAAAAATCACCTGGAGGGCTTGTTAAAATGAAATACTGAACCCCACTCCATAGTTTCTGATTCATTGGGTTTAGGGAGGGCCCAAGAATTTGTGTTTCTATTGAGTTCCCTGGTGATATTCCTACAGCTGGTTCTCGAATCATGTTTTGAGCAACCACTGGCCCCCAGGGCAAAGTCCCAACTTCTCAGTATAGTGTTCCAGACCTTTCCTGGTCTGACCTCCCCATGGGGTATCAGTGCTCCTGGACCAGTTGCAGGCCCTGTTCGCACAGCGTGTCAATCTGGGCTCCCCACCTTCTTGTGCTGAAGGTATAGAATTTTTATTTTTATGAGAGTGACTGTTTTTCACTCAAGTCTCTGAATAAGTTGTAAACCTCGTCCCTGCCTCCCACAGCCAGGGCACTTTCTCCAGTCCTCTTATCGGCTTTCCCAGGCAGGTGGGAGGCAGTGGGAAGGGCTCGGGGCCTGGCCAGGGGCCACTGTCCAGGCTGCCTGCAGTTGCACAGGGCCTCTGCTACTGCTTAGGTCATTGAGCAACCACAACCTTCCCCAGTAACACCAGGATACTTTTTATTATCTGTTTTTTATAACATAACCATTTTAACCATTTTTAAGTGTACAGGTCAGTGGCGTTAAGTACATTCACGCTGTTGTGCAAAATCACCACTGTGCATTTCCAGAACTGTTTCATCATCGAAAACTGAAACTTTATACCCATTAAGCAACAACCCCCCATTCCTGCCCCTTCAGCCCCCAACCACCGGGGTATTTTAAATTGAGAAAATGTTTAAAAATTGCTTATCTATGTTTTTAAACCCAGTTTGAAAATGTCATCTGATTTCATTCATGAAGAAGAATGCTTTGGTTTGAAAATGATTTTAGGTCAAGAAAGTACCTAAAAATTCCCTTTTTAATGTTTTTTGTTATCTACAGGTGACATAGAGGGTCAACATACAGAAACTCTGCTGGCAGGATCCCTTGCCAAAGCTCTTTGCTGTATCCTTGGTGTTTTAATCATTCAGAAGGTGTTTTCCTGTAATAAAGAGATCTGAACTTGTGATAGTTCTCAGAACCTTGGGTGCCCATGTTAATGGAAGGCATGAGTGTTCTAAAGTGGTAGATAATCAAAAAGTAGTTTATCTTGGCTTTGACATGTTTTTAGGACAAGCTAAGAATGAGAAGACTCTAGTTTCTCCAGCATGTCTTGCCCGTAATTCATTGTTCCTCAGGATGCTTCTTTGCTTCTTATTAGACAAATTAAAAAAAATTTTTTTTTCGTCTCTCGTGTTGGAAGCAGGGTTTAATTTAAAAAGCCATTTACTAACCCTGGGGCTTATTAAATGAGCAGCTGCTTCTCTGCGGGAGAATGCATTATTTTGCACACCTTTATAAGCATTTTGATTATGTTTGTGTGATATTTTCTCAGCCTTAAGTAATTTAGTTTGTTAGTTTTGTACAATATTGAGTCTGTCCAGACCTTGATTGGGGGTGTCTGATCATCTGGGTATGCTTTTCAAATTCATTATCTCATTTGATGGTGTATTGATTTACTTGTGTTCCCAGTATTCAAATCCAGGACATGGTGGATAATCATAGAACAAGCAGGTGGATAATCAAAGAACAATCAAATCTACTAATTTTAATTTTCTGGGATAAAGATCATATTTTGGTCGGGTTACAAAGCCCACTTGATTACAGAGTTAGTAATTGGAAGCTCCCAATCAGTCTTGTTTTATGTGTTTATTGTGGGCCTTGGAGCTTTTCCTTTTTTCAGCTGGGTGGATGCTGGATTTATTTAACTAAAATTGAGGTTATTTTTCTGTTTACTATTAGTATTTATGAAATAATATTTTAAAATTCCTTAATGCTAAGAAAATAAGACATTCATAGAATGAGCAAGGATGTTAAAGGTAGGCACCTACATTCTTCTACGAGACTGTAATCTTTATTTTACTACTATAACTTTCAGGTACTGTTTAAAAATTGGTGAGAAAACCTTATATGTAATATGTTTAATAAGATTCAGTTAAATTGTTCACTGTTTTTATCTCTTTATAGATAATCAGGAAATGAAATCAAGGATATTGGTAAGATTAAAAAGATATCAAAACGATGTTTTTATACCAGCTAAAGCCAATTAGAAAACATAATGGGAAATAAGACCCATTTATAATAGAAACAATAATTATTAAGTACCCAGAATTAATTAACAAGGAATACATAAAATTGATTATGATGAAAAATGAAAATTCTGAGAGGCATGAAATAATTGAATAAATGGAGAGCCGTATTTTTTTCTTTTTAAAATTCGTACTTTATTATTTATTTATATTGTTTTTAACATCTCTGTTGCAGTATAATTGCTTTAGAATGGTGTGTTAGTTTCTGCTTTATAACAAAGTGAATCAGCTATACATATACATATGTCCCCATATCTCCTCCCTCTTGCATCTCCCTCCCTCCCACCCTCCCTATCCCACTCCTCTAGGTGGACACAAAGCACCAAGCTTGTCTCCCTGTGCTATGCGGCTGCTTCCCACTAGCTATCTGTTTTACATTTGGTGGTATATATATGTCCATGCCACTGTCTCACTTAAAAATATGGAACGCTTCACGAATTTGCGTGTCATCCTCGCGCAGGGGCCATGCTAATCTTCTCTGTATGGTTCCAATAAAATTTGTATTTTTTTTAAATTGAAGTATAGTTGACATACAATATTATTTATGTTACAGGTGTCTGATACAGTGATCCACAATTTCTAAAGGTTATACTCCATTTATAGTTATTATAAAATATTGGCTATATTCCCCATATTTTTGTACAGTTGTACAGTGTATCCTTGTAGCTTATTTTATGCATAATAATTTGTACCTCTTACTCCTTTACCCCTATATTGTCCCTCCCCTCTTCCCTCTCCCCACTGGTAACCACTAGTTTTTGGAGATCCATACTTTATTCTTCAATGTCAATTTTTCCAATATTAAACTGTAAGTTCAATGCAATCTCAGAATATTAATCAGATTTTTTTTCCTGGCAGAGTGGGGGGATTTAAGAAAGTCAACAGTTTATCTGAAAGAATAAATCAATGAGAATAGCCAGGAGCTTTCTGAAAGAAAATGGTAGGCAGGAACTTGCTCCAGTTGACTTAAAGAAAGACACACAACATAAGAGTTGTGAGTTGTTAAGTTTTATCCAGAGTCTTACTGAGGATTATAGCCCAGGAGACAGCCAGTCAGCTGTGAGGAAACTGCCCCAAAGAGGTAGGGGAGAAGCCAGTTTATATGTGATTTTTTGGCTAGGAAATTCATGCAGTCAAGCATATATCTTGGTAAAAGATTACGGCTAATCACGAAGAACAGGTATCTCAAGTTAGTGATTTTAGTGCTTTTCTATTTCTTTTTTCAGTTCTTGTCTGCGAAGAGGCAAGAATCTGGGGTCATTGAAATTCTTCCTGAGATATGCATCTAACTATCTAAAGGCCTATTTATCCAAAGCACAGAGTCCCTCATCCTGTTTTTCATCCTGAACTCCTCTCAGGGTGCGCTGTCGGTGGGCAGCTGCAGTGAGTTCCCCGTTAACCCTTGTAGAACTGGGTAGTGAGCAGTTCTCTTTGTTCTTCTTTGTGCACACTCCTTTAGGCATTAAAACACATTATAAAGCTACAGTAACTGTGGTTCTGGTATAGTAATAGGCAAACAGATAATGGAAAAGACTAGAGTCCAGAAACCAGGTACAGTGGGGTTTGACATATGATAAACGAAACACTTCAAGTTAGTGGGAGGGAAATGGATTATTCAATAAAAGGTACTGGGTCAGTTGATTGGCCATTTGCGGGAAAGCAAAGCTAGATCTCACTGCTTATACCTAAACACATTCTAGTAAAGATCAAACATTTCAATGTAAAAATTCAAGTCATAAAAGCTCTAGAAGAAAATATCTGTTTATAGTCTTGTGTTGATGAGTATCTTGCTAAGCATGATATGAAACTTTAAAAGGAAGCGTAAGACCTCAAAAAAATAAACCCCCCAAAACAAGGATGGGAAAAAAAAAAACTATTAGGAAAAAGTACTTTCAGTATAGCTACCTGACAGGATTAATGTAATATTTCTAAAATAAAAAAGAGCTCTTGTAAATTAATTTTTAAAAGTCAGGGTTGACTCTAAAGAAACAAGTGGGAAACGAGCAATCTGCAGAAGAGGAAATGAAAATGACCAGTTAGCATATGGAAATATGGTCAGCCCTACTAGGGTTATTGCAAGGTTATTCCCTTGCATCGCCCATGGGAGGATAAACTGGTACAGCTTTTCTGGAGGGCAGTTTGGTAGTATGTATCAAAATTAAATGTGCAGACACTTCTGTAATCTCACTGATTATTTTAGGAGCTAATCGGAGAGTTGTGCAAAGGGTGGATGAGAGCGTTCGTTAGAGCATTGTCTAAAACCGAGGTTTGGAAACTGCTTCAATGTCTTCTATAGATAATTGGTTAAACGGTGGAAATCTATGAACTCAGCATGAAGGATGGTTACATCCAAATTTATTGATGTAAGATTTTACCCCCAGATATTGTGGACTGAAAAAGCAGGCTGCAGAACACTAGATAGAGTATCATCCTGGGGGGTGTATGTGTGAGTACATATACATGGCCACATAAGTGCTCTTTAGAAACTATTAACAAGGGTTATTTCTTGAGGGATAGGATTTGGGGGAGATTTTTGCAGTCATCTTTACAGTTTTAGGTATTATTTAATAACTTCAAAGACAAATTAGAAAGATGATATTGGTTGTAATTTGTAGTATATTGTGATGACATTTGAGTGAGAATACTAGGATGTGGCTGAAAGGTATTAACATGGATGTGATTTTTAGGTTATTAAGGCTGCAGAAGACAGCACGTTGCAGTATATGAACTTCATGAATGTCATCTTTGCAGCACAGAAGCAGGTGAATTGAGAGCCTTCTTTTTAAAGAATATTGGTTTCATAATGAAGGAGTTAATTTTATTGTTTGAATGACCTACTTAGAGAGGTATTCTGACCAGATACTTATTAAGGGATTGGGAATCTGGAATCCATATTTTGTACAATACTAGTCATTTCTCTATTTTGGGTCCTGGACCCTTGAGAATCTGATGGGTCCCCAGAAAAATATGCACTCAAGCAGTTTTGCAGATAGTTTTGTGGTATTCCTGCAACCATTTAGCCCATCCTTGGACCCCAGGCTAAGAATTCTAGGTTTTATAGTTTGCTGCATACCTTGCTTCAATTTCTCTGTCTCTTTGCTTCAGGGAGGTCTTAAAAAGATTTGATATTTTTACTTTGCAAATAACCGAAGTGTTCAGATGAGTTATCACTAATACGTTTTCTTCTTTGATATGTTAAAAAAAAAAACTTCCTTAAAACTTCAGTTTTAACCTAAAGTGCTACTATAGCCATGTAAAATATTCTCCATCTTGGAGTGGTAGCATGATATAGTGAAAAGACCATGGACTTTGGGGACAGGCAGATTGGGGGTGACAGCACTGCTTCCCCTTGGCTCTGTGACCACCGCCCGGCCAAGGCCTGGGTGCTTCAGCTGTAAAATGAAAATCAGATATCTACCTTGCAGAGTTATTATGCACGTTAAATGAGCCATTTTAAGAATAGAGTCTGGCATATAGTAGGTTCTCACTGTAAGGTAGTCATTATTATTCCTATAATATTTTTTGAAATGTTCATTTCAGAATATTTTGATTGATGCCTGTGTGTTAGACTCCGATTCAGGACTCCTCCAACAGGTATATTTTATTTTAATTTATTTTTTAAAATAAATTTATTTATTTATTTATTTAATTTATTTTGGCTGCGTTGGGTCTTCGTTGCTGTGCACGGACTTTCTCTAGTTGCAGCGAGTGGGGGCTATTCTTCATTGCAGTGTGCAGGCTTCTCATTGCAGTGGCTTCTCGTTGTGGAGCGTGGGCTCTAGGTGCACGGGCTTCAGTAGTTGTGGCTCGCGGGCTGTAGAGCACAGGCTCAGTAGTTGTGGTGCATGGGCTTAGTTGCTCCATGGCATGTGGGATCTTCCCGGCCCAGGGCTCGAACCTGTGTCCCCTGCATTGGCAGGCGGATTCTTAACCACTGCACCACCAGGGATGCCCAAAAGGTATATTTTAAATGAATGTTTGGTGTTGGTGGTTATGAAAGCATGGTGTGTTCTCTTACTTTTTGTTAAATGCTTTTCATCTACCAGTCTTCACACATTTTTATTTTTTAATATTTTATTTATTTACTTATTTAGGCTGTGCCGAGTCTTAGTTGCGGCATGCGGGATCTAGTTCCCTGACCAGGGATTGAACCTGGGCCCCTGCACTGGGAGCTCGGAGCCTTACCCACTGGACCACCAGTGGGAAGTCCCCACGCATTTTTAGGGATTAGCCTGTATGATGCTTTAGATTAGAGCACCAACATCTCTCTGGTTTCTTTGATTATTTTTACTTACATTTTACACAATGATTTGATTGAATTTGTAAAAGTAATTTACACATTAAAACAAATTCAAGCAACACAGAAAAGTATTTTTTAAAAGTTAAGAAAAGGGCTTCCCTGGTGGCGCAGTGGTTGAGAGTCCGCCTGCCGATGCAGGGGACATGGGTTCGTGTCCCGGTCCGGGAAGATCCCACATGCCGCGGAGCGGCTGGGCCCGTGAGCCATGGCCGCTGAGCCTGCGCGTCCGGAGCCTGTGCTCCGCAAGGGGAGAGGCCACAACAGCAAGAGGCCCGCATACCGCAAAAAAAAAATAAAAATTCCCTTCAAATCCTATCATCTGAAAGTTACTGTTGTTAGTATTAGGTGAACAGCATGACAGATCTCTCTATACATACAGATGGAAGAATAGGTCACTAAGCAAAGACTTTTATAAAAATAGGATCATATTCCAGATCTGCGCTATTCTTTATGGTAGCCATATGGCTGCTGAGTTCTTGAAATGAGTCTGATCTGAATTGAGGTGTGCATAAGTATACACACTGAATTTCAAAGACTTAGTATTGGAAAAAACAATGTAAAATATCTCATTAATGATACTTATACTGATTACATGTTAAAATGGTAACATTTTGGATATATTGAGTTAAATAAAAATGCTCTTAAAATTAATTTTATCTCTTTTTTAAAAAATAAATTTATTTTTGGCTGCATTTGATTTTCCTTGCTGTGCACAGGCTTTCTCTAGTTGCAGCGAGTGGGGGCTACTCTTAGTTTCAGTGCATGGGCTTCTCATTGCGGTGGCTTCTCTTGTTGCAGGGCACGGGCTCTAGGTGCGTGGGCTTCGGTAGTTGCGGCACACGGGCTCAGTAGTTGTGGCTCGTGGGCTCGGGCGCAGGCTCAGTAGTTGTGGCGCACGGGCTTAGTTGCTATGCGGCATGTGGGATCTTCCCAGACCAGGGCTTGAACCCATGTCCCCAGCAATGGCAGGCAGATTCTTAACCACTGTGCCACCAGATGTTATTTTTAATCAAAATATGAAACTGAATTTTACTTTAACTAAAAAGGGAAACGAAAAAAAAACAGAAATAAGACTGAAGAAATTACTAAACTTTTGATAAACGTTTTTTGACTGCAAGAAATATTATTTCCTAAAAGATTAGTTAAAAGCACAAAATTGTAGAAAACTTTGAGTTTAGGTTACTGCTGGGGATGCGTGGGGAAAGGGAGATACAACCAGAAAGTACACCAGCTACAAAGGTTCTAGAATTATCCTATTTCTTAAGCTTGATGGTAAGTGCATGGTGTTTGTTGGGAATGTGAAAAGGTACAGACACTTTGGAATACAGTCTGAAACTTCCTCAGAAAGTTAAACATAGAATTACCAGTTGAGTCCACAATTCCATTCTTAGATATATATTTAAGAAAAATGAAAACGTGTCCATAAAAGATACTGTACATGAATATTCATAGCTGTGCTATTCATAATAACCCAGAAGTGGAAACAACTCAAATGCCCATCAGTGGATGAACGGATAAATAAATTGTGGTCTATCCATGCAATGGAATATTATTTGGTCATAAAAAGGAATGAAGTACTGATACATGCTACAATATGAATGTACCCTGAAAACATTATCCTAAGTGCAAGAAGTAAAAGGAAACATATTGTCTGATTCCATTTGTATGAAGTGTTCAGAATAGGCAAGTCCATAGAGATAGAAAGCAGATGAGTGGTTGCCAGGGGAAAGGAGGAATGGAGAATCACTGTTAATGGGGATGGGATCTCTTTTTAGGGTGATGAAAATGTTCTGCAACTAGATAGCGGTGACAGTTGCACAACTCTGTGAATATTCTAAAAACTAGTAAATTGTACACTTTAAAAGGGTGAGTTTAATAGCATGTGAATTACGTCTCACACTGTTACTAAAAGATACAATGAGAATGAATAAACATGGCAAGAATAGAAATTTATCAGTAGCAAACTAACAGGAAAAAGGGCTTGTACTCTTATACTACAGTCTTCAGAGGGTGAAAGGGTGTGGGCCAAGGGGAACGCAAGACATTTGAACATCTGAAGAGGTAGCTGCAAGTTTCTGGTCCTCCTGCACTCTGGGAAGAAACTCCCTTTTAATTCGCTGTGTCGTATCTTCCTCTCCTTTTGGACACCTGAAGAGTTGCTGGTGAGAATGACCTCCCGCTGGAAAAGCTAAGCGAGTGCTGGTTTGGCTGAGAGCCCTTTGTCTTGCAGGCTTGTGACATCACAGGGGGACTGTATTTGAAGGTGCCTCAGATGCCCTCCCTTCTGCAGTATTTACTGGTAAGGAAATGTCAACAGTGAACCTAATGCCTTGAGTCCAGTGAGACCCCTGTTTCCTGGGGAATGAACGGGAGTAAGATGGCTGATGCTTAGTAACTGGAAGAAAGGAACAGAGGGGTGACCTAGGGAATTCGAACCTAAGGGAGTCTTTGGACCCTGTAAGCTGTATGCGGAATGTTGTATGCCTGTGTGGTGGTGCTCAATAATTGTGGAATGGCTAGAAACACATTTCTAATAGTCTATTTCTAATAGACTTTCAAGGAAAATCTAATTTAGTATTCTCAGTGTTTACTGGCTAATATCTGCTATCTATGTCCTGGCTTCGGGTTGTTTTCCCCAATGTTTTAAATAAAATTTCCTTGCTTTTTTTTTAAACAGTGGGTTTTTCTTCCTGATCAAGATCAGAGGTCTCAGTTAACCCTTCCACCCCCAGTTCACGTTGACTACCGGGCTGCTTGCTTCTGCCATCGAAATCTCATTGAAATCGGCTACGTGTGTTCTGTGTGCTTGTCAAGTAAGTTCACGTAGCACTGAGTTTTTCTATGTTGTGGAGGAGTGTGCAGAAAACATCTCCAACTATGTGACTGTTAGACCGTCCTGTTCATTTTTCGTTTTTTCAATTTGCAGTATTCTGCAACTTCAGTCCTATCTGCACTACATGCGAGTAAGTATCTTTGAGGCTGTGTGGCTGGCTTGCCCTTTATAGAGATTTAGAGCATTAAAAAGTATTTCCTTCTCTGTATTATTTCAGGACAGCCTTTAAGATTTCTCTCCCTCCTGTACTGAAGGCCAAGAAAAAGAAACTGAAAATGTCCGCATGACAGTAAAAATTGTTTCCCCATCACTTAGAGCTATTAATAGAAATTATATGGCAGAATCTTTGTTAGGAAGGCTCTGAAAAAAATAGAGATATGTGTAAGATAAATTTTAGTGAACTTTCTTACAGGAAATATACTAAAACATCATCCTCATCCTATGCTTCCTGGGGGCTGATTTATTTGAGGGAGTCATTCTATGCAATGTACCCTAAAATTTTTTCTGACTGGTTTTTGTCCAGAAATGGAGGAAGAAAGCACAAATTTGTGATTTTTTTTTTAAATGAGGTGATCGTTTGTCAAAGCCATTCTGTACTGACTGATTATAAGCGTCAGAACCTACCAAGTCTAGGTTCTTACTGTGAAATGTATGATGTGAAATTTGAACACAGTTTTGGAAAAAGTGACTATTTATGGAGTAATGGCATTAATCAAGATAGAACATGTTACTTGAGTCAACACTTCGACGGTAGTCACATAAATAAAATCCTTGTTTTCTAGATTGAGATTTAGCTCCAGATATTAGCAGATACTTATTCTTTTGTCTGACATTAGTACATGTTTGGTCAGAGTTATCCAAATGATAGTTTGTCACTGAATATCTCTAAAATCTGATTTTAAGTGAGTAAGGAGAGTGAGTGCAGTAGTCTGGTGGGAACTTTTTCTTTAAGAACAGTTGTGTGAAGAGCTTATTTGTGAAAGCCAGGGTCTGGGTTCTGAGGGGGAATTTCTTGGGGAGAATGGATTCTGTACAGTGAAGTGTTGCCCCACATAGAATTCATCCCTTTTTTAATGAGGAGGGGGAAAGCATTAATACTGGAGAACTGTTCTCTAGAAGTTTTGGACTTAATACTGAAAAATTCTATAAGTTCAAAAGAAAGATTATTTGCAACAATAAAAAACTTATTTTTCTATGTAACCTTGAAGTTATTAAAAGTCCTTTTAAATTCCAGCAGAGTGTAGGAAGTGTTTTTAGGAATGGTGGCCAATTTAATTTTTTTTTAAAGTAAATTGACAAAGACCTATTTGTGTACACAACCTTGTATATAAATAAGATTTTAATTTTCTCTTGATACCATCTCAGAAACTGAGTCTCATTTAAGCAATTTGGTGTTTGGTTGGATTATTTCAAGTAGATTTTATATTCTGCATTTTCAATTTTGTTAACAAATACACAAAGATTTTGGTGATCACTTTGCAAGTATTTGCTAACCTTTAAGAATCTGTTTGTCTTTTAAAAATAATATTTAATATTTCACAGCCTAACCATGTGTAATGGAGATCTCTATTTTAAGTCTAGGAAACAAAGAATCATATATCTAAAGATGAATAATTTCAAACAAGCTGATAAGGTTTTTGTTATTACTTTTTCATTTGACATGTTTTATGAGCTGGCCTAATTCTGTTTAAATTTTATTTTTAACAGTTGTGTTTGTTGTTTATCTTGTATAAATGTTTATAATAAAATAATTTAAACTTTCATATTTGCTTATTTCCTCTCATTCATTGTTTATTTCATGCTCATTCAATTCATCTTCAACTCTGTACTTTTTACCTGGATTTGGTCACGTCAGACAGTTTTTTATTCAACTCTGAAGAACTTTAATTTCAAATCTTGCCAAAACTCTCACAAAAATATTGTTACAAATACTATACAATTATAGATTGATATGAAATTTTTAATACAAGATTTCTTACACACCATACATGGATTCTCGCAGTGAATTGGTTCACCACTGCTCTGATGGCTAACAAAATGAGTGAACATTTATTGAGTGCTTACTATATGCCAGGCATTAGCCTAAGCTCATTAGATATGCTACCTCACTTAGTTCTCACACAATCCTATTTGGGAGAGACTATTATCTCCTTTTTAAAGATGAGGAAGGACTTCCCTGGTGGTCCAGTGGCTAAGACTCTATGCTCCCAATGCAGGGGACCCGGGTTCCATCCCTGGTCAGGGAAATAGATCCCACATGCCGCAACTAAAGATCCCGCATGCCTCAATGAAGATCCCGAGTGCTGCAGCTAAGACCTGGCACAGCCAAATGAATGAATGAATGAATGGCTTCCCTGGTGGCCCAGTGGTTAAGAATCCGCCTGCCAGTGCAACGGACACGGGTTCAGGCCTTGGTCTGGGAAGATCCCACATGCCGCGGAGCAACTACGCCCATGTGCCACAACTACTGAGGCTGCACTCTACAGTCCACGTGCCACGACTACTGAGTCCGTGAGCCATAACTACTGAACCCTGCACGCCTAGAGCCCATACTCCTCAACAAGAGAAGCCACCGCAATGAGAAACCCGCACAACAAAGAGTAGCCCCTGCTCACCACAACTAGAGAAAGCCCGCACACAGCAACGAAGACCCAACGCAGCCCAAAATACATAATAATAATAATAAAGATGAGGAAGCCCAAGCTTAGAGAGGTTAAGTGACTTTCCCAAGGTCACTTAATGTAGAAGTAAGGTGAAACCCAAACCAGGCAGTCCGACCTCAGAGCCTGCACGCTTAGTTACCGAACTATAATAACGCTTGAGATACTTTGAGGCTACCGACATAAAAAGGAATTTTTTTTCAGGCAGAATTTTGATGCTTTTGCATCTCCCTAATGCTGGGCAAAACCTCTTGTGTGTTCTTTGATAAGACCTGCTTTCGGAGTTCTGAGAGCTCTGTGTGGTACAAACAAAGCCTTCAAAAAACTGGGAAAATAATAAAAACAATTCAACACAATTATAGCACTGCAGCTTCACCCCCTTTTTGTCCCTCCCCCCAAATCACCATAAAAATCAAGTTTATTAAGTTGCTTGTTTACAATCCAGTGTCTGTAGGCTCGCTCTTGCATTAACTCCAGGTTGATTGAATTAACTGCAGGTTGGAGCAACTCTGGCTTTTAAAATGAACACGCTTTCCTACTTTTTCGTGATCCTTTGCGTGGAATGAAGGCGGCGGAAGGACTTAAGGCCCGTGGGCTGGGCTGAGATGCGGTGGCTGGGTTTGAGGGTGGGCGCTCTCTGCTGCTGGCCCAATCACGGTGCGCCGCTCCGCCAGACCGGCGGCCGATTGGTGGTTGCCATAGCTCCGGGTGTTCGCTTGACAAGATGGCGGAGAGTTAGACGGGGCTGCGTCTTGGCGTCCCCGCGCTTCCAGGCTTCTAAGCCGGGCGCGGTCCTGCCGTGCAGGCCCAGCGAGACCCCAGGCATGCGTTTGCCGCCGCCGGTCCCTCTGCTCTTGAGGCTCCTTCTTCTGCAGAGCGTCTTGAGGCCTCTGTGGGGGGACCTGGGTGCGTAAGGCGGGGCAAGGGCCTGCAGGACCGGGGCTGAGGGAGGGGACGAGGCTTTTGAGGCCAAATTTGGGACTCCTCCGGGAGCTGCGGAAGACCCCGCCAAAGGAAGCCACCACCCAGCGGAGTCAGGGGCTCTGCAACTATTAACTCCATTTTGTCCCTTTCTTCCCGCTAGTTTTCATGCCTCCTGTCATCCGCATGTCCGGCCCTGCAGTCAGCGCGTCCCTGGTTGGAGGCACCGAGGATGTGACCGTGTCCCTGACCCAGCTGCGGGACGAGATGGGTAAAGAGCCCGGCCCTTCCTGTGGGGAGGGAGGAGGTTGGGTCAGGTCCAGGCCGCCCAAGAAGTTTGGCCAGGTGGCATCCCCTGGGTCCCTTGCCGCTGTCCACTTCAAAGTCGGGATGGGCGGCTGCTGTGGAGCAGAGGACCGAAGGACAGGTTCAGTAAAAGAAAGCTTGAAATCTTACTAGTTAGCCTTCGCTGAGCTATCCGCTGTACTTAAATGCATCACCTCATTTTCCTAAATACCTTTTAATCTGTTTAACAAATGAAGACACTGAAGTTCAGAGAGGTGGTCACTTGTCTAAAGTCACACAGCTTGTAAAGGGTCCAATCCTAGGCTTGGAAAGGGATTCCTGACTCAAGAGCTCACCCTGTTAGTGGCTGGGCAATAGTGCCTTGCATTCTGATCTTCTCTCCCGTAGGTTTCTTGCCAGTTCCCACCTGCGGAGTGCTAAGCAATGAGACCGGAGACTGGAGTTTGACTGTCAGCCCCACTGTGGTAAGGCCAGAGGTGAAAACCTTTTGGGTAGCATTTGCGGAGGCTCACATCTAGTGTTCCTGCAGTGTTGTTCTCTCTCTCTCTTCTTTTTTTATTCTTTTTTTTTGGCTGCAACGAGCAGCTTGCGGGATCTTAGTTCCCCTACCAGGGATTGATTGAACCTGGGACCATGGCAGTGAAAGCCTAACCACTGGAGCGCCAGGGAACTCCCCCTGCAGTGTTCTCTCTCTCTTTTTTTTAAGAACACACATTTATCTATCTATCTATCTATCTATCTGTCTGTCTGTCTTTGGCTGCGTTGGGTCGTCGTTGCTGCGTGCTGGGTTTCTCTAGCTGCGGCGAGCTGGGGCTACTCTTCGTTGTGGTGCGCGGGCTTCAGTAGTTGTGGCACGTGGGCTCAGTAGTTGTGGCTCACGGGCTCTAGAGCGCAGGCTCAGTAGTTGTGGCACACGGGCTTAGTTTCTGCGTGGCATGTGGGAACTTCCCAGCCCGGGGATCGAACCCATGTCCCCTGCATTGGCAGGTGGATTCTTAACCCCTGCGCCACCAGGGAAGCCCTGCAGTGTTCTCTTAATCGAACAAGATAGAGCTTTCTTGGGACTTCCCTGGCGGTCCAGTGGTTAAGACTCCTGTGCTTCCACTACAGGGGGCACAGGTTAGATCCCTTGTCCAGGAACTAAGATCCCACATCCCACACATCGCAAACAAGCAAACAGAAAGCTTTCTGAGCGCTTGGAACCGCCATGAAACTGTGGACTATCAGATCTCATAGACGTCCATCCAACCCAGAGGTTCTTAGGGGTCCTTGGATGAGTTTCAAGAAGTCTGTGAACCCTCTGAAACTGTGTGTAAAATTATGCGTGTGTGCATTTTTTCTGGTGAGAGCGTTACCAGCTTCTGTCAGATTATCAAATGGATTTGTGACTCAAAAGAGCTTCATAAACCACTGATCTCACCCAACTCTTGAGCTTATGTGTAAGGACACTCAAGCCTGGAGAAATGAAATATTTTCCATTTAATGAATGTTTTATTGAGTGCCCGGTATGTGCATAGCATCAACTCCGGAGATAAAGGATGAGAAAGACAAACTTTGCTTGCACCCCAGGAACCGGGACCTGTTTTCGTGGACTTTTTTGTGTGTATTTAATCTTCTGCTGGTAGGATGATAAAGGTGCTAGACAAACTGAGTTAACTTATCAGACCTGTGTTCAGCTTTCCCTAAGCAGCCACAACTTGCTTGCTTTTATGTTCAGTTGAGTATTAGGAATCAGGGCTTGCATATTGCTGTAGGTTTACAGGGTAGAATTGAGCAGAGTGATGTCTTTCTTATGTATAGTTCTTTTGTAAAATGAACGGAGGCTGATTGCGCTTTCCATTATGTGTTCTTATAGATACCATTTTGAGTCACTATAAAAAGTACAGCAATATTTTCCTTTCAGAATTCTTTGGAAGTGACTGTGAGGTTGAAGAGGGGTCTGCCATCATGTTTGTCTAATGAGACAGATCCGTTCCCGGAGGCCCCGTGTATTGTCCAAACTCTTCTGGTTTCAGCCTCTCGTCATTCATCCTGTTTAGCACATCTACTCGTTCAAGTGGAAATTTATGCCAACTCCTCTGTGGCCCAAAATGCATCAGGCAAGTAAAGTCTCTGACTGTCAAAACGTTTACTGCAAACATATTTTTTTTCTGGCCGTGCCACGCAGCATGTGGGATCTTAGTTTCCCGACCAGGGATGGAACCCGTGCCCCCTGCAGTGGAAGCTCAGAGTCCCAACCACTGGACCACCAGGGAAGTCCCTGCAAACATTGTTTGATTGTGTGTGCCATGCAATTTGTGTGCTCCAATCATGAGTGTGTCTTGCTTTCCTAAACATATTTTCATTTTGTTTAATTTTCTTATTTTAAAAGTTTCCACTTTGAATTATTTTAGTTAAGATTTATTGTATCTTGGGAATTCCCTGGTGGTCCAGTGGTTAGGGCTCAGCACTTTCACTGCCACAGGCCCGGGTTCAATCCCTGGTCAGGGAACTAAGATCCCACAAGCCGAGGCGCAGCCAAAGAGAAATAAAAAAATAAAAAAGATGTATTGTATTTTGATCTACTGTTTGTATCTTTGGAAGCCATTTTAAATCCTTCTTGGGAGAAAGTAAAGTTTTTTTTCCTTGTATTGATTCCTGTGACTCCATCTCAAAACAAAACAGAAGGAAGGGAGAGACTGATGAATGAGTTTATAGAAAAACGGCAGATTTTCAGTGAATGCTTTTGACAGCCAGCTGCCTTTCCCAGAGGCAGCTTGCTTAATTATGCTTATAGGAGCACATTTTCCTCTCTTTAAGAACAAACACAATAATAATGTACAATTTGCTGTTCTATACCTTTAAAAAGTAGTATAAGTTAGAAAATTTTTCATAGGAATGCAAGTAAGTTCTCCTCATTCTTTTTCTATTCTTTTAAATATAATTCTTATATTCTTTTTAATAGCTGCATAGCATTCCCTTGTGTGGATACACCATTGTTTATTTGCTGAATAACCATTGTTTATTTAATTAAAAGTTTTCCAGCTTTGGATACTGTAACTAGTGCTACAGCAAATATCATTGTGCACATACATCTCTGGACATGAGAAAATGATTTTGTGTTGCTCTCCCTTTCACATCACGGCAGTGTCCTAAGGACAAAAGATGTGCTGATGCTGAAGGGTCCACTTCGATAGGTGCCACCACCATGTCCCCTGTTGCCTGTGACAAATGCTAGCTCCTCTTACCTTTATGGTCACCCGGGATGAAGGGAGAAGTGTTCCTCTTTAGTAGCAAAGGTCTGCTACTTTGAGACTCCCACAGTGCCATTTCGCACATCACATCCTGTAACTGTGGTCCTCCTTGTGGTTTTGGAAGTGTAGAAGGATTAGATAAGTTACGGTAATGACATTCAGTGGGCTACTCTGCCCTCAGTGTGTTTGCTTGGAAAGATCTCCAAGCTATATTGCTAAGTGCAAAAAGCAGGTGCGGATGATGCATATAGCATGGAATAAGAATATGTATATTTATATTTGCATAAAGAAATTGTGGAGGGGGACTTCCCTGGCAGTCCAGTGGTTAGGACTCTGTGCTTCCACTGCAGGGGGCTCACCCATCCTTGATTGGGGAACTAAGATCCCACAAGCTGTGCGGTGCAGCCAAAAAAACACAAAAAACAAAAAAACCCAAAACTGACAGGAGGGCTTAATGGTAGCTATATCACTCAAGGCAGTGACTTTTTTTCTTTTAAAAAATACGCTTGACTATATTTAGGTAATATTTCGGAATGTCTTTGTACAAATAGCCAAACTTAGGAAAATTAGAGTATCTGTATATTGGTAATTATGAGATGTCCACTCTGACCCACGAAGGTATGAAAAATTTTGTACCCAGTCAGACAAGAGTTCAGAACAAGAAAAAGGGTGGAAGGACAGCCAGGAGGTAAGTGGTATGCCTGGTAAAAAGGAAAGTAGCAAACAACGTGGGAGACATATAGATAGATATACAAACATCTGTCTATATATCACATAGCAAAACCCTATTCTAAAATGCCTTGCTTATGTCACACGGGTTTGATTAAACTGAGGGTCAGACCCTTACCCTTGTGACACGGTCTGTTACTCGGACCTTCTTATTCCTTATAGCATAGAATGTATAATAGTTGTTCTTTAGATGCTTCAGCTGTTGTGTCATTGAAGTTGACTGTTACATAGAGTTTAAACAAATAATCGCTACATAGTTTTCCAACTATTAGTCTCTGGATTCCCAGTTAGGAGGCTGAAATGTAATATAATGTATTCCTTTTCCAATCAATGTAAAGATTACTGATTTCCCCCACACGTGAACTAGAATCAGGATGTGAAAATTTGGATTCACAGTGTGGTGGGACTTGAGTTTGAGCGTGTAGCATAAATAAATGTGATCCTTGTGGTCAGGTGGCTTCCTGATAAGCTGTCTGAAATGTCATCATGGCTTCAGTTTTATCTGCTGAAAGGGGTAATGAATTTGAAGGAGTAAATGCTTAAAATCAGTCTGTGTTATGAAAGGGATCGTTCAGTGTACTGAAAAATAAAAGCAGTGTATTACATTTCTCTTAACTCGTAAATTTTAGTCACTTGGTTATTTTCAAGTTCAACTGTGACTTCTTTTTAATTCGTATAACTAGCGTATTTTCTTCTGTTTGGGTTTTTGTTGGAGGAGTAGATACAAGCCTCAGTTATGCTCTATGCATAGCTCATTTCAGGGATTCTGTAATGTGGAATATTGGTAATGGTGGTTGGTAAAACAACGATTCAGCTTTCTTTGAATGTCAAAACTGTGGCAGTGTTTTGTCAGTGTTTCACTGCTGAACTTCTCTGTTGTTTGTACTTTTCAGAGAACGTGACTGTTATTCCTAACCAGGTGTATCAGCCCCTCGGTCCTTGCCCTTGTAATTTAACAGCCGGGGCCTGTGACGTTCGCTGCTGCTGTGACCAGGTATGGTCTTTCTGATTATTGGGCACGAAAGCTATGGTACCAGCTGGCATGTGAAGAGCACCAACAGTTCCCCATCAACAGCTTTTTAAAACCTTTTTAAAATACAAAACGAATGGGGACTTCCCTGGCGGTCCAGTGGTTAAGACTTTGCCTTCCAATTGCAGTGGGTACGGGTTCGATTCCTGTTTGGGGAGCTAAGATCCCACATGTCTTTTGGCCAGGAAACCAAAATATAAAAACAAAAGCAATATTGTAACAAATTCAATAAAGACTTTAAAAATGGTCCACATCAAAAAAAAACAAAAAAAACTGAGATAGTATTTTGTGTTGCACATTGTTTTCAAATTGAGTATTTTCTTTTTTTTCTTTTTTTTTGGCTGCATCGGGTTTTTAATTGGGGCACATGGACTCTCTCGTTGAGGCGTATGGGCTCAGTAGTTGTGGTGCATGGGCTTAGTTGCCTCACGGCATGTGGGATCTTAGTTCCTCGACCATGGATCGAACCCACGTCCCTTGCGTTGCAGGGTGGATTCTTTACCACTGGACCACCAGGGAAGTCCTGAAATTGAGTATTTCCTTATCCAGCCTGTTCAGCCTAGTTTATGGATGAAAAAAATGTATCTCTTTGGATAAAGTCCTGATTGTGATGATACTGGGAGGATGGTTTTAATGTCTTATTTAGAAGCCTTTAAGAAAATATAAAAAGGAAAGAAAATATATTTTTTTCAATGATTTTTAGTAAATTTATAGGGTTGTACAACTGTCATGACAATCTAATTTTAGAACATTTCCATCTCCCTCAAAAAAGAAACCTCATCTCCATTTACAATCACTCCCATTCCTGTCCCTGATCCCCAGGCCACTTTTTTTTTTTTTTTTTCAGTTTTCACTAGAAATTAAGTTTGTTTAGTTACTTATTGTGGTATAGTTGATTTACAATATTATGTAAGTTTCAGGTGTACAACATAATGATTCACAACTTTTTTTAAAAATTAATTTATTTTTGGCTGTGTTGGGTCTTCGTTGCTGCGTGCGGGCTTTTCTCTAGTTGCGGTGGGCGGGGGCTACTCTTCGTTGGCGGTGTGCGGGCTTCTCATTGCAGTGGCTTCTCTTGTTGTGGAGCACGGGCTCTAGGCATGCGGGCTTCAGTAGTTGTGGTACGCGGGCTTCAGTAGTTGCGGCTCGCGGGCCCTAGAGCACAGGCTCAGTAGTTGTGGCGCACGTGCTTAGTTGCTCTGCGGCATGTGGGATCTTCCCGGACCAGGGCTCGAACCTGTGTCCCCTGCGTTGGCAGGCGGATTCTTAACCACTGCGCCACCAGAGAAGCCGTGATTCACAATTTTTAAAGGTTATACTCCATTTATAGTTATTATAAAATATTGGCTATATTCCCTGTGCTGTATAATATATCCTTGTAGCTTATTTATTTTATGCATAGTAGTTTGTGCCTCTTCATCCTCTACCCCTGTCTTGCCCTTCCCCACTTCCCTCTCCCCACTGGTAGCCACTAGTTAGTTCTCTGCATCTGTGAGTCTGCTTCTTTTTTGTTATATTCACTAGTTTGTTTTCCCAGGCCCCTATTAATCTACTTTCTGTCTCTGTGGGTTTGCCTCTTCTGGACATTGCATATAAATGGAATCCTACAGTCTGTCTGTCTGGAGGACTTGTGTCTGGCTTCTTTCACTTAGCGTCGTGCTTTCAAGGGTCACCCGTGTTGCGGCATGCGTCAGTGCTTCATTCCTTTTTATGGCTGAATCATGTTCCATTGAATGGATATATCACATAGGGCTGAACCCATTTATCAGGTGGTGGACATTGGATTGTTTTCACTTTCTGGCTGTTATGAATAATACTTCTCTGAGTATCTGTATACAAGTTTTTGTTTGGATGTGTGTTCCCATTTCTCTTGGTTATGTTACCTAGGAGTGGAATTGCTTTGTCATATGGTAACTGCATGTTTAACCTTTTGAGGAACTGATTTTCAAAGCGGCTACATCATTTCACATTCCCATCAGCAGTGTATAAGTATTGCAATTTTCCACATTGTCACCAACAGCTGTTAGAATAATCTTGATTATAGCCATCCTCGAGTGTGTGAAGTGGTATTTCATTGTGATTTTGGTTTGTATTTCTCTAGTGGCAAATAGTGTTGAACATCTTTTCATGGCTGTTTGTATATCTTCTCTGAAGAAATGTCTGTTGAGACCCTTTGCCCACTTTTCAATTGGATTGTCTTTTTGTTGTTAAATTATAAGAGTTCACTATACATTCTGGCTACTAGTCCCTTATCCGATATACGATTTGCAAAAAACTTTTCCTCTTGTGTAGGTTGTCCACTTTCTTGTTGGTGTCCTTTGAAGTCCAAAAGTTTTTTAATTTGATGAAGTCCAGTTTATCATTTTTTTCTTCCAGTTTTATTTAGATAGAATTGACCTCCAGCACTGTACAAGTTTAAGGTGTACAGCATAATGATTTGACTTATATACATCATGAAGTGATTATCATAATAAGTTTGATGAACATCCATCATCTCCTATAGATACAAAATTAAAGAAATAGAAAAAAGATTTTCCTTGTGATGAGAACTCTTAGGATTTGCTGTCTTAACAACGTTCATATGTAACCCACAGCATGTTAACTATATTTCTCACGTTGTAGTTACATCCTTAATACTTACTTATCTTATAACTGGAAGTTTGTGCCTTTTGACCACCTTCATCCAGTTCCTTCTCTCTCCACCCCACTTTTTTTTGTTGTTGTTGTTGCTTGTGCTTTTGGTGTCATATCTAAGAAACCATTGGCCAATCCCAGGTCAAATACATATTTTTAATCCTTATTTTAGATTGAAGGGGAATAAGAGGTGCAAAAGAGGCACATGTACGAGGACCCCAGTCACTCCCACTTTTGGATGAATGCAGTTATTTATGTCATGGTTAGTTTTACAAAACGGAAAAGGAAAGCTTAGGGTCTATATTGGAGCACTCATACTAGCAATTGTATTTATAATAACAATCATGTTTAATTTTAAAAATACAGCACATCATAAATCTGTTCAGGTATCAACAGAAATGTCAAATGTATTCTCTCCCTCTTTCTTTCAGAGTGCATCACTGTGCCCTATTTCTAATTTCCTTCATGTTTGTTATATATGGTGTATATGTATACTTATAGCACCAACCACTGGAATCGTTTAGGATTCTGGGTCAGTGACATCTTCAGACAGCTTCAACTTACCTACCACTTTAGACATGATCAATTTTTAATTTGAATTGCCCTTGTTTAAAACAATCAGATCATTTACTTTTCTACCTTCAGTAAACAAGGGATTTAGAACGTATTTAACTTTTAGCTCTCTCAGTCCTTTGAGAAACAAGGAAGAATACAGATGAGTAAATGAAAGCGTGAATAAAGTGACTTCTTGACATTAATTGGGTCGTGATATCACAATAGTGAGAGCTTCAAGGATTCTTATGGAATATGGACTGTCTGCCCTAACTCTAAATGTCCTTAGGTTTCTCTGGGCTAGGGATTTGAATGGTGATGACAACTGAAAATTCTCCATTTGTTGTCTATTCCATATTATCTTTTCTTTTTCCCATCTTGTTTTTTTTTTGTGTGTGGTATATCTTAGGTCCCCAGTTAAGATGTGATTTCCTTGAAGGTTTGAAGTTCCTGACTTGGAGGCTTGTAGGGCGCTGACTAAAATTTTAGCATGATTTTACTTTCTGTAAAAAGCACAAAGCACCCTTAGCCTGGATGCAGGCTGTGTTTGTTTCTGCTTCCTTGGGGGGGTCCTGCTGGCCTCAAGCCGCGTGTTCATCACACTGGCCAGGAGATCCTGATGGCGGGCACAGGGGAAACTTTCCTCTTTTCACTTCTCCTCTACATCTTCTTTCCAGGAATGCTCATCAGATTTAACAGAGCTGTTCAGGGAGTCCTGTTTCCCTGGCGTTTTTGGAGGAGACGTTAATCCTCCCTTTGATCAACTCTGCTCTGTTCAGACGGCACGTGGAGTCCCCGACTGGTTTCCGTTCCTGTGTGTGCAGCTCGCCAACTCGCCTTTCCTCGGGTACTTCTATCACGGTTCCGTGTAAGTGTCCAAGGGGCTGCCCAGGAGAGGGCCATGCGCCCAGGTGACCCTAGAATATGGGCCACATCCTTCTCGGGACCTCTCCAGAGGCTCCATGCTTCAATTCCTCCATTCTAGATTCAATTCTAGATTTCAGTTGGTAAGTTTATATTGTGTTAAGTATTTGAAAGAATTGGAAAAGAAGTTGAGTCACTGAATCAATTGAATCACTGAAAAGAAATTGATTGATACCACAGATAGTCAATAGTGATTCTCTGGGTTGGGGGAAAGAGTGGTGGGCTCATGGGGGACTTTAACTTTCTGTCTTTTACATTTCTGTCTTGTTGAAATTTTACAACAACTTTATTATTATTATTGAAGTAAAATTCATGGAGCATAAAATTAACCATTAACTACTTTAAAGTGTACAATTCAGTGGCATTTAGTACAAATATTATTTTTATAATTAAAAAAACAGAGAAAAAATTTAAAAGAATTGTTTTTAGCACATTAGTGATGGTTTCTCTCATTGATTTGCAGTTCCTCTGGACAACACGCTCCCTTTGACATGTATTTGCATACTGATCTAAAAGACTTATCAGACTTTGGTTACAAACAAGGAGATCCAGTTATGACTGTAGATAAGGCATATTTTACTATTCCGCAGGTAATCATTTCAATTTCAGTATGCTAGAGGCTGTCGTCATTTTCCCCTCCCTCTTGTTAATTTAACTCATATTACTCTAAAAAAAATCGCTTCCTAAGTTACTTATTTTTCTCCTATGGATTTTTCAGGCACTCAGATATTTAAGGCCTCTGGATTTTATTTTTCCTTTTAATAGTCACTCTTTTAAAAAATTTTTTTTAATTAATTAATTTACTTTTGGCTGTGTTGGGTCTTCGTTGCTGCGTGCGGGCTTTCTCTAGTTACGGCGAGTGGGGGCTACTCTTCGTTGTGGTGCGCGGGCTTCTCATTGTGGTGGCTTCTCTTGTTGTGGAGCACGGGCTCTAGGCACGCGGGCTTCAGTAGTAGTGACTCGTGGGCTCTAGAGCGCAGGCTCAGTAGTTGTGGTGCAGGGACTTAGTTGCTCCGCGGCATGGGGGATCTTCCTGGACCAGGGCTCGAACCTGTGTCCCTTGCACTGGCAGGCGGATTCTTAACCACTGCGCCCCCAGTAGTCACTCTTAAATTAATCTGTCTTTGCTAAATCTCAGAGTGAACTTACTAAATAAAGCCAAAAGACTTTCTAGAAATTTCCATGGAAGTAACTGTCGTTTTTCACTTCTATTAATTTAATAGCCAATTTCTAGTAAGCTATAAATATTTAAAAATTTTTATTTATTTATTTTTTGCGGTACACGGGCCTCTCACTGTTGTGGCCTCTCCCGTTGCGGAGCACAGGCTCCAGACGCACAGGCTCAGCGGCCATGTTTCATGGGCCCAGCCGCTCCACGGCATGTGGGATATTCCCAGACCGGGGCACGAACCCGTGTCCCCTATATCGGCAGGCGGACTCTAAACCACTGCGCCACCAGGGAAGCCCAATTTATTTATTTATTTTTTATTGAAATATATTTGGCTTACAATGTTGTAAGCCAAATATTTAATATAATATTAAATATATTAAATATTAAAATTTAAATATATTTATATATTAAATATTAATATAATATTAAATATATTAAAGAATTTTGAAAAATATTTTAAGACTAGAGTTTTTTGTGAAATCTTTATTTTTTTTTTAAGTTCAAAATTAGGAGAAAATATTTATGGGAAGAAAACATGGGAGGCTAAACCATTTTTCTTTACTATCCATAGGAATCTATTTTTATTTATTTATTTATTTGTTTAAAAATGTATTTATTTATTTTTGGCTGTATTGGGTCTTTGTTCCTGTATGTGGGCCTTTTCTAGTTGTGGTGAATGGGGCTTCTCTCGTTGCGGTGCGCAGGCTTCTCATTGCGGTCGCTTCTCTTGTTGTGGAGCACGGGCTCTAGGCACACGGGCTTCCGTAGTTGTGGCACGTGGGCTTCAGTAGTTGTGGCTCACGGGCCCTAGAGCACAGGCTCAGTAGTTGTGGCGCACGGGCTTAGTTGCTCTGCGGCACGTGGGATTTTCCCAGACCAGAGCTTGAACTTGTGTCCCCTGCATTGGCTGGCAGATTCCTAACCACTGCACCACCAGGAAGTCCCCATTTTTATTTATTTATTTTTTTGGCCTTGCCGCTCGGCTTGTGGGATCTTAGTTCCCCGACTAGGGATTGAACCCAGGCCCTCAACAGTGAAAGCGCAGAGTCCTAAACCACTGGACCGTAAGGGAATTCCCAGAATCCATTTTTATGGTTTTAACAGAAATCTGGTTGTAATGAGGGAGAGAACATGAAACTGAGTATAATCATGTTTCTGCACAGTAAATGACGCACAGCAGGGAATTTTCTTTAGCGACTATCCTTACTGTGACCCCTCAGCCAGTGGCTTCCAGACTTTGAGTAGCAAGTCAGCTAGACATTTTACTGAAGTTGGTCAGTCAGTCAATGTCCTAGCCTTTGCTGAAGCTAACCCAGCAGTAGGAGCAGGCTGCAAAAAGAGTACTTTTACAAAACACTGATCTCTTTTTTATGATTAGAAGGGAGGTCGTAAATCTCTCGGGATTTCCCCTGGCCCTCAGGTATCCCTGGCTGGGCAGTGCATGCAGAATGCCCCGGTGGCCTTCCTTCAGAATTTCGATGTTCAGTGCGTTACTAGCCTAGAGGTGTACCCAGTACGAGACAGAATCACCAACGTGAAGGTAAAGAATGGTACTATGGGAGGTAAGTGACGTTCGTTCAGATAAGAGCGTGGACCTGAGTGTTGAGATAAATTCTGATCTCACTTCTACTGGATCAACTTAGAATAATATTTTACCTGCCAACTGAGGAAGGTGTTTTCTTTGGAAAAAGTTCAGTTCCATAAGATAGCATATTGCATATCTGTTCTTTTTTTAAAAAATCGAGCTAAAATTCTCATAACACAGAATTAACCATTTTAATGTGTACAGTTCAGTGGCGTTTCGTACACGCACAGTGTTGTGCAGCCATCACCTCTACCTAGTTCCGAAACATTCTCATCGCCCCAGATGGAGACCCTGCAGCCATTTAACAGTTCTCCCCCTTCTCCCTCCACACTGAGCCCTGGCAGCCACTCTGTGGATTTGCCTGTTCTGGACGCTTCATATAAATGGACTCATACAATACGTGGCCTTTTGTGACTGGCTTCTTTCACTCAGCATCATGGTTTTGAGATTCATCTGCACTGTAGCATGGATCAAAGCCTCATTCCTTTTTTTAAAAAAAATTTTATTTATTTTTTTATACAGCAGGTTCTTATTAGTCATCAGTTTTATACACATCAGTGTATACATGTCAATCCCAATCGCCCACTTCAGCACACCACCATCCCCCCCCGCCCCCCCCCGCAGCTTTCCCCTCCTTGGTGTCCATACGTTTGTTCTTTACATCTGCGTCTCAACTTCTGCCCTGCAGACCGGTTCATCTGTACCATTTTTCTAAAAACCTCATTCCCTTATGTGGCCAAATGGTGTTACATCATATGGATATACTACACTTTGTTACCATTTATTAGTTGATGGACATTTGGGTTGTTTCCAGCTATTGGTTATTGTGAATAATGCTGCTGTGAACACTTGTGTTCAAGTGTCTGTGCGGACATACATTCTCACTTGCCTTGGGTAGATACCTAGCTGCGGAATTGCTGAGTCACAGGGTAATTTAACTTTCTGAGGAGCTGCCAAGCTGGTTTCTACAGTGACTGTACCATTTTATGTTCCAGACCAGCAGCGTGCTGCATGTTGGTTCTTATACAAGAGTGACTCTCCAGATTATTTTCACTGACTTTTGAGATTCTCCTTCTCAGTTCGAATTAGATGCCAAGAATGGTGGGATTCCCATTTCATGGCGTTTGGGGAGTTGGCGGGAGCTGAGTGGTTGGCATACTGGGCGGGCACAGTTACTGTATTTGCTTGGCAAGCTTTCATTTTCATAGATAAATGTGATCATGTTAGGTCATGTACTCCTGTGGAAGTTCATTTATGTATCTTTTCAGGCATAGTTACACCAAAAGTAATCTATGAGGAAGCAACTGACCTAAACAGATTCATCACCAATACAGGTATTTTAATGTTACACTTTTATATCATTTCTATGGGAATACATGTCATTTCTTACAAGTAATATGTAGTCCCAGGGTAAAATACACTTTTAGTGAGAATTTTAGGAGGTTCACAGCCGTTAGAAAGATATCCCACTACCATTTTGCTCGTTCCTTGTTCCGTCTTGCCTTTTTGGAGTAACATCTGTGACCTGAGCCAGACCCTTCACAGTCCTGGATGACGTGGGTTCCACGGTCCCTCCTCATTCTCAGGGCCTGTGGGCCTTTTCTTAGATGTTTTTCAGAGAGTTAAAGAGTACTTTAGGGACTTCCCTGGTGGTGCAGTGGTTGAGAATCCGCCTGCCAATGCAGCGGACATGGGTTCAATCCCTGGTCCGGGAAGATCCCACATGCCGCGGAGCAACTAAGCTCGTGTGCCACAACTACGGAGCCTGTGCTCTAGAGCCCGTGAGCCACAACTACTGAGCCTGCATGCCGCAACTACTGAAGCCCGTGCGCCTAGAGCCCATGCTCCACAATGAGAAAAGCCACTGCAATGAGAAGCCCGCGCACCGCAACGAAGAGTAGCCCCCGCTCACCGCAACTAGAGAAAGCCCACACGCAGCAACGAAGACCCAACACAGCCAAAAATAAATAAATAAATAAATAAAATAAATTTAAAAAAATAAAAAAAAGAGTTCTTTAGGACCTAGCATTTTCACTTCTCGCTTGCTCTTCTTTTTCTGATCATTAAACTTTGCATTTGTGAGGCAGCCAAATAAGGTATGTAGAGTTTGGCCGATATTTCCAGGACTTTTGTTTTTAATGAAGGATACTACTAGTGGTTCTTTTCAACGTGCTGTAATTCTAGAACTTATTCTTTACTTCATCGGATATTAGTACAATATATTAGTGAACTAGACAGCAGGCCCCTGCTCTTAAAAAGCTGACATTCTGTAATCTTTCATTTAACAAACATTCTTCCAAGCATGTGCTCTGCATCAAGCTATGAGCCGGGGACCAGGGATGCTGAAATGAAAAGGACAGAGCTCACTCAGGATATGAGGGTGGTGTAGAGAAGGTGGCTAACGCTGACTTGGGCAGAGGAATGGGGAAGGCTTCTGAAGGAAGTCATGACCCTGCTGTGTAAGGGAACTGGGTAGGCAGGGCAGGGGTGGGGTGTGGGGGGAAGGCCACCCAGGCAGAGAAAACCACCAACTTGAGCCCAAAGAAGGTCTTTAATTTTTTTTTTTTTTTAGGTCTTTAATTTATGAAAGTATTCTATTCTTGTTTTTTTTTTTTTTCTGTTTTTGCAGAAACACTTTTAAGTACTGGATCAGCCCCCAGGAATGTGAATGTGGAAGAACATTATATTTTCAGATGGAATAATAATACAATCAGTGAAATAAATGTCAAAATCATTAGGGCAAAAATTAATGCCCACCAGAAAGGTAACTTGGTGGAGGGCAGCGAGAATGCTTTCAGTTTAAAATATTTTCTTCATGATTTTCATAATTATAACAGATTAATTCAGACCTGTTTTTCTTATTTGTATTTATGACTTAATCAGAAAACAGTATATATATTTTTGCATGTCAAAATGCAATTATAAGGTAAAGAAAACACTATGGGGGATAATTTCTTTTCCTAGTGATGTGGTGACATATTTTTATTTTGTTTTATTTCTAGGGATCATGACACAGAGATTTACAGTGAAATTTTTAAGCTATAACAGTGGTAATGAAAAGGAATTGTCTGGAAATCCAGGTGAGATAGTATATGTCAGTCACTGATCTTACAAACATATTTTAGTTCAACACTCCTGTGCTATAACAATGATTATAAATAGCTCCAACTTCAGTTTGTGACTCTGACTGTTTTTTCTTTTGTGATACTGTATTCTTTTCCTGATAACAGCTTAATTTTTTACATAAAGTGTATATTGTAACAAGTTGTTGTAAACCTAAAACATCCTTTCTCTTTAGCTACTGGTCTTTTTTTTTTTTTTTAATTGATGTATAGTTACAATGTTGTGTTAGTTTCTGGTGCACAGCAAAGTGACCCAGTTATACACATTTATATATACTCCCCCTCATATTCTTTTCCATTATGGTCTGTCACAAGACACTGAATATAGTTCCCTGTGCTACACAGTAGGTCCCTGTTCTTTATCTATTATATATATAATAGTTTGTATCTGCTAATCTCAAACTCCTAATTTATCCCTCCCTCCCCGTCTCTTTTTTTTTGGCTGTGTTGTGCGGCCTTTGGGATCTTAGTTGCCCCACCAGGGGTCGAACCCACACCCTCAGCAGTGAAAGCACGGAGTCCTAACCACTGGATCTCCAGGGAACTCTTTTGAAACAGAAAATAAGGCATTTATAGCGTTGGTAAGGGGGACTTCCCCGGTGGCCCAGTGGTTAGGACTCCACACTCACTGCCAGGGCCCAGATTTGATCCCTGGTTGGGGAACTAAGATCCCGCAAGCCACACAGCATGGCCAAAAAATAAAAAATAAAGTGTTGGTAAAATTAATTTTTAAAGAAATAAGCTGCAGATGATGGGTTCCTAACCTGGAATCTGTGGAGAGACTTCCCGGGGACTGTGAACTCCCGGTCATGTTGCGTATTTTGTATTTATGTGCAAATATATCACCACCCGCTTTGTCATGTATTTGTTTATTTCTTTTGTTCACTGCTGCCTTCTCAGGGCCTAAACCAGTATGTGGACTGCACTGTTCAGTACTCTAGCCACTAGCCCCATGTAGCTGCTGGGCACCTGAAATGTGGCCAGTGTCATATGTGGAAATAATAATATTTTGTATATATTGGGTGGAATAAAATACATTATTCAAATTAATTTCACCTATTTCTTTTTTTTTTTAATTAATTATTTTTGGCTGCGTTGGGTCTTCAATGCTGTGCATGGGCTTTCTCTAGTTGTGGCAAGTGGGGGCTACTCTTTGTTGTGATGCGCGGGCTTCTCTTTGAGGTAGCTTCTCTTGTTGTGGAGCACAGGCTCTCGGCACGTGGGCTTCAGTAGTTGCGGCACATGGGCTCAGTAGTTGTGGCTCACGGGCTCTAGAGCGCAGGCTCAGTAGCTGTGGTGCACGGGCTTAGTTGCTCCGCGGCATGTGGAATCTTCCCGGACCAGGGCTCGAACCCGTGTCCCCTGCATTGGCAGGCAGATTTTTAACCACTGCAGCACCAGGGAAGTCCCTAATTTCACCCATTTCTTTTTCTCTTTTTTAATGGGGATACTAGAAAAAAATTTAATTTCTAAAAAATTCTAAAGATACATGTTATTCTAAAATCAAATATGAGGTTTGCATTATATTTCTATGGGACAACTGTGGCTTAGACCATAGTAGGTGTTCAGTAAATACTTGTTGGATAAACCTGTCATTGTTTCTTAAAAAAATTTCTCCGTCCTTTTGCTATCCTCTTTTTACTTTTAAATAAGTTTTTATTTTGCATGATCTTCAATACTTATATATACTGATTTAATCATACATGACCCATTATATATATATATATATTTTTTCTTTTAAATAGGATTTTAATGTACTTATTAATGTGGAGCTTGGGGTTTATTGTTGGCTTTAAAAGCAGGCTCCTGGAATTTAGGGGTTTTCATTTCACTGAGTTAATTTGACAAGATTTCTGAGACGCACCATCAGAATATGTGAAAGATGTTGACACTGTCATCAAAAACGAATAAATTAAGAGCCAGAACTGATCAGGCAGCGAAACAGCTTGAATAGATACAGCCACTGTCTCTAGCGCTTTCTGAGGCAGGACGGGGTTTTCAGAGGACTATGTGACATGGGCCCTGTCCTCAAGGAATTCACTCTCTCATTTGGAATGACAGCACCAAGTTACAGGAAACAACAGTGAACAATCCAAGATAATTAATAAACGGATGAGGGACTTAGGGACAGTTACTCCAGGATTCAGAGGAGTAGAATGTTGACCGCTCTCCCAGACTTCGCATCACTAAGGAGCAGTGTTGAGTGTCCAGCGCTTGCCAGGTTCTGTTCTCGGTGCTGGAGGAAAAGCAGTGAGCGAGTCAGAGCCCTGCCCCTGGCGGGTTTCCTCGCTGGGCTGCAAAGAGGAGATTGTGCCTTGAGAAGCAGATAATTGGAAAGGGTGCTGGGAACAGGAATAACCTGGCGGAAGCCAAGGAGGAAGACGTGAGTGTGATGTGTATGCGGGCAGGGTCGGACCTGTGGCCAGAGGGGAGGCCTCTGGTTCAGGAACGGTGGGGCGTAGTGCTGGAAACACAAACACCATGCATGAACCTCATTTGCATCCCAGTTTGTAAAAACAGCGCTAAAACACATTTTTGGAGGGAATCTAAGAGGAAATATGAGTATGAACTGGATATGATATGATTATAAGGGATTATTATTAATTTTCTTAGGAGAAATATTGGCATCATGGTGATATAGGGGAATGTTTTTTGTTTGTTTGTTTTTCTTTTTGGCTGCACCCCTTGGCCTGTGGGATCTTAGTTCTCCGACCAGGGATTGAACCTGAGACCACGGCAGTGAAGGTGTGGAGTCCTAACCACTCGACCGCCAGGGAATTCCCTGTAGGGGAATGTTCTTAATTTGGGGAGATGTGTGATGGAGGTTTTAGGGGTGAGGTGTCATGATGTCTACAACTTATTTTCACATGGTCCTGCCCCTCCCCTCCACTGTATATGTGCTTTTATAATAGATAAGACATATATGGCTAAATATTAACAGTTGTTGATTTTAGGTGTTGGCTGTATTGAATGAGGCTCACTTTCAAGTTTTCTGTACTTGTGAACTTTTTCATATTAAAAAGGTGGAGGGACTTCCCTGGTGGTGCAGTGGTTAAGAATCCGCCTGCCAATGCAGGGGACATGGGTTTGATCCCTGGTCTGGGAAGATCCCACATGCCACAGAGCAGCTAAGCCTGTGCACCACAACTACTGAGCCCGCGTGCCACAACTACTGAAGCCCGCGTGCTTAGCGCTCGTGCGCTGCAGCAAGAGAAGCCACCGCAATGAGAACCCGCGCACCACAACGAAGAGTAGCCCCCGCTCACCGCAACTAGAGAAAGCCCACGCGCAGCAGCGAAGACCCAACGCAGCCAAAAATAAATAAATAAATAAGAAGAGAAAAGCACTTGATGACATTAAAATTAAACAAACAAAAAAAAAGGTGGAAACAATAAACTGGATTACTAGGAGATAGATGGGAATAGGATCTAAATCAGATCTTGGGGTTGAATTGGTTTACCGGCAAATCATTCCCTGAGAAGGTAACTTTGGTTTAAGTTTCCCTTACGAGCCCCTGTGATAAGTGGTATTAATCACTCAGCAAGTATGCATGAACCGGCCTGCCCAGCAGCTAATTGTTCTCTAGGGTGAGAGGTCCAAGACCAACTCCTGCCTGCTTTTCACTTTTCAGATTTTTACTTTAAAAATGTGTTCCAAAAAATCACATGGACATCTTTGTTTCAGAATCTGATTCAGTGACACCTGAATCACTTTGCTGTACACCTGAAACTAACACAACATTATAATCAACGATACTTCAATAAAAAACAAAATAAAACCAAAAACAAATGAAGGTGACGTCCCTTTTCTCGAGGGTATTCTGAAAAAGCTTTGCCTGCATATTTCCTTTTACTGTGGATTCCTCCTTTCCGTTATTTGATGAGCTAGCGCCTGTTGCATTAAAATAACTTTAGAGGGAAAGATGCTCACTCTCCTGCATTGTGTTTGTCTAGGTTACCAACTTGGCAAGCCTGTTCGAGCTCTAAACACCAACAGGATGAATAATGTCACGACTTTACACCTTTGGCAATCTGGTAATCTGGTTTGGTAATATGGTGGACTAGAATTGGAAATATTACCATATTTTGAATCCGATCAAGGAACCAATTACTTTAAAGCCGAGTTTGTTTATTTAGCTTGTGTGTGTGTGGGGGTTTTCCATCCTTCTGCAGCTTTCTTTTCTTTCTTTCTTTCTTTCTTTTTTTTTTTTTTTGTAAAAAATGTTCACATTGTTTGCACTCGAAGTGCTGGTTTTTAGTAATAGAGATTTAAATATGAAAGTGGCTGGAGAGTCCATTGTCTTTGTAGTTATTGATTAGCCCAAGATGGTGCTAATCGGAGACATGAGCATAGTTTTATTCCAAACTATGGAAAATCTTTGCAACACTGGTAATTACCCACATCTGCCAGAAGGCATTAAATTTCAGGTTCAGAATAAACCCTTGATCCCTGTCCAGGTATTTTGATACAGAAAGAGCCTTTTGTTCAGCTTTCAAAGGATTAGAGTAACAATGACCTCAGCTCTCGGAAATTGGAAGCTTTATTTCTTTTCTTTTTTTAAATTAATTAATTTATTTTTGGTTGCATTGGGTCTTCGTTGCTGCGTGTGGGGTTTTCTCTAGTTGCAGCAAGCAGGGGCTACTGTTCGTTGCGGTGCCTGGGCTTCTCATTGTGGTGGCTTCTCTTGTTGCAGAGCACGGGCTCTAGGCACACGGGCTTAAGTAGTTGTGGCCCGAGAACTCAGTAATTGTGGCTCGCGGGCTCTAGAGTGCAGGCTCGGTAGTTGTGGTGCACGGGATTAGTTGCTCTGTGGCATGTGAGGTATTCGCGAACCAGGGCTCGAACCCGTGTCCCCTGCATTGGCAGGCAGATTCTTAACCACTGTGCCACCAGGGAAGTCCCTGGAAACTTTATTTATGCATTTTGTTCTCTCTCTGTTTTGTAAGAAAAACTTTAATGTAAATATTTTACTTATTTTTATTTTGCAAAAATAGAATAATCTTTTTATTTTATAGCTGGAAGGGGTTTGTGTATATCAGCAACTTTCAAACCCATTTTATTTGGAGAAAATGCACTGTCTGGGTGCCTTTTAGAAGTTGGAATTAATGAAAACTGTACTCAGCTCAGGTGAGTGTCTCACTGATGAATTTATCTACATTTTGAGTAGTTTGCTTAAATTTAATTCACATGAATACTAACAACAACATGAATGTGAAAAATTTCAGTCTGAATAAAAACATATAAAAGTGATAGTAAATAATACAAACTTCCAATACAATTTAGAGTTGATTCAAACATCAATATAAGTGAAAATAGACATTCTTGGGACTAAAGCTATTTCATCCATATTTATGCAGATTTCTCTGGGAAGTTTGTTCACATCATTGGAAACCCATGAAATAGAAGGAGGGCTGGAGCCAAGTATAGTCAGTGATTAACATTTAAAGAATTCTTAAGCTGTGTAACATGATGTATAAAGTATTTTCCACTTAATTATCTGGGTGGCATTTAGAAAATTTATGGATATGCATATGCATTTTTTTAAAATTAAGGTAAAATTCATACAACATAATCATTTTAAAGTGAACAGTTCAGTGGCATTTAGTACATTCATAATGTTGTGCAACCACCACCTCTATTTAGTTCCAGAACACTTCCGTCTCTGCAAAATGAAACCTGTACCTTTTAGTAGTCACTCCCGATTCCTCCCTCCCCTCAGCTCTGGCAACAGGCAATCCGCATTCTGTCTCTATGGATTCACCTACTCTGAATATTTCATGTAAATGGAATCATACACTATGTGACTTTTCATGTCTGGCTTCTCTCACTTAGCCTCCTGTTTTTGAGGTTCATGCATGTTGTAGCATATGTCAATACGTCGTTCTTTTTCATGGCTGAATTTTATTCCACTACATTTTGTTTATCCGTTCGTTAGTTGATGGATATTTGGGGTATTGCCACCTTTTGGCTGTCGTGAATAGTGCTTTGAACATTCATGTATCAGTTTTTGTTTGAATCCCTGTTTTCAGTGCTTTTGGGCATATATGCAGGAATGGAATGGCTGGATCATATGGTAATTCCATGTTTAATTTTTTGAGGAACCGCCATATTGTTTTCCACAGTGGTTGTACCATTTTACAGTCTCACCAACAACGTAAAAGCCTTCCAATTTCTCCACATCCTCGCCAACACTTGTTTTTTTTTGGCCATGCCACTCGGCATGTGGCATCTTAGTTCCCCGACCAGGGATCGAACCCGTGCCCCCTGCAGTGGAAGCATGGAGCCCTAACCACTGGACTGCCAGGGAAGGCCCCCTCGCCAACACTTGTTATCTTCCATTTTTTGAATAATAGCCATCCTAGCAGGTGTGAAGTGGTATCTCCTATCCCAAGTGGTGCAGTTCTTTGGGGAGCAGGGAAAAGGTGGGGGGACATTGTGAAGGGAAGAAAAACTGGGTATACGTCACCCACGGCAGCTCCTGGTTGCAGGGTGCAGGGTAGTCAGAGCCTCTCCCTTGTGGTTTGTAAGATTTGTACCCTCCAGTGACGTTACTGGAACAGAGAGGTGCCAAGTTCCAATTCTTAACCCTCACCTAATTTTGTAGCTCAAAATTCTAACTAAATATTTAGGTTCCTTTTACTATTGGGTCACTGTGTCCCATGAATTTATCCTGGTAACTTGATATGTGATCTACCCACCTCCCAAGTTTTGTGATGCTCAAAGGAACCTGTAAACCACATGATACCAACATAAGTTACTAACATTTTAAGGCCAAAGTGAAAGATTGTTTCTATATGTCCTCCCCTTGCTGTGTAAGTTCATCCCAGGAAGGCCTCCGAAAGAGGCAAGACTCCCAGCCAGATCCCCTGGCAGCTTTTTGTTTAGACATCCAGCAAGCACAGCCTGGACACTCTTTTTTTGTTATTTTTTAACATCTTTATTGGAGTATAATTGCTTTACAATGGTGTGCTAGTTCCTGCTGTATCACAAAGTGAAATCAGCTATACACATACATTTATCCCCATATCTCCTCCCTTTTGCATCTCCCTCCCACCCTCCCTATCCCACCCCTCTAGGTGGTCACAAAGCACCGAGCTGATCTCCCTGTGCTATGCGGCTGCTTCCCACTAGCTATCTGTTTTATTGGTTGTATATATAAGTCCATGCCACTCTCTCACTTCGCTGGACACTCTTTGTAAGGACTTCAGGACGAGACCTGCTGGCCATGCGCTGAGAAATGTCTTCCTCTCTTGTAGGGAGAATGCTGTTGAACTACTTGATTCGTTAATACAAGTGACTCATGTTGCAATGAGAGGCAACTCCAATTACAACAATCTTAGTGATGGCTGGCTTGAAATAATACGTAAGTGAAAGCTGCACACGTGTAAAATGTGTACCTTGGTTGCTATGATTACATAGCGTCAGGTGTAGTGTTACAGCCTGACCTGACAGGTTGTCTTTCTTTGCTGTGGCCCAACGGACATTTGTTTAGAGGTTAGCTTTCTGGGCAGGAGGCTTTCCATGTCTTTTACCTCTTATTCATGATGGCTTTTTCTTTTTTTTAAAGAGGATACCAACAGGAAGTTCAAATTGCCCAGTTGTTTTACAAGCTAACGGTCTTTGGAAAAGGAAGTCTTAATGAAGTTTGAGGATTTTCAGTGCGTGTCAGTTTGCATTCCTTTTTTTTTTTTGTGGTCTGCGGGCCTCTCCCCTGCCCCGTGGGGTGGCCACGGATCACGTAATATGTCTGTGTGCTTGAGGTGCCCCGGCCACTCTCTGACTCAGGCAGGGAGTCCTGCTGGCCACGATTTGCCAGCACAGTCTGCGCTCAAGTCACTAGGTGCAGAGTTAGGTCCTTATTTGGAAACAGAACCCAGAGGTCTGGGCTTGTCAACCCCTTGTGAACCTCAAGGCCAGCTAGGTGGGCCGTGGAGTGCCTGAGGGATGGCGGGAAGGGGTCAGTAAAGCATCTAAGAAGTAAAAAGCATGGGAAATTTCAAGACAGAGAACCGGAGTTGGTGAGGTGGGAAATCAGAGGTGATGGTGTTTTGTTGCCTTCAAGGTGGAAGCTGTTAGCTTCTATTTCGTATCTAAGATTAAAATCAATCCTGATCCTGGTTGATAGAAGAGAAATGATGTTGAACACATATATCAAGGAGGAGGAAACTGGAAACAGTGTTGCCAACCTTCCAAATCCCTGAAGGAACAAAGAAATCCCCTCCAGAGTCCCATAGGACTTGCCATCCACATCCTGTAACTGACCTTGCTGTTTTTTCCCCCATAAGGGCCAGTTTTCAAGATGAATGAAAATTAATCTCTTACTCAGTTTTATTCTCTTCCATTTGTACTACTGCTGTGGCAACACATCAGGAAATTGCTTTTGAACTATTTAATCCGTAGTAACTAAAGTTGTTAGTATGGACTTTAAATGTCTTATACAGCTTTTACTAGAATAGTGACTGCATGGGATAAGTCTCATGGCATTTTACTGCAAGTATATGGTATTTCTGTTAAAACTCTGGGTGGATTTCAATGAGGAGCTTGGGAACTGAATCATGATTTAGGTTTTATTATGTCGGTCAGGGATTTTAAAGTCCCAGTGATTGACCTAGCATCCAAGGGAACATTTTGAACACGAGGGTAACACAGTTACAGAGAGACATGTAACTAGAGCCTGTTAGAGATTAAAGCGTCATTCGTTGGCATTCCTGTCTGATAATATTTCCCATTTTGGGAGTATCACAGCATTGTAGGATAACTGTTATTAAATAATTCTTTCTAATATGCACAACTTACCATTCCTCCAGGTGCAGACGCCCCCGATGCAGGTGCAGACCCACCTGTCAGCAACGCGAGCGGCATCTGCCTGGGTGTTCCTGCTCAGCTGAATGTCCGCATCCTCTTCTCGGATGCTGGCGCCGTAGAAGGGATGACTCAGCATGAGATACTTGGCATAGAAACAAGGTATGATCATATCGGGGATAAGTGGGGTTTAGAGACAGGAAAGTTGAGCGCGCTCTGAAGAATAGGGGAATGCTAATTTAGAATCTGACTGGTTTATTTACAAATTGCAATGATTAGCAAATGATTACATGTATAAATGGAATATGGGTAAACTGTGTTTGTAATGGAAACTCCTTCTCACTCACAAGTATCCGTAAAGCTACGTATTAAGGGAGTCTGCCAGGTATTTCAGGGAGTACAGAGATGAGTAAGGGGCTGCTTAGTGCTCGGCATATTTTGAAATTCGTGAATACCATTGGCATACTGATCAGGGAATAGTGCCCAGTGGTTAGAGATCTTGGTGGCAGTTGGGTGGGTTCAAATCATGGCTATTCCAGTGTGAGCTGTGTGACCTTGGGCAGTTACTCCACCTCTTCTGAACTGCAGTTTCCTCATCTGTAAAATGGTGATGTACCTTTACATGTCAGACCTCTGTCACCTTTAAGTGACAGGGTCCCAACTGACACTGACGTAAGCAAAAGTTGGGTTTATTGGTTCAAGTTATGAAAAGTCCATACACCGTGTGTTCATGGTTCATGGTTCCCATGTGGTCAAGGGTCTTTCCCCCTTTATCTCTGGGTTCCTCTTTTCTTTAGGTGGGCTTCATTTTCGGGGGGGGTTTTCCTTAAGAGCTGGCAAAGATGAACACCAGCAAATCCAGGCTTATGTCAATTTAGCAAGTCCAGGGAATTCCCTAGAGATTCAGTGGTTAGGGGAAAAAAAAAGCTCTTCCAGTTTAGCAAGTCCAATGGATGGACTTTCTCAAAAATGTTCTGGGAAGACTTTTATTGGTCCAGTTTCGGTCATGTGCTCCTTTCTGAACCAATTACTATGGCCAGGGGCATAGCTCTGATTGGCCAGGCGCAATGGGCATGTCCCTAGGTTCAGGTGGGTCCCTTCTTGTCCACTCAACTGAGAGTGGGGAGGGGTAGTTCCGCCAGGAAAAACGGGGATGCAATTACTAGAAGAAAGGCAAAGGCATGCTGGGTAGGCAGAAGTAACATGGAAAGCCTTTAAAAATCATTAGCTGCTACTGTTATTATTGTTGTTATTACTATTATTATAATATTGTTTGAGACAAACAAGTGGTAAAACAAATGAATTTTAAAAGCACCAGTATGAAATGAGTTGAGGGGGGAGGAGAGATGAAACAGAATTGGCAAAATGCTGGCAGCTGTTGCAGCCTGTGATAGGGCCATGAGGGTTCATTATACAACTGTCTCTGCTTGTCTGTGCGTTTGAAAATTTATATAATACAAAGGGGAAAATATAGCACCAGCAGAATATGGGAAACTTTAGGAGAATCTCAGCTCATATTGTTGTTGTCAGTTACCTGAAGTTCTTTTTCTTTTTTAAATCTTTATTGAATTTGTTACAGTATTGCTTCTGTTTTCTGTTTTGGTTTTTTGGCTGCAAGGCAAGTGGGATCTTAGCTTCCCGACCAGGGATCGAACCCGCACCCCCTGTATTGGAAGGCAAAATCTTAACCACTGGACCACCAGGGAAGTCCCCCAATGTTCTTAACAGACTGGAAACGAGCGGTGGATTTGTTGTCTGCTTAACCTTTCCCTCCCAGGTTCTCCTCGGTGAGCTGGCAGTTCCAGTGTGGGCTGACTTGTGAGGATGAGGTCAGCCTTTTCCCCATCAGTGCATCTGTCCAGTTTATTAAGATACCTGCACAGTTACCCCGTCCACTTACAAGGTAATACAGTTGCTGACCTAAGTGACATTAGTAAGAAGCAGAAAAATATATGTTCCAAAGTAAGAAGTTTATTTCTTTAATTAGGTTTTGATGCTTCTCATCAAAGGCATGTGCTTTGCTGTAGCTACTGTAACTTCCTAAAATGTTTTGTAGATTCCAGATCAATTTTACAGAGTACAACTGTAACAGAAATGAGGTTTGTTGGCCGCAACTTCTATATCCGCTGACCCAGTATTATCAAGGTAAGGTAAAGCACATTTCTGAAATGGTTATCATTACGTTGTGTCAATTAAAAAACTTAAAAAAAAGTGTAAATGTCACAGAAAACTTAAAACATATAGCAGAGCTTTAAAAAGAAAACATTTACTGATCATGGTGCCACTTAGAAAGGATCACTGTTTATGCTTTGGCTCATTTCTACCTAAATAATTACTCAAAAAGTTAAGAAACAGGAACGTTGCTTAATTTGATTCATTGCCTTGCAGGGGAGCCTTATTCTCAGTGTGTTGCCAAGAGCCTACTGTTGGCATCCTTCATCACATTGGCGGTGTTCCTCAGTAACCCCTGGACTGGAATGTGCAAAGCGTAGAATTCAGCTGCCGTCTGACCTCTTACAGATCATCAGCTTTTACGTCAGGGGTTTGTTGTCCTCCCGTGTGCCTCTCTATAAAATCTTAATAAATGAAATGTTTTATTTTTATAGAAGATTTTTGTTAGGTGCTCTGCAAATTTACTTCACATATACAGCTAGCCAGACGTTCAAAGCAATGCAGAACGGGCGTCCTCACCGCTATACCAGACTGAGCAAAATGCAGGAGAGGGTCAACCGTGTCAATAAATGTTATTAGGAACTTTAGTTTTTTCACAAATGATGAAAATCATAGGAGTTTTGGTCCAAATGTTATTTGCACCATAGAGAGTCAGTCTTTTAATTTTTAATATATTTATATTGATCCGGTTAGTTCCCACTGTTCCAAAGACAGGATTAAGCATGCATTAAAGCCTTTAAAAGTGTATATTAGTGCAAAAGTCTAAGAAAATGGATGAGGCAAGATGGGGGGGGTGCTGCAAGAGGGGGACATGACTAGGTAAGTAAACAGAACCAGGAGAGAACACAAGCCCCCGAGACAGTACGCCAAAGACCTTGCATTTAGCAAAGGCAGGTCCCTCATGTAATGTTCAGTTTGCCAAAAAACCAAAATATGATTATCTATAGGAATCATGGGGCCCATCGATTAAAAAACAAGCTGGCTTTCAAGGAAGGACAGTTTTTCCTAGTTGAGAGAAATTCCTCTTGGGGCCCCCTGGGGGACAGACAGCACGAGGCAGCCGGGGGAGGGAAGAAGAATGGACGTCTCCCACCACAGCCCAAGAGCGGCCACACGGCCACGTCCAGTGAGGTTTCTTTGTGGGTCAGATAAACGTAGCCATCGTTTCACATGGACTTTGTGCACCGTGGATAAACTGAATTTTGAAAAGTGGGTCTCTTCCCTCTCACTCTGCTTGATTGAATTTTGAGTGCCTCCTGACATCCCGGTGCTACCTACGTTGTGTTGTTGCATTTTGTTTGTTTTTGGGGGGGCGGCCCGCACCATGTGGCTTGTGGGATCCTAGTTCCCCAACAAGGGATTGAACCCAGGCCCTCGGCAGTGAAAGTGCAGATTCCCAACCACTGGACCGCTAGGGGATTCCTGGCTGTTGCATCTTCGCTCAGCATTCTTGCCCAGAGGAGTTTCAAATCTTCCTTCCCCTCTAAATCTACAAATCTAGTTCTGTTTTTTCCTAATTCATATTAAACATGTAACAAATGACATAAGAAATCCCTCCCCCCAAGTACCACTGTTTGTATCACACCGTGGAAACACTGGATTTCTTCCCCCTCTGCCTCTTTCTTTGATGTGGATCTCTGTGGGTTGAGGTGATTACACCCACTAGGAGTTGAAATTGTCTTTTTTTGTCAAAGAAAACGAAATACCCAACTGACTCATTGCAGAGATTCAGAAAGTCTTTCTATGGCAGTTGGTATAACTAGCTCTGGAAAGTTAACTTAAAATTTCCAAATGACAGGTAATTTAGCCTGATTTTGTGGGCTTTGTTAGGGTGATTTTGTACGCAAGAAGGGAAAAACTCTGGCAGTAGAACGGGGTGGGGGGGAGAGCATACTATATAGTTTTGCCTCTTCTAAGTTTATACATTCATATATGCATTTGGGAAGTATTTATTGAGTGGCTACTGTGCTGGGCACTGGAGATACCAAGACAGTGCCCCTCGTCCAGTGGAGCTGTTGGCTGAAAAAAACAAAAAAACCCACCCTCTGAAAGTTGAGAGTTTCATTTTCTTTTTTTTGCCGTACGCGAGCCTCTCTCACTGTTGTGGCCTCTCCCGTTGCGGGCACGGGCTCAGCGGCCATGGCTCACAGGCCCAGCTGCTCCACAGCATGTGGGATCTTCCCGGATCGGGGCACGAACCCGCGTCCCCTGCATTCGCAGGCGGACTCGCAACCACTGCGCCACCAGGGAAGTCTTGAGAATTCTGTTTTATTCGGGGATCTTACTGAGGACTACAGCTCTGGAAGGCAGCCTCTCAGCTGAGGAGCTGTTTGGAAGAGGTAAAGGAAGAGCCAGGAGTTTCTGTTTTAAAAAAACCAAGTAGTTGAACATCAAAAGATTACTGCTAATCATAAAAAAACAGTCATCACAAATTAAGGATTTTAGTGCTTTTCTATGTATGGGAAGATGCAAGAGTCTGGGGTCATGGAAATTTTTCCTTTGATATGCATCTTAACTATCTAGGGTCAGTATCCTGTTTTTCTCCATTCTGAATCCCCTCAGGGTGAACGACTGGGGGCAGCTGCAGTGGCTGAGGGCTTGATGGCTGCAACATCCTTTGTTTACTGAAATGGCAGGCAACTTGTTTTGTCCACCGAGTTTACATTTCCAGTGGGAGAAAACCCGCAGTAAAGGAAGATAATGTCAGACAGTGGTAGGTGCTATGAAGAAAATAAAACAGGACTGTGGTGGAGTGGGGTGGTAGGGCTACTCCCGCTACTGGTCAGGAACAGCCCCTCAGAGGCAGGGACATTTGAGCTGAGACTTGTAGGAGCTAATTTTGAGGTCTGGGAGAAGGGTATTCTAGGCAGAGACAGGGGAAGGGTCAGCAAGTTCAAGTGCACCCACCTGGAAAGAGAAAGAAAGCAGGAGTAGGGGAGCAAAGGGAGCCCAGGGCAGGCAGGTGGAGACCAGGGCTTGTGGAAATCAGAGGCCAGACCCGGTGGGGTCTTGCTGGCCGTAGTGAGAAGTTTGGATTTTACTCCGAACGCGGTGGGAGAAGCCAGAGGATTTTCAGTAGGCTCACATCCCATTTTCGTCCTGCCAGAGATCTCTGTAGCTGCTGTGTGCAGGAGCGTATAAGGCAAGAGCAGCCTGGCATCAGACCCTGCTTTCTGGTCCGCACACAGGCCAGGACCCCAGAGAAAAGCCAGCGGCAGGAGCTAGCTGCAAACACCGCACAGGGTGTAATTCTGTTGATAGGAAATATCCTAACAGGCAGATCTATGGAGAAGAAGTTGTTTAGCGATTGACTGGAGCTTGGGGACGGGCAGGGGATTGACTGCAGCCGAGCAGGAGGAATCCTCCTGGGGTTGATGGAAATATTCTAAAATTGATCGTGACGATGGCTGCACAACTTTGTAACTTTACTAAATATCACAAAATTGTATACTCTAGTCGGGTGAACTTTATCGCACGTAAACTCAGAAAAACTCCTTTTAAAAAGCTGTGAACATTGGAGCGACTGGCAGCTTTTGGTCGGAGTCCGGGCAGGTTCCGTGACCCACCGCAATGCCGCCGGGTTTGCGCCGTTTGGCCCCGCCGCCTGCGCCGCCGTCGTCCGCAACTCCGGGCGCCATTGGTCGGCCGGCGTGGGGGGGGGGCCAAGAGCGCGCGCGGGGGGGGGCGGAACCGGAACCGGCTGTAGCCAGGGGGCGGGGCCTCGAGGGCGGCTCTGGCGGCGCCTGGAGCGGCGTCCGCGGCGGCGGGACAGGGGGTAGTTGGTGCAGACCGGAGTCCCATGGTGCGGGGCTACGGCCAGGCCGCAGGAGAAGCCCGAGCTCCGGGCCGCCCCAGCTGACTGTGCGGGCCCGCGCGGCCCGGAGCCGCCGCCGCCCTTCGGGCCCCGCGGGGGCGCGGGCCGGCCAGCCATGGGGTCCCTGTTCCGGAGCGAGACCATGTGCCTGGCGCAGCTCTTCTTGCAGTCCGGCACGGCCTACGAGTGCCTCAGCGCCCTGGGCGAGAAGGGCCTGGTCCAGTTCCGAGACGTGAGTGTCGCCCGGGAGATGCGGGCCGCACCTGCCCGCGGAACTCCCGCATCGAGCCTTTCGCTCGGGCCTCCTTTCCGTGGGCGCCTGGGCGCCCATTTCCCATACGGGGAAGCTGAGGTCCACTTTCCGGCCAGAACTTCCGCAGAGCGGGGCCCGAGCCCAGGGTCGCCGAATGTTCGGTCCGCGGCCGCCCAGGCTGGGTTAGTTAGGAACGCTCCGCGTCGTCTTCGTCCACTCGGGTCGTGCCATCTGATGCTTCGGAGCACCGACTCTGGGCCAGGCACTGGGCTAAGCGGGAGAACAACTCTGATAAGGCCTCTTGGAGCCCTTCTGGAACTTACGGGGCAGGGGGAACGTGAGAAATATTAAGCAAATGAATACGTAAACAGGAATATGTTTGCTATACAGAAAATAAAACGGGGGGATGAGCTAGTGCCTCAGTTGGGGGTGGTCAGAGAGGTCTCTCTGAGGAAGTGTTCTTGGGCTGAGACCTGAATGGGCAGGAGCCGGCGCTGGGAAGATCTGGGGGAACAAGTTCCCAGGTGGAGGGAACTGGAAGAGCCAGGAGCCTGAACTGGGAATGAATTTGGTGTAAGCTCCTGAGGGGCGGGATTTTTGTCGTTTTTGTTCACCGATACCTGATGATGTACATATCACTGCCTAGGAAGGAGTTGGAGTGCAGTCAGAATTTGTTGAATGAGACTTGTCTTCCCAGCAAGTAGTAATAAACCCTTGTTTATATATCTGTTTATTTATTGTTTGTCGCCACCGTGGACTGTCAGCCCCCCTGGGGTGTGGGGTAATGGCCTTGCCTGCCTTGTTTATTCCTGATTCCTGAGTACAGTCCCTGACTTTGTGGGCACTAGTATGCCTCTGTGGAATGAATGAACAAGCTTTCATTGAGTGCTTGCTCTGTTGCAGACACTGAGTTTGGTGCTGGGGACTCAGGGGTGAGCAGGGTGGACAAAGTCCCTGTGTTTTTGTTGCTCACAATGTAGGAGAGACACTGATTATGAACTGTGATAAGTGCCATGAAGGAAAAGAGCAGTGTGAAAGGGAGATTATGAAGCAGGACCTTTGCTAATTGAACTGGAATTCACTTGGATGAACATTTTATTTCCTGGGACCCAGCTTTCATCTCCTCTGGTTTCCCTTCGTCTTTCTGAGGGCTCCTTAGTTTCAAGAGGGAACCACCCGTACCTAAGATCTGGTGTCGTTGATCCCTGGGTTGGCCTCACAAGGCAACTGCCAGGTCAGAGAGAAACTCCTGAGTGGGTGAGGCTGCAGAGAAGGCCCAGCTCTTCCTGGTTCCTGTAGCCATTTGGGCTTCAGCACGCGGTGCCCACTTTGCTGGCAGGTGCTGCTGTGCTGAGCTGTGACTTAGTAGCACCCGAAAGATTCAGGAAACAGTTGTGAGAGAAATGGGCTTCCTTCTTTATAACAGGTAGATTTCTTCCATCCTGTTAGTACTCAGGCCAAGAGGCTTAAAGCAAGCTTAAATCTTAGAGGTTTGAACAAACACCCTAATTACCACAAAGATGGAAGTTTCATTGAGTGCCATTACATTAGGTAGTAGGGGACACTTGGGATTCTTTTAAACTGAAAATTGGGGAAAGAAAAAGAAAGTGCAGTTCATCTTTTTCCAGAAGTAAAATAAAGCTGCCGTGTTAAAATGAGCTCTTCTTTGTGTGATGCTAGGTTTTCGGAGCTCAGGGGTGTGTGTGTGTGTGTGTGTGTGTGTGTGTGTCTGTCTGTCTTTGGGATGACTGTCAAGCAGCACCGGTGCTAGTGCAGAAAGCTCTGTCACCTGACACTTCTGCTCTTCTGGAATTTCTTCCTGACTTTGTGCTCACCAGGTGGGATCCCTGACATCCGTCTTTTCTGATTTGCACAGGCTGGAGAGTTTCCGCCTTTCCTTTTAATGATCCTTCTAAGGGAGAGGAGGCAGGGCAAGGGTTTCTGTAGTGACAGCCAAAGAGAAGACATGGAAAAGAAAGGTTATTCAACTCACCAGTAGGACTCAGTGAAGGGAAAGTCCATCTCTCTTTTCTAAGCGTCTGGAATTTGAGGACAGCGTTCACCTTTTGTCCGTTAGCTGCTGGAGTGGGAAGATGGGTGGCGTGGATACCAGTCACAACAGCACCAGGCAGCCTCTGCTGGTTTTTCTAGGTTAAATGTTAGTGTTAAAACGAATCTGCATTAAAATGTACTTCATAGGGCTTCCCTGGTGGCGCAGTGGATAAGAATCCGCCTGCCAGTGCAGGGGCACAGGTTCGATCCGTGCTCTGGGAAGATCCCACATGCCGCGGAGCAACTAAGCCCGTGTGCCACAACTACTGAGCCTGAAGAGCCTGCGAGCCACAACTACTGAGCCTGCATGCTGCAATACTGAAGCCCGCGCGCCTAGAGCCTGTGCTCCGCAACAAGAGAAGCCACCGCAATGGGAAGCCCGTGCGCCGCTACGAAGAGTAACCCTGGCTCTCCACAACTAGAGAAAACCTGCATACAGCAACAAAGACCCAACACAGCCAAAAATAAATAAATAAATAAATAATTTTAAAAAATGTACTTCATAGCGTTAGCCTGGAATTAAAGGTGCTGTTGCCTCCCTAAAAAGAAAATAGAAGCAAAACTTTATAAAAGAAACCATGCAACAGAAAAAACCAGTTAACGTACTGTGTAAGATGGTGACGGTGGATGTCAGATCCAGTCCTGTGTGTTGTTGCCACAGAAATTTGCCTCTTCGTGAAGATTCTATGTGTGGGACCATAGTGTCCAATTTGTGTTAGTGTTCGATATTGACGAAAAAGACAGTGAAACTGAGAAGTCATGTCTTAATAGACAGCTTTTTGATGGGTAGCTTCCTCTGCTCATTCTTAGTTCTATTGAGATAGATTGTGTCTGAATCATTAGGACTCGAAAGTGGTTACTACTTTGGATTAATATGACTTCCGGAAATGAATGCGAATGTGACAAACAAGTGAAATTCAAATTTTTATCTTTCTTCTGGTTAACTCTTTAAAAAAAATTTCCAAAAACTGAACAAGAACCAAGCCTTTGGGATAGACATTCTCAGGTTGTTCAAGCAGCGTCATGCCAAGCTGTTTCTAATTCTCCTTTTTGAGAGTGCCAGTATAATGCTGCATGGAGTGAAGGTAAAATTCTTGCCCCAGATGCCTTTCAACGTGAATGATTACTGTAATTTAAAAAATTGTGAAAGTAATATACGTCCATCGTGGGAAATTTGGGAAGCATGAGATACTAATTTCCATGATCCCATTACCTAGAAACAAACACTTTACCTTTTTGGTTCATAGTGTCCAATCAAACATTATTTTTCTAATATTATTATTAATTTTTTAAAATAAATTTATTTATTTTTGGCTGCGTCGGGTCTTTGTTGCTGTGCGCGGGTTTCTCATTGCGGTGGCTTCTCTTGTTGCGGAGCATGGGCTCTAGGCGCGCGGGCTTCAGTAGCTGTGGCTCGGAGGCTCTAGAGCACAGGCTCAGTAGTTGTGGCGCACGGGCTTAGTTGCTCCGCAGCATGTGGGATCTTCCCGGACTGGGGCTTGAACCCGTGTCCCCTGCATTGGCAGGCGGATTCTTAATCACTGCACCACCAGGGAATCCCTCTAGTAATATTTTAAAATGTATGTACATAGGTATTTTTAGATAATTGGAACCACACTGATAATATCTTTAGTCTTTTTTCACACATAAATCATGCATGACTAATTTCCTCATTTTATTAAATATTGTTTTACAATTTTTTATGGTTTTAAGCTTTATATGGTAAGATGTTTTTGTTTTAATAAATTTATTTATTTTTGGCTGCGTTGGGTCTTCGTTACTGCGCACAGGCTTTCTCTAGTTGTGGCGAGCGGGGGACTACTCTTTGTTGCGGTGCGCGGGCTTCTTATCGCGGTGGCTTCTCTTGTTGCGGAGCATGGGCTCTAGGTGCGTGGGCTTCAGTAGTTGTGGCACAGGGGCTCAGTAGTTGTGGCTCGTGGGCTCTAGAACGCAGGCTCAGTAGTTGTGGCACATGGGTTTAGTTGCTCCACTGCATGCGGGATCTTGCCGGACCAGGGCTCAAATCTGTGTCCCCTGCATTGGCAGGAGGATTCTTAACTACTGCACCACCAGGGAAGTCCTGATAAGATTTTAAGTAAAGGGGAGAGTATATGGGAACAGTGAACTGTGGACCCATATTATAAACCAATGGTGGGACTTCCCTGGGGGGTCCAGTGGTTAGGACTCGGCGCTTTCACTGCCGGGTCCGGGTTTGATCCCTGATTGGGGAACTAAGATCTCAAAAGTCGTGTGGTCCCAAAAAACCCCACCCATCAGACAAGATCATTTTGAAGCAAATCCCGGATGTATAATTTCACTCATAAATATTTCAATAAGTATCTCTAAAAGGTAAGGACCCTAAAAAAATCATAACCACAATACCATTATCATACCTAAAAATTTTAATAATAATTTCTTAATATAATCAAATACCTCATCATTTAAAACATAATTTTTAATAAGTGCATAGTAATCAATTATATTACTGAACCATAATTTTTATCCAACTTTATTGATGTGTATCATAAAATTCATAATTTTTAATTTTTAATAAGTAATTTTTATTACTTAACATAATTTTTAATAAGTGCATAGTAATCAATTATATTACTGAACCATAATTTTTATCCAACTTTATTGATGTGTATCATAAAATTCACCCATTTCAAGCGTACAATTCATTGGTTTTTAGAAAATTTTCTGAGTAGCACGTCCATTGCCACAATCCAGTTTTAGGCCGTCACATCATCCCAATAAGATCCCTTATGCTCATTTACAGGTCATCCCCCTCCCTACCCCAAGACCCAGGCAGTCACTACCTACTTTCTGCCTCTAGGTTTTCCTTTCTTGGACATTTCATAGACATGGAGTCACACAATATGTGGTCTTCTGTGTCTTTCATTTACATCATGTTTCTGAACATCCTCTGTGATGTTGATGTGTCAGTTTGTTCCTTTTTACTGCTGAGTAGTGTTCCCCAGTGTGGATATAGACTGTGATTTCTTTAACCAGTTTTCCACTGTTAAGCATTTTTTCTCTATCCCTGAGGTGGATGCTCTTTTAGATACATTTTGGTCCGTATCCATAGTTTGTTCCTTTAGGTTGAATTTCTTCATGGGATATTTCTGGGCCAGAGGATACTTTTCAGGCTGGTTTTTTGGTAACAGTTGCCAAATCGCTTTCCAGAAAAGATGTGTCAGTTTATGCTCCTATCCAGTAGTGTCTGAGGATGTGCTTCCCCCCAAACCCTTGACTATCATATTTTATTTATAAAATCGAATTTATTTTTAAATTGGAGAAAATTCAAAGCAAAATTTTCATCTTTTTCTCAGCTGAACCAGAATGTAAGTTCTTTCCAAAGAAAATTTGTTGGTGAGGTGAAGAGGTGTGAAGAACTAGAGCGAATATTGGGTAAGTTTATTTTAATAACTTAAATAATTATTGTTATATAAGTAAACCTTGTTCACTTTAGAAAAATTAGAAAATCTAGACAAGTAGAAAGGAAAAAAGAAGTCGTCCATATTCTCACCATTCATGTATTCACTATTATGTAGGTTTATATATTTTTTTACTGTTCATCTATAAAAGTAAGGATTTACATACATAATGGTCAGGTTATTTTGTTATTAGCTTTGTTTCTCATTTGATGGTACTTTAACATCTTTTCATGTCAATAAACAGATTGACTCATCATTGTTTATAATGGTTGCATAGTATTTTATGGTATTAATGTGCCATAATTTATTTAGCCAATCCCTTGTAATCTATTATAACTTAAAAACATTGTATACACATTAATAGATTACTTAAAATTTTATCAGAGAACAGGGGAGGTAGGAAATGGCAGATACATTGGTTATAATTTCCTTTTTTTCAGGGCTTCCTTTGTAGAGATCAGTGTTCTCTGACTGTTAACCATTAAAACTCAGCCGTAAAACCTTTAACGTCTTAGCCTAAAATAAAATAGTCTTTATCAATTCTAACCTTGAAATTCTGACTGAAATAGAGAGGGGGGAACGATGCCAGTAATTGTCTAAAGTACCAAATTTGTTTTTAGAGGGATGAACAGAAAAACCTGGGAGTGAGAGTGTTGAGGAGGGGAGAAAAGATGACTTTTGGAATGATTTCTAATAGCAGTTAATTATTGTGGATTTTATATTTTTTAATTGGGGGTTTTTAAGATCGAAAGAAACCTGTTAGTCATCTGAAGTCTAGTCGTCTGCATATTGTTTGAGGTCCCAGTTATTTGTGTGGATCATGTAGGGTAGGGTGATACCACATCCCCATCCTTGCCATATATATAAGTCATTGGACAGGTCGTATATTCGGAATGAGTTTTCAAAGGCGGGGCAGGAGTGACAACACATTAGATGTGTCCAGGACTTCCTGTAGCTTAGACTATTTCAAAAAGAATGCAGACTTAAAAAGAAAATGAACTCTCAAGTAAATTTAGGTATAAAAGATAGGTTAAAAAAATTTACATTTCCAGAAAGCTGTTAAACCCAGTGCTTCCTTTGCTATCTTATGGGTAAGACATCATCGCTTTTCTTCCTGCCTCCTCCCTTCCTCCTTCCCTTTCTCTCTCTCTTTCTCCCTCCCTTCCTTCCTTCCTTCCTTCCTTCCTTTCTCTTTCTCTCTCTCTCTCTTTCTAATAAAATAACTAGTTAACATTTCTCCAAAATATTATATCTGGTAATGACTTTACCAGGTATTATGACTTTTATCCTAAGGAAAAGAACGCTTCATGGAATTGAAAATGTAAACTAAAGAAATTAAGTTTTTTTTGGCTGGTTCATTATTAGTTTCATGAATCTAGTTTTTAATGTAAGTAGAGAAGGCAGTGTAAGTTGCTCTAAGTTAAAACATCACGGCTAACTGGGGACTCAGGAGAACCTGACTTTCTGTCCTGTGGTCTCCTCCTTATAGAGGAGACTGATAGATGGATGTGTATTTCCTCCTAGTGGTGTCTGCAGGGAGGTTGCACTGACGTCTCTGGTGGGGACGATTATAGGTCCATCATTGGATTATTCCTGCACTTCCAAGTGTGTCCTTAACCTTCTGCTTCCTATACAGGTGCAGAGGCAGCTGTGACTCCAAAGTTCTTTAACTAGAGTTTTAGAAATGAAGGACGTGGGGAATTTCAGAAAATGTGTATCCAGGTTACTGTTTGTTTTGTCACTGCACGCTGATCTCTCTAGGCAGCATTATTTTGCAGATCTTTGGAAACAAGGCTGCAAAAGGCATCCTATCAGTCAGTTGGGACAGGCAAGATTTTATGCATTTAGACATTAGTTTTTAGATGACCTGGGAAAGGTTGGGATGTAAAATGTTCTCACTGAAATGTCCTGTAGTAAGTTTTTGAGTCTAATTTGTTTAACTTTTATTTCCACAGCATATTTGGTGCAGGAAATTAATAGAGCTGATATTCCCCTCCCTGAGGGAGAGACCAGTCCTCCTGCACCACCCCTTAAACAAGTGCTCGAAATGCAGGTAACTGGTTTCTGAAGAAGCGGTTTTAGGTCACTAACCTCAGAGACTGCTTATTCACTTACTTTATATTGTCTTGTGCTTTTCTGCCTTTCTTCTCAAAACCGTGGAATGAAAAGCAAAAGACCGTATTATGGTTAATTCTCAGTAACAGGTTATCTGTGATAAATTTTAACTGGAATTCGGTTTTCTTTTAAAATGTAAGACAGGGCTTCCCTGGTGGTGCAGTGGTTAAGAATCCACCTGCCAATGCAGGGGACACGGGTTCAAGCCCCGGTCTGGGAAGATCCCACATGCTGTGGAGCAACTAAGCCCTGCGCCACAACTACTGAGCCTGCGCTGTAGAGCCCGTGTGCCACAACTACTGAGCCTGTGCTCTAGAGCCTCTGAGCCACAGCTACTGAAGCCCGCGCGCCTAGGGCTTGTGCTGCACAACAAGAGAAGCCATCATGAGAAGCCCGCGCACAGCAACGAAGACCAAACGCAGCCAAAAATAAAAATAAATTAAAAAAAAAAAGAATATATTAGAAAAAAAATAAAATGTAAGACAGGTGGTATTGAACAGAGACTAACAAGAGTTAGGTAGTGAGATCTGGGCTCATGTGATGTGACCTCCGGGCCTGTGCAGGCCTTAGCAAGCGTCTCCTGCTGCACATGGAGGCTTCAGGCCTGTGCCCTTCGCACTCTCCCCAGTTCACCCTGGCCCTTCCCCCTCTGATTTTCAGAAGCTCGTGTGCAGGTGCCAGGTGGTTCCTCATGGGCAGCAAATGAGATTCCTCCTTCTGGAGTCCCCCACCACCGTGAGAGCACTGGCTTGTACATTAGCATCCCCCCTTCCCCACCATGAGTTATCTCCTGAGGTTTTGCTCTAATCATCTGATAATTCATCACACTGGGAAATAGACTAGAGCCCTTTACAGCTCTTCTAAAACAATTAGTACTGTATAATTAGGACCATTCCATTGCTGGCTGCCCTGTTTGTTTTTCTGGGAGGATGTCATTTAACAGTTGGTATATGAATGGACTCGAGAGAGAACTGTACAGTCAGATGAGAGCAGTCATCTGGCTTGGCCTGTTTGGTGTGTCGCTTTTGATGTAATTACAAATATAGTGATTACTGGCTGCTTATCGTTTTTATAAGGCAGAACACAAGTACTGAATGTAGCGTGTCAGGTGATTTGTCTGAATACCGTGGGTTGTTTTACAGATTTCTGCTTCTATCGTTTTAATACTTAAGGATTGTTAAGGATGCTTGGTATATAACTAATTGTTAAAGAAGATTCGTTCTCAAGTATTTTTATGCTTAATTAATTGTGTTAAGTGAAGCTGCATAGAAGCTCTTAAGCTAGAGACCAGGAATAATATGTTTGGGAAAGATTATCTAAAATTTTCCTATGTTGCAAATAAAAGGAAATGTAGTCTTGAAAAAGGAAAACTCTTTGGTGTATTGGTAATGGATAAGCAGATGAAGGGAAACCAGAAGAAATGATAGGACCTGAGATTAGAGATTGGGCCCAGCCGTAGGGCACTCATAGTCATCACGGCATCTGCGTGCTTGCCATCACAGGTACCTGAATTAATATGAAGCAGCAGATGATGGACTTTAAAAACCTGTGTGTGGGGCTTCCCTGGTGGCGCAGTGGTTGAGAGTCCGCCTGCCAGTGCAGGGGACACGGGTTCGTGCCCTGGTCCGGGAAGATCCCACATGCCGCGGAGCGGCTGGGCCCGTGAGCCACGGCTGCTGAGCCCGCACGTCCGGAGCCTGTGCTCCGCAACAGGAGAGGCCACAACAGTGAGAGGCCCGCGTACCGCAAAAAAAAAAAAAACCAAAAACCTGTGCATGTTTTCATATCCCTATCAAACTCTCATACATTATGGCTTTTTAAAACCTCTACTAGTTCTGGGGTACTGTGAAAAGAGTATTAGAACCAGACTTGGAACTAACCCTGCTGCCGTTTCATTTCAGGAGCAGTTGCAGAAGCTGGAGGCTGAGCTGAGGGAGGTCACGAAGAACAAGGAGAGGCTGAGGAAGAACCTCCTGGAGCTGACCGAGTACACCCACGTGCTGCGAGTGAGCAAGGCCTTCGTCAGGCGCGACATGCAGGTGCTGGCGATGCTCGGGAGGAAGTGCATTTCTTCCTTCCTTTCTTTCTTTCTTTCTTTTGGTTGCGCCACGCGGCACGCAGGTTCTTAGTTCCCTGACCAGGGATCGAACCCGTGCCCCCTGTAGTGGAAGCGCGGAGTCTTCACCACTGGGCCACCAGGGAAGTCCCAGAAGTATATTTCTTTTATAAAATTCTCGTTCCCGTAAAGTTTTGGGTTTTGTTATCAACTCCTGTAGAGGTGCTGCTTTTTAAAAGAGATAGAGGGACTTTCTCATTGGAAGAGATACTCCTTACTCAACAAGGAGTAGCCCCCGCCCGCCGCAACTAGAGAAAGCCCGCGCACAGCAACGAAGACCCAACGCAGCTGAAAATTAAAAAAAAAAAAAAAAAAAAGATACATTTAAAAAAAATCAGATACATTTTGATCTTACCTTTATCTTTCAGTTGGATTATATGACATTAAAAGAAGTTTTCAGCCTCTCCTTTGTTGGTTGGTTTTAACCATAACCACTTCCTATTCATGAAATGCTTTAGTTTGCAGTTGAAAAAAATCTTATGATCATGAGAAAAAATTGAACGCTGGAAGTCAAACTCTAAAATTTAGTTTGTTTTTTTTTCTTCTCAAATTGCTGAGAGTAATGGAATTAAAAAAAAAAATCTGTATGGGAATAAAGAACAGCCTATGCAGTAGTACAGTACTCAGCTGAGTATCAGAGAGGGGAGACGTACGTCCCTTATGAACTTTGTTTCACTTTCTGTAGTGGTGACCTCTGATACAGTTACTCTGTCTTGAATTAAGGCAATGGCATAAATTATAACTATACTTTCAAGTAAATGTCTTCAACTAGCTTACAAATAAGGGACAGGGAAGTTATGCTCTTTGTCTATCAGAGCTGAGTTACGTGTCTGAGTTACCTTGGGGCCTTGGCACCCAGATCTGAGTTCCCATGCCCTGCAAACTTGTTTGGAAACACGACTTGAGAATTAAAGTGTCACTTTCAGTGAGACACACTTGGTTTCATATCTCTTTTTAGTTTGAACCCACTTACGAAGAATTCCCTCCCTTGGAGAACGATTCTTTGTTGGACTACAGCTGTATGCAGAGGCTGGGAGCAAAACTGGGGTAAGTGGCAACTGGCGGGTCGAGCTTTACACTGTCCTTCTTGTCAGTGGGAGACGAGCTGTGTTGAGTGGAAGGACGGCCACCATCTGAAAGCCTGTGATGGAATGAAAGAAAGTGAATATTTGTTTAAGAAAACACTGTACTCCTGTATTTGTTGAGTTGAATCACTCAGCTGTATTGACTTTTTAGCTAAATACGATGGGAATTTCTTCTTTCGGTATAATGAGGTGGAAAGGAGGAATTTATGCCAGTTATGCCATTCTTCGTTACTCCATAGGCTAAAATAATTGGTCATTGAAGCGTCAAGTCCTGTTTTGTTTGGTGGAAACATAGGGGCTAAACTGAGTTGGTTAATTTATTAATCGTATTTTAAGGGTGTCTTTCCACTGTTCACTCTCTCTGTTTACTTGAACTAATGGTAACTTGTTTCCTCATGTGATTTGTGATTTCTTTTTATTATGAACTGTTCCTCTATTCCTTATGTGTAGGAATTCAATGATGTTTAGTTTGAGGCTGTACTCTTTCAGAGAGAACTTATTTTTACATATGTCAGGTACTTGGGAGCACTCTACCTACCTGGAATCATTTTACATTAATTTCTCAGCTTGAGTTTCTTTGTTTTTCTGTTTGTTTTCTCTCTGCCTGATGCATCCTAAGATGTGATTATAAATTCTCAAGTAACACTCTTCCCCTTCTCTCCAAAACCAAAGCCGAAATAAACAAGTTTGCTTGTAGGCTCCTTTGCAAGGTGGATTTTTTTCTAGTCCACCCATTCACTTAAGGTGTAGCCCTTTGTTGGGGGGCAAGAGTCCCAACTTTGTGGGGATTGGGGGTTCAGTTCCATCTCTTCACCTGATATCGACCCAGAGCCCATCTCCTGTCTCCCTTGCTGGCATTGAAACCCAAGGCCTTAAGATACTGGGTCAGTATAATACATCAGGGCACAGCTACGAGGTCCTGTTTTATTTTTGGATTCCAAGCATTTCTCGAAATTATGGGCTCAGCTCTACATTGAAGAGGACGTTTCAAAAATATTTTACGCAGCATTTCAGATATTTTGCAGTTGGAGGGCTCTGAGGATATCGCCAGCACTTGGGCAGGCGTGAAGGGCTTTGCCGCCCTCTTCATGCGGTTTGGTAATCCTCATTGCGCTTACTGGACCACAGCCTTTGGTGTCTCACAGATTTGTGTCTGGCCTCATTAACCAAGGGAAAGCTGAAGCATTCGGGAAAACGCTGTGGCGAGCCTGCAGAGGGCACAGCATCGTGACGCACGCAGAACTGGAGGGGCCCCTGGAAGACCCTGAAACGGTAAGTGGGCACCTCCTCCCCGCTTAGCAGCGGCGGACTTGTGCTGAAGCTGGAGGCACAGCGCAGAGCGGAGCACTTCAGTGAGCTGTCCACCACGTGCCTTGCCATCCTTGGATGCGTTTGGGGGGTAGTTCTTAACATGGAGGACTCTCTCCCGCACCGCCATAGTATGCCTGGGACGTTGACGTGGATACGTCGCCACCCTCCCAGCCTCAGGTCCTGTTTGGGTTTCACCAGCCGTCCCAACACTGTTTTTTGTTTTTTTTTTTTGGCATTTATTTATTCATTTATTTGCGGCCGCGCAGCACGCGGGATCCTAGTTCCCCGACCAGGAATGGAACCCGGGCCCCCTGCAGTGGAAGCTCGGAGTCCTAACCACCTGACCGCCAGGGAATTCCCAAATACTGTCTTTTATAGCAAAGGATCTAGTTTAGAATCAGGCCTTAGACTTAATTGTCATGTCTCTTTGGTCTCCTTCATTCTGGGATAATTTCTCAGTCTTACCTTGACCTTCGTGACCTGGACATTTAAAAATTATTACAGACCAGTGGTTTTTATTTTGGTAGAATGCCGCTCTGTTTGGGTTTGTCTGATGTTTTCTCATGGTTAGATTCAAGTTATGTGTCTTGGGCAGGAAGTGATGCTGCTTCCCATCAGGGGTGCACAATTCCTTTGTCCCATTACTAGTGATGTTCACTTTGATCACTTGCTCAAGGTAGCGACTCCTAAGCTTCTCCACTGTGAACTTATTACTCCATTTCCTTTGTATTTAGTACATGTTTTGGGGGAGGTGCTTTGAAACTCTGTAAGTACTCAATTTCTCATCAGATTTTCAGTGCATTAATTTATTTCCTGTTTTATTCAATGAGTTATACTCTGTTACTGTAATTCTTTATTTTGATATTCACATGCTCTAGATTTGGCCATTGGAGCCCATTTAGCTGGCTTTTATCTTGTTTTTACATGTCCCCATCATTTTTTGAATGCTTCTTTGCTTTCCTGCATAACAAGATGTCCCGATTCATCTTGTAATTTCCCTCACGCAGCTCTGGAATCAGCCATTTCTCCAAGGAACCTGGTTCTCTTTAGTGGAGAATGGTCATTAGAAGCCAGGATGCGGTCTCCGGGTGTGCCCATGGGGACTGAGGTGTCGCTGTTCCCAGCTCTGTCAGTGGACAGCTCTAGGACGCACATACGCACACGACTCACACACACTCACAGCTTTATTTCTGTACCTGTGTGTATATATGAAAACTGTGAGTTTACATCCAATTCCAGTCCAACACCACAGGGTTCATTCTAAGTTTCTCTCTTTCTGTGTTTGTAACTCCTTTCTTCAGTGGTGGGAAACTTGGCTCCCATTGTTGTTAATGTACTGATTTGATCAGTCCCCTTGTGTGTGACCAGTCTGCCCATTGATTTCCCATCTCTGCTGCCCCGCTCCTCTCTCTGCCTGGAGCTCCGAGTTCCCCAGCCCCCAGCCCAGGTTGTCCCCTAGTGTGGACTGCAGGGCCTCCTCACTTTGCTTGGGCTCTGACTTTGCCCTGGGCCACTGTTGCCCTTCCCGGCGCCCCCCCTTCCATCCCCGAATGCACATCTAAGGCTTCAGGAATGAATTATTCAGGAAGGGAAGCAGGGCAGCCAAAGCCATCATTACCTTTTAAAATACCTGTGATTTTTTTTTTTTTAAAGACTTCACCATAAAAATAACTATTATATATTGGTCTAAGTGAGGATGAACTCATCTACTAAGGGTAGAAAAGGAACTTGGGATTCTCAATTTTGAGAAAAACGTTCGTGTTTTCTTTCCTAGATTTGCCTCAGGATTTTTGGCTATAAGATTAATAGTTTTGACACCTAAAGGAGTTTGGCTGTGAAATAATTTTCATAAGGTTCAGCCTAAGTAAACCACACACGTTGGAAAATCTGATCAGTCAAGCTGTTCGTCAACCATACGCCTGTAATATTTTTTGTGGCTCCTGAAACTGCCGGTAGCAATATGTTGCTTATCCTTCACCTGTGACCATTACGATCTTCTATGTAAAGGTGAAGATTAAAACTGTTCTGAAGTAGCATTTACATGTTCTTTGAGTTTTTTCTTTAATTAAAAGAACATATCCATCATTCTCATGCAGAGCATTTACTCTGTAAAAAAAATTTTTTTTCTATACAGTGTCTGAGCTCTTTTGTGCTGAGTTTTTACCGGATTTGTTAAAGGGCATTAAATGTCTGTGAAGAAATATGGAGACATGGTTAGAGATATATATGTATTTTTTAAAAATTCTTTACTTTTTCTTCACTTCTCATTTTTTTGTTGAAGTATAATTGGCAGATTTTCTCTTGAAACTACAACTCCTCCCTCCCCCATGATTACAAAGGAAATGCGTGCTCGTTATTAGAAAATTGGGAACAATATAGAAAACATATAGAAGAAGAAAATCAGTCACCTGTAATCCTCCTGCTTAGAGAGAGTCGCTGTTTATGTTTCAGTGTGCGTTCTGTTAGTCCTTGTTCTGGGGAGGATATGAGATTTGATTACTCAGGTTCGAGGATTTATTTATAGTGTCATGTTTAATACCTTTTGGGTCGACCCCTTGAAGTCCTTACAGACCCCAGAGCATATTTCTAGCCATTTTCTCCTTTGTCAGTATTGTTTCTAGGTGCTGACCAGTCTCTCTGTCAAAGCTAGACTCAGGCAGTTTCATATGGTTTTATGATTTGTATTTTTTATGTTGCATACATCCGTGTTCCATATTATGTCTTAGGTGGTTGTGTTCCCTGACACAGTACTATTTTTAAAATTGTTAAGGAATCTTCAAATTCAGATGCACTATAAATACCATTTCTTTCTTCCCCCTGGATATTTTCTTTCTTTTTTTTTTTAAACACTTTTTAGAAACGAATATCCTAGTTTATTAGGTAAGAATTTCACAAACATTACTTTTTTTTTTTAATTTTATTTTTTGGCTGCTTTGGGTCTTCGTTACTGTGCACGGGCTTTCTCTAGTTGCGGCGAGCAGGGGCTACTCTCCGTTGCGATGCGGGTTCCTCATTGCGGTGGCTTCTCTTGTTGTGGAACATGGGCTGTAGGCACGCAGGCTTCAGTAGTTGTGGCACATGGGCTCAGTAGTTGTGGCTCGTGGGCTCTAGAGCGTGGGCTTAGTAGTTGTGGTGCACGGGCTTAGTTGCTCCGCGACATGTGGGATCTTCCCAGACCAGGGCTCGAACCCATGTCCCCTGCATTGGCAGGCGGATTCTTAACCACTGCGCCACCAGGGAAGTCCCCCCTGTGTAGTTTCTTCAATAGTTTATTTTGAAATAATTTCAGTTTACAGAAAAGTTGCCAGAAGAGAACAAAGTCTTCTGTCTCTTCACCCAGATTTCCCAGTTATTAACATTTTGCCACATATACTCCACTCACTCTTTCTGCATATCTATCCCCATTTTCATTAGGCTCCTTCCAGACCTTCTGCGAGGAAGGACATGTGTGTGTTGCCCCCTCATAACGACGCTATTTTATATAACCACCGTACAACCCTCAAAATGAGAAAAATCAACACAGATGCAACACTTGGTCCAATACAAACATGCCATCAAATTCCCTACAGTTTGCATTGTTTCCTTTCTGGTCCACTGCCCTGCCTGGGACTGTGCTTTGCATTCGGGACAGGCATCACATTCTGCAGGATGACCCTCCCTTGGGGTCCATTCTGTGCTTCCTCTTGACCAGGCTCGGATCACACGTTGCTGGTGGGAACACCACGGAGTCAATTATCTGGTCCTCTCAGCACCTCCCACCAGGAGGCACGTAATATCGGCCTGGTCATGTTGGTGTCGTCCAGGTTTCTCCACCTTCATGTCACCATCTTGCTCTACTTAATTGATCAGTAGCTGGTGAGGAGGTGTTCCTAGGTTACTGGGGCCTTGTTCCTCAGCAGACCTCTGCCCACCAGCCTCAGCCTCCACGATGACTCTCTTGACCCCATCACCTCTGTTGCGGTTGCCAGGTGGTTACTCTGTTCCCATCTTTCCTTCTGTACTTACTAGTTACCGTCCTCCAGGAGGCCGTGCTTTCCCTGCCCTCTCAGTCACTCGCTCATTCATCCACGGACTTAGGCATTCCTATTTATTTAATGACTTGTAGTCTGTTGCGATCCTTTTTATTATTTATTTAAAATTATTTATTTATTTTTGGCCACGCTGGGTCTTCGTTACTGTGTGCGGGCTTTCCTCTAGTTGCAGCGAGTGGGGGATGCTCTGCGTTGTGGTGCACGGGCTTCTCATTGCAGTGGCTTCTCTTGTTGCAGAACACGGGCTCTAGGCGCGTGGGCTTCAGTGGTTGTGGCACGTGGGCTCAGTAGTTGTGGCTCGCGGGCTCTAGAGCGCAGGCTCAGTAGTTGTGGCGCATGGGCTTAGTGGCTCTGTGGCATGTGGGGTCTTCCCGGACCAGGGCTTGAACCCGTGTCCCCTGCATTGGCAGGTGGATGCTTAACCACTGCGCCACCAGGGAAGTCCCAGTCCTTTTTACTTTGATGCCCAAATTGTCCCTGATTTGGCCACTGGGAGTTCCTTCGTGCGTGTTCCTCTGGCCTTTGGCACGTCTGCAGCATTCACTGAGCAACCCCTTACTTTCTGGCGCCACAGGATGGTCCCTGCCTCTGTCTGGAGTCAGCCATTCCTTCAAGGACCGCTGGTTCCTTTTAGTAGAGGATGGAATTTAGAAACAAGGATCTGGGTGTTTGAGTTCGCATCATGTACTGGAGTGTCATTGCTTCTGGGCCCTTTCAGCAGTCAAAACATGGACACACACACACACACACACACACACACACACACGTGCACAGAGCTGTATCCGCTTCTGCAGCTACCTGTGCACACTTATTATAAAACCGTTTGCTCAGCCTCTAACCTACGATTCTGGACGTCTCTCTTTCGGTGTTTTGCACTCTCTTCTGACAGCGAGAAATCTGGCCTCCCTCGTCCTCAGTGTGGTTCATGCACTGTGCGATTCGCTTGCTTATCCCACGTAACCAGCCTCCCAGACACCTCAGCCATCTCCTCCGCCCGCCACCTCCCTGGCCTCCCCTTCCTGGCCGCCCCGCGTTCCTGCCTTCGGGACCCAAGTGCCTCTGCTCTGCCTGAAGCTCCCCAACCTGTTCCCCATCCCCTCCGCCCCAGAACTCAATTCTTGGATTGCCTCTCTCCTCTGTGCCCTTAGGGATCCCGTGTAACTTCATGGCTTTAAATACCATCCGTCGAATGTATACATCTGGCTTGGACCTCTCCCCTGAATACCAGACTTCTATTTAACTGGCTCCTCCATACCTTTGAAGTTTCTGGAAGACCTTTCCATGTGACACCTAAAACTGAACTGCCCATCTTCCCCCCCAGACCTGCCCGTCCAGGCTGGCCTGTCTCAGTAAGCACCAGCTCAGCTCTTCTCCGCCCAGCATCCAGAATGATCCCTGTAAAACGAGTCGGAGCGTCTCACCACCACACCCCCCGTCCCGCCTCAGAGCCCTCCTGTGGCTTCCTGTCTCACGGCGTCCCATCTTGTCACCCCCTGGCCATTCCTCTTCAGCCAGGCTGGCCTGCTCGCTTCCCCTCGTCTTGCCTCTGCACAAGCTTTTCCTCGGGCTCAGGAGGCTCTTCCCCAGGATCCACGTGGCTCGCTCCCTCACCCCCTTCACTCCTCTAGGCCCAGATGTCCCCTTCTCAGGGAGGCCTTCCCTCCTCGCCTGATTTAAAAGCTCAACCTCTTTGTCCCTGTCACCCCTCCCAGCTTTATTGTCTTTATCGCCCTCATCTCCATTTGGCATATTATGAACTTTCCTAGTGTCTCTTGCTGCTAACTTGATATAAGCTTCCCTCCTCCCTTCCCTCCCAGGTCAGGGATTTTTGTCTGTTTTGTTCACTGCTGTATTCCTAGCACTGGGAACCAGTGCCTGGCAAATTGGCCAAAAACCTATTCAGTTCTATTTGTAGAATATTTGTAAATACAGTCAGTTCTCATTATTCGTAGTAGTTAACATTGTACAGTCTCCGTGAGAACTGAACCCTTGCTTCTAGGGGAAGCACAGGGTTATGTTCCTGTGAGTTTCTGGTCATAACGTTCTTGTCAGCCGATCACTACATAACCTTGTTTTATTTAAAGACACCTTATTTAATATATACTGTTGATGCATTAACATTGAACTCACTGCCAGCCGCACCATCACGCCTGTCTGAACAAAGCTTATGGGATACACGTAAGTGCATGTCACAGCCTTCATGTGCTCGGAAACACTGGACAGCTCTGAGGACCATTTTGAACAGTGAAATCACCAAAAAAAGCACAAAACTGTGAAAAACTTGGCGCTAAATAGATCACAAAAAGGACACTTGTTTATAGTATGAGCTGAAATAAGAAGGCAGAGGGTCACCTTGTTTGACCTCAGCAGGAATATGCACATTGGGTGACTCAAAATTTTTGTCACTCTGCATGTCCACAAATGAATAAATGCTTGAGTATTGATTTGGGGGTTATGAATGATTTCTGGGGTGAATTTGCAATTATGGAATCTGCAGATAATGAGGATGGACAGTGTTTAGTGTTTGTTGAATGAATGAATGAATGAACTAACTCTGACAGAGTGCGAGCTGCCAGAGTTTTCAAAGTTCTAGACAGAGAAGTAAGAGTTATCTTTATTCTTTGTAGGGAGAAGTCATAAAATGGTATGTGTTTTTGATATCCTTTTGGGGAGAGCAGATTGGCCACAAGGTTAAGAAGATATGTGACTGGTAAGAAAAAGAAACATTTTATTTCATTTATTTCTTTATCCTCAGTAACCTCTAGCTTTCTTAAAATATGTCTCTGAAGAGAAATACAGTGGTTGCAAAGGCTGCTGAGTTTTGTTACATGATTTCTTTGCTGTAATACCATGTTTTAAAACATTTAATTTGTCATCTCTTTTGCCAGTGTAATACTTAAAATAATTTAAAAATAGACACCATGTTAAGAACATTCCCAGATTTGATTTTTTTCCCTTAGGAATGAAGGCTGGGGAAGGAATCCAGTTTTAGTATTTGGTGCCTTTCTGTTGCTTTTAGCTACGCGTAGGCTTATCTGTCCTCATGGAGCGTACGGCTCATCCTTTCCCAGCCCTCTGCAGTTACCTTCTTCGCAGCCTGGGGAAGGGGGCCTGGCAGGTGGTGGAGAGTGTGGGCTCGGAGAGGCCTGCCTGCCAGACGAGATGGTACAAGTAAGCCTTACCGCGTAAGCCTCCGGTAAACGTGGAGCAGTATCACAGCAAGAATCGGTCTGTGGCTTAGTCTTGTCACCAGTGGGAAAACACGCAAAACCACATGAAAACTCAAAAGAATGGCCTTTTGTTTTCTTATACTCGGGGAGCTTTTAGCTGGCCTTGCTTCTTGCTGGGGTAAGTAAGGGTGGGGTTCGGTTATTTCCTTCGGATTCAGTGTTCACCAGCGTTTGATACTCAGTCACTGGTGTTATGGAAAGTAACTTTAGGTGATACGTGGACTAGCCTATTCTTACTTAATAGGTATATATTTATTTTTTATGTAGATTAGAAAAACTGTAGCCAGCACACAAACCCGTGACTTCACAGATGTCATTGCTTAGGGTAAGGCTGGAGTAAGAATTTAATTTTAGTAGCCAGAGCTTAAAGAGGAACATAAAGCATGGCATTAAAACACTAAGGCAGCATGGGAGTCGCAGCAGCTGAGGGGGCGTGGCTGCAGCTGGGGGGCGTGGCTCTGCCTCCCCTGCGTCCTGGTGTCACGCATGGCCCCAGAGGACGTTTACTGAAGCCCATGTCAGGGGCGATTGCTAGGCATCCAGAGCTTTCTCCTCTCCCGATTTTCTCTTTTTTGTGAAAGGTAATTGTTGTTGTATGTTCTTTGTCTTTGATTTATATTTTACACTTGTTTAATGATTTCCAGCTCAAGGGTGGTGGTGAATTTCAGAAAGTTGGAATTGGGAATGAGCTTTTGGGAATCATCGAGGGTAGGAATGGAATGTGGAGCCACGACAGAGTTCACTAAATCTGTGGAATTCCGTAGAAAATTTGTTGAGCGTCCGTGTGCAAGGCCTTACCGTGGCTGGGTGCCTGTGTCTGCACCATTTTGTCCCAGAGGGCTGCTTGTATTCTGGTTTGGGAGGAAATGCGCCCAGGCGGTAGACTGAATTTAGCTCTAGTTTTTGACCTAGCTTCTTGCAGTTCTGACAGCCGCGGCACTGTGTTGAATCCTGTCTTCTAGTTACCATTGCCACGTTTACCCCTACCCGAATACCGCCGAGGAGCGGAGAGAGATTCAGGAGGGCCTGAACACCCGGATTCAAGATCTGTATACTGTGAGTGAACCAGAAACTTGCCTCCTTATCCGAGGGTTTGCAGAACATTTACAAATCCATTTACTTTCTTTTTTAATGTGGAAAATTTTGGTTGTGGACAAATCAAGGTGTTTTAGGGAGTTTGGAATGGTACCTCCCTCCTCTTCGTGGGAGTTTTATTTTAGCTGTTAGAGACCTAGATGGTTTCTAAACGATGGGGCTTTAAAGAATAGTCTGGTCATCTTTGATCTGTCAGAGTGTAATTCTTTTTTTTTTTTTTTTTTTTTGCGGTACACGGGCCTCTCACTGTTGCGGCCTCTCCCGTTGCGGAGCACAGGCGCCGGACGCGCAGGCTCAGTGGCCATGGCTCACAGGTCCAGCCGCTCCGCGGCATGTGGGATCTTCCCGGACCGGGGCACGAACCCGCGTCCCCTGCATCGGCAGGTGGACTCCCAGCCACTGCGCCACCAGGGAAGCCCCGGAGTGTAATTCTTGATCAGAGAGGACAAGCGAGCCCCATTTACAGTGCTGACTGTAATTTTACCTGCACTATTTCAATTCCCATTTCTGCTTAGGTCACCGAGGGCTCTTGGTAACAAGAAGCGGACTCTGACCCACTTGAGTGAAAGGGGATTTCTTGGCAGGATGGGATGGGATGGGAGTTGGTGGCTCACGGGTTTTGACAGGGAGCTGGGCCGAGGCTGAGAGTGGGTAAGAACCAGGCCCCCAGCTCTCTGGACCCAGCCGGGCCATCATGCCGCCACAGGGACCACGACTTCTAACCATTTCCTGTGCCCTGGGGTCCCTTCTGGAAAGGCAGCTCCAGGGCCTGGAGGAGAAGGACTGAACTTGCTTAACTGTCCCCAGAGAGTCAGGTGCCTGGAATTCGCCCCCCCACCCATCACTGAGGAGAAAGTCCCTCAGAGGAGGTCAGGTGCCCAGTGGACACTCTGCTGAAAGTCCATGTTTGTCCTCACCCAGGTGCTTCACAAAACCGAGGATTACTTAAGGCAAGTGCTCTGTAAAGCCGCCGAGTCAGTCTACAGCCGCGTCATCCAGGTGAAGAAGATGAAAGCCATTTACCACATGCTGAACATGTGCAGCTTCGACGTGACCAACAAGTGCCTCATCGCCGAGGTCTGGTGTCCCGAGGCCGACCTGCATGAGCTGCGCCTTGCTCTGGAGGAGGGCTCGGTGAGGCTGCCCTTCCCTCCCTGCCAGCCCTTCCCCGCGGGAAGTAAGATAGAGGAGGAGAGGACCCCGTGTTGACTCTTTTGAACTGAAATTATGGAGAGTCGGTCCCTCGAGGCTCTGTGTGCACATGCATTTTTTTTTTAATTGATGTATGGTTGATTTACAGTTGTTTCAGGTGTGCAGCAGAGTGATTTGCACAGGCATTTTTAATTTGCTCTTTAGAGTAAGGAATTCAGTCTCATGGTTTAAAAGTCAAAAAAAAAAATTAAAAAATATAAAAGACCCAGTGAAGTGGCTTCCTCCTATCCAGAGCCTCATATGTCCAGTTCCTCTGCTCAAGGACAACCCTTGTTTTACTTCTCTTACGTCTTTGAGTTTCTTAATCATAGATAAGCAGATAGGAATATATAAAGGGAGAGAATTCCCTTCCTTCACAAAAGATTGTGTGCTATTCATACTGTTCTTTCCTCATAAGAAAACTTCCCTGTTTTTTTAATAGCTATTTAATATCCTGCTGAATGGATGTACCGTGGCTTATTGAACCAGTTCCCTGGTCATTTAGGTGGTTTCTAACTTTATGAATACCAGTGCAGTGACTAGCACTTGACCTTTGACGGTTCAGACACGCACAAAACTACCTCTGGGTAAATTCCCAGCATGGAATTGCTGGATCAGTTTTGGCAAATGTTGCCAGTTGTTGCATTTCTCTTATTTTGAGTGAGATTGAATATCCTTTTGTATGTTTAAGAAGAGCCTTTGAACTTTCACTTTTTTGGGGAATGCTGTGTTCATATGCTTTGCCCGTTTTCTACTGGGTTGTTGGTCTTTTTCTTATTAATTTCCTTCGCTCGTTGTCTGTGATACGAGAACAGATATTCTCCCCAATTTGTCCCTTATCTTTTGGTGTTTCTGTTTGTTTGCTTTGGTCGTGCAGAAGTTTTTTGTTAAATATAGTTGAACCCATCCACCTCTGCTCTTACAGCCTCTGAACTTTGAATAATAGCTTCTTTCCACTCCTGGGCTATGGGGTCAGTCTCCCACGTTCCTGTGAGGGTTTTTTCTGTATCAAAACTTAGTTCTTGGAGAGATAAATTAGGAGGTTGGGACTGACATATACACACTACTATATATAAGATAGACAACCAACAAGGACCTACTGTATAGCACAGGGAACTCTACTTAATACTATGTAATAACCTATATGGGAAAAGAATCTGAAAAAAGTAGATGTATGTGTATAACTGAATCACTTTGCTGTACACCTGAAACTAACACAACATTGTAAATCAACTTTACTCCAATATAAGATAAAAAAGCAACAAAAAAATCTTAGTTCTTTACTGGAAATAGCAGGTTTACAAACTTCAAGTGGCAGTTAAGGAAACAAGTTTTCATAGGAGATTTTGGTTAATCACTTTGTCTCATTACATAATTCTGTTACGGCACAAACGTAAAACACGCAGTGCTGAGAAGAAGGAAATACATAAATTAGTTATTTTGGAGTATGGGACATCTATTTTATTTATATATTTTAAAGCTCTAGATGATTCTTATTTATTGAGGTAACATCGGTTTTGAGGGACATGACTAATACTCTTGTTGTGTGTGTGAGTATATATAAGTAGTCCCAGGATCACCAACATACAACTGGAATTTACTGGTTTAGCTCTTAAAAATGTTCAAGAGGAATTTAGAGACAGCTACAGTATTACCTCATAAAACTGAAAAATAGGCAAGAATAAACCAAAATGTCAGTACGGCAAAGTTTTGTTTTTTTCTTGGCATACCTGTCCCTGCCTGCTTCCCACCACTCAGCCTTGCTAGGTTCTTCCTTCTCCAAGACCACGTCCCCCAGGAGCCTTCCTCAGTTCCTCCTGTCACTTCTGCTGTACTTGAACCTCCAGCGGGGTGGTTCCCCACGTGCTCAGGGCCTTGCCATGGCAGCCAACGAAGATTTGTTGAAAGAGCTCTTGGGTGGTAATTTTTTCTTTCTCTGTCTCTTTTTTTTCATGTGAAAGAGACAGAGCGGTGCTTCGATCCCCTCATTCATGAACACAATCCCAACAAAAGAAACACCCCCGACTCTCATCCGCACCAACAAATTCACCGAGGGGTTTCAGAACATCGTGGATGCCTATGGGGTTGGGAGCTACCGAGAAGTGAACCCAGGTTGGAAGCCTGAATTTGCCAGTCTTTGTGTCTTATACATTTTATACATCACTGCTGCTTTTTTTCCCTATAAGAATATAATAGATATTTGGAAAAATAGGCCCACTATTACTGTTTTGTTATCTTATTTAGTATAAAGTGTTAATTTTAACCTGTCAGTTCTCTCCTGAGAATTTGGGAGAAAGTCAAGGTCATTATACAGTATGTGGTCATGTTTGAATTAACTAGAATTTTCCGCCTTTGCTGCGAATCAGAAATCGCTTGCTTTTCCTGCAGCTCTCTTTACCATCATCACTTTCCCCTTTTTATTTGCCGTGATGTTTGGAGACCTTGGACATGGCTTTGTGATGTTCTTATTTGCCCTCCTGTTGGTGTTAAATGAAGATCATCCCAGACTAAGTCAGTCACAAGAGGTAAAAACATAAACACTCGGGCTCATTATATCTGTTTGGGCAGCATTAGTAGTGATTCTCTTCTGTTTAACTATAAAAAGAGACATTTAAAGATGTTCAGGGGCTTCCCTGGTGGCGCAGTGGTTGGGGGTCCGCCTGCCAATGCAGGGGACGCGGGTTCGTGCCCCGGTCCGGGAAGATCCCACATGCCGCGGAGCGGCGGGGCCCGTGAGCCATGGCCGCTGAGCCTGCGCGTCCGGAGCCTGTGCTCCGCAACGGGAGAGGCCGCAACAGTGAGAGGCCCGTGTACCGCAAAAAAAAAAAACTGTTCAGTTTTGGGCGGTAACCGTAACCCACCTGAGACATGGTTGCGGGGGCGGGTGGGCCTTCACCCCTGTGTGATGGGGGCGTCTGTGCCGTGAGCTTGCTTTTGAGCAGCCCTGAGAGGAGCGGTTAAGAAAGTGCCCAAACCCGGTCGGTCACGCCGGCTCGTTCTCCCGGTGGCCCCGCTTCGCTCCCCACAGATCGTGCGGATGTTTTTCAACGGCCGCTACATCCTCCTGCTGATGGGGCTGTTCTCAGTGTACACGGGCCTCATCTACAACGACTGCTTCTCCAAGTCGCTCAACCTCTTTGGCTCCGGGTGGAACGTGTCTGCCATGTACAGCTCCGGTCACAGCCCAGCGGAGCAGAGGAAGATGATGCTCTGGAAGTGAGTGTCCTGCTGCCAGTGTCTCAGGTGGAGGGGAGTTTCTCCGAGTCTCCTTCCCCCTCCGCAGGAGGCCCTCACCCTGCTTTTCGTTACAGTGACAGCGTCATCAGGCACAACAGGGTTTTGCAGTTGGATCCCAGTGTTCCTGGAGTGTTCCGAGGCCCTTATCCTCTTGGCATCGATCCCGTGAGTGTCCCCCCCCCCCATTATCTCAGGTTCCTCGGTGCTGCCACCTAATTTTTTAATTAAAATTTAAAAAAATTTTTGGCCATGCCGTGCGGCTTGTGGGATCTTAGTTCCCTGACCAGGGATCGAACCTGCACCCTCAGCAGTGGAAGCACGGAGTCCTAACCACTGGACCTCCAGGGAATTCCCAGTGCCACCTCGCTTTAACTGTCACAGAGGTTTCTCAGACTGTTCAGCACGGTTCAGGTGGTCGTACGCGAGGGGGTGGTACTCTGGGGGTTTCTGCCTGGACACCAGAGGCTCACGTGTGTTCTGAGTCAGGCTACTGTACAGAAGAAGCTGACGGTCAGTGCCCGAATACAAGACCACAGGGAGCTGGGGCTACGGTCTGTCCTACTTCCTGACCTGTTTTACTCTAGTGAGAAGTGGCACTTCCGGAGCCATGTAATGTGCACTGTTTCTTCGATGTCTTCTTTGTACAAGTAAATTGTTTTTTTACCCTTTGATGTAGAAAGAAATAGTATGGAATTTTAGAGTGGAAAGGGAGCTTAGGCTTATCATGGTGCTTATTGAGGTGGTTGTTTGAAAGGGAAAAAGTGTGGGGAGAAGGAAAGTGAAGCCGTGGCTCCAGGGCCGGGGCTGCCCCTGTCCTGCCCCCAACACGGCTCAGCAGGCTGCTGCTTATGAGGCCCAGGCAGCATTTCCCTAGACCCAGGGGTCTTTACGGGGAATCTCAGCCTTAAAAGAAAAGCTTAGAAACTACCTCGAAATTGGTTTGGAGTGATGCGATACAGGAGTGAAAAGAACTCTGTGACAGAAGTCTAGCATTCCCTAATCTGAGCTCTCCAAGGTAGTTCTCTCCTGAATGTGCATTCTCATCTCCAAACATAATTGGTGTAATTTAATGTTGTCAATATAATTGGAAACTTGAAAAAACCTGACAACAGTCTCCTTAAGGAACAGCACTTTTCGCCTAAGGCAGTTGAAGGAAGTTAAAGTTTTCTTTTTTGGTTTTGTTTTGTCTTTAGATTTGGAACTTGGCCACAAATCGTCTCACTTTTCTGAACTCTTTCAAAATGAAAATGTCTGTGATTTTAGGAATTACTCACATGACTTTTGGAGTCATTCTGGGAATATTTAACCACTTGTAAGTACAGATTATTTTTTAACCGGTATTTATAAGCCAAGTTTTTGTTATTTCTTAAACTTTGCTTCTTGATGGTAGACTACAATGATCTTAAAGGCAGCCAGCGTAGTGGTTTGTTGTATTAATATGATTCTGTTTTTTATTTATTTTTAAACATTTTTGGCTGCGTTGGGTCTTTGCTGCTGTACGCGGGCTCTCTCTAGTTGCGGCGAGCGGGGGCTACTCTTCGTTGCGGTGTGCTGGCTTCTCATTGTGGTGGCTTCTCTCGTTGCGCAGCGTGGGCTCTAGGCGATGCGGGCTTCAGTAGTTGCAGCACGCGGGCTTAGTGGTTGTGGCTTGTGGGCCCTAGAGCACGCGGGCTTCAGTAGTTGCGGCGCATGGGCTTAGTAGTTGTGACTTGGGCTCTAGAGCACAGGCTCAGTAGTTGTGGTGCACGGGTTTAGTTGCTCCGTGGCATGTGAGATCTTCCTGGACCAGGGCTTGAAGCCGTGTCCCCTGCATTGGCAGGCGGATTCTTAACCACTGAGCCACCAGAGAAGTCCTATGATTCTGTTTTTTGTTTTTTTTTTAAATTTACTTTATTTATTTATTTTCGACTGCATTGGGTCTTCGTTGCTGCATGCGGGCTTTCTCTAGTTGTGGCGAGTGGGGGCTACTCTTCGTTGTGGTGTGCGGGCTTCTCATTGTGGTGGCTTCTCTTGTTGCAGAGCACAGGCTCTAGGCACGTGGGCTTCAGTAGTTGTGGTATGTAGGCTCAGTAGTTGTGGCTTGTGGGCTCTAGAGCACAGGCTCAGTAGTTGTGGTGCATGGGCTTAGCTGCTCCGTGGCCTGTGGGATCCTCCCAGACAAGGGTTTGAACCCGTGTCCCCTGAATTGGCAGGCAGATTCTTAACCACTGCGCCACCAGGGGGCCCCAATTCTGTTTTGATGATAAGGTTTTTGGCAGCTTCATTGATTCAGCAAATATTTGTTGAGCACATAGAAGGTGCCTGGCACTATTCTAGGCACCAGGGATTGAACAGTGAGGAGGACAGAAAAAAGTTTTTGCCCTTATGGAATTTACTTTCAAGTGAGGGAGGCATGCAACATGTACATTCATATTTATTTCCAGAGGTGATTTTTGTCATATCTTTTTTTCATTTTCTAAATTAGAAAACTTTTGTTTGTTTCTTAGAGCTGGTATATTAGGGGAAAGAAATTATGTCTTTTTTCTCTAGCTGGATCTGACAGTGAAACACTAGTCATCTCTACTGTCTTCACATTTCTTTTCTTCGTGGTTACATCTGAATCGTAAGACAGATGACGTTATGCTGAGATAGACTTTGTCACAGAGAATTTAAGATTAATTTACTCTTTCCTTTTTCTCTTAGTCCAATGTTGTTCATGGGTTGATCGATTCCTTTTTTTTTTTTTCCCTAGACATTTCAGGAAGAAGTTCAACATTTACCTGGTTTCCATCCCGGAACTTCTCTTCATGCTCTGCATCTTTGGCTACCTTGTCTTTATGATTTTCTATAAGTGGCTGGTTTATTCAGCAGAAACCTCCAGAGTCGCTCCTAGCATTCTGATTGAATTTATTAATATGTTTTTATTCCCGGCTAGTGACACAGGTGGTCTTTACCCAGGGCAGGTAAGCAGTTGTGTCTTCCACTGTGAAGAACTCAAAGGAAGTCCTCCTGATAGCCTTTTTGTTTTCATCAGTAGAATGATTAAAGGTGCTTTCCACAGGCCTCCCGGGCACAGAGGGGCTTTCTGCTCCTCTGTGTGTTATCACAAGAGGGTTCCATCCTGCTCTGAGAGCTGTCTCGGGGGCCCTGGTCAGACTGTGTATTCCAAACTCGCTGCCCCTCAGTAGCCGTGAAAACTGGTGGGAAGAGAATGTATTACTGGAGGGTTCCTGAGGGCTGTCCATCCATCCATTTTTCCAGTTTCTTTAAAATCAACCTCTGACTAAGCCAGGTCCTCAGAGAACTGACACTTGGACCACGGCACGCTGGCCCTCTCCAAAAAGGGCTTTTCTATAACTGTGCATTTGTGTGATGCCATGCACGTCAGCTGTGAGTTTAGGAAACGAAAGGAAAAGACACCCTGGCAAATGTAATTTAGCTTGCGTTTACTTTATGTTCCTTATTAATAAAGAGACATTTTACTTGGTTTCCACTAGTTTAAGTACACCAGTGACATTGTTAGCACATCTTCACGTTTTAACCGGCTTCCTCCCCTTTTGCACCAACAGGAGCACATCCAGAGGCTGCTTCTGGTCATCACAGCGTTGTCTGTCCCTGTGCTCTTCTTGGGAAAGCCACTCTTCTTGTTGTGGCTTCACCGTGGGCGCAGTTGCTTTGGGGTCAGCAGGGTAAGTGTGGGTTTGGCTGCATGTTTGTAAATGGTGAGCAAAGTCTGTTTTTAGTTGTGAAAGGTTTTGTAAAGAAAACGCCTTCCATGGGGTCCCAGACTCTGATTTAAAAGCCAAAGCTTCCTTTATCGAGAACTTTCGCGTTGCCTGTTCTGCAGAAGCGTGGTGCAAAGAGCCTGCCGTGTCTGGGCACGGGAGACAGGTCCTCTGGTAATGAACCACAAACCTATCAGTAGATGGAACTGAATCCCTCAGTACTGCTTGTCATAAAGCATTTTTGTTCCTTATTCTTGCCTCTTGATTTTTCAAGGTTTTTTTGTTTAATTTAAATAACGTAACTAAAGGAAATGTGGAAAATATAGAAAATAATGCCTACTATTTCTCCTACTCAGTTATAACCAGTGTTAACCATTTGTTGAGTTTCTTTCCAGACTGTTTTCTTGTGTGTCTAGTTTCTCATTTTATTTTATTTTTTATAAATTGTGGTAAAATATACATGGCATAAATTTTCCATCTTAACTGTTTTTAGGTGCACGTTCAGTGGCATTACGTGCGTTCACATTGTGCAGCCATCCCCACCATCCATCTCCAGAACTTTTTCGTCTTCCTGAGCTGAGACTCTTTACTCATTAATATTAACTCCCCATTTCCCCTCGACCCAGCCCCTGGCACCCACCCTTCTACTTTCTGTCTCTCTGAAGTTGACTACTTTAGGTACCTTATATAAGTGGAATCATATAGTGTTTCTGCTTTTATGACTGGCTGATTTCACTTAACCTAATGTCCTCAAGATTCCTCCATGTTGTAGCTTGTGTCAGAATTTCCTTCCTTTTTAAGGCTGAGTAATATTCCATTATATGGATAGACCACATTTTGCTTATCAGTTCATCCATGAATGGGCACTTGGGTTGTTTTCACTTTTCAGGTACTGTGAATAATGCTCCTAAGAACATGGGTGTATAAATATCTCTTGGAGTCCTTGCTTTCAGTTCTTTTGGGTATATACCTAGAAATGGTAATTCTTTGTTTAATTTTTTGGGAACCACCAAACGTTCCACAGTGGCTGCGCCATTTTATGTTCCCACCAGCAATGCACAAGAGTTCCAGTTCCTCCATACCCTAATCAACACTTATTTATTTTCTTTTTTTTGGTTTGTTTACAATAGCCATCCTAGTGGGTATGATATGCTTATTTTCTTTCAAAGGACTTTTTTTTTTTATTCCTAAAGAGCTGAATTTTTAAAAGAATCGAAGGGGTGCTAACTTTGATTTTGTCACAACCTTGTGATTTTTTTTGCGGTACGCGGGCCTCTCACTGTTGTGGCCTCTCCCGTTGCGGAGCACAGGCTCCGGACGCGCAGGCTCAGCGGCCATGGCTCACGGGCCCAGCCGCTCCGTGGCATGTGGGATCTTCCCAGACCAGGGCATGAACCCGTGTCCCCTGCATCGGCAGGCGGACTCTCAACCACTGCGCCACCAGGGAAGACCCACAACCTTGTGATTTTAAAGGCACTGACTCTGTATTCTTTGGGTTGTCTTTTTAGAGTGGTTACACACTTGTAAGGAAAGATAGCGAGGAAGAAGTTTCTTTGCTGGGAAGCCAAGACATAGAAGAGGGAAACAACCAAATGGAAGATGGTTGTAGAGAAGTGACGTGTGAAGAGGTAACCTTTTCAGTTACTGTTGGTGATGTTAGGTAAGGAGCCAGGCTTGCACAGAGATGATCGTCATTATGAGAGTGATAAGAATCATCTTAGAAAACAAAATTGAAAGCAAAACAACCGTTACTCCAAGCTTTCCACATGCTGTTCTGGTCATACAATTGTCATCATAATATAATGATTCTGAGTTAACATTTTGTGAGTTTCAGTCTTACAGTGGGATTTATAGTGTTAACATTACAAGTTGTGATGCTGAGTGACTTAAGGTGCCATGAACATTGCTTTGAGAAGACTCTCGTCTTCATTAGAACTTGCCCATAGTTGTAAGAAAGAGACCCTATTCACACTGGCTTCAAGGGGAATCTGCTGGCCCACATCAGGATGGGGCAGAGTGGGCTTCAGGAGGGTGGGGCTTTGGATTTCCAATCCCAGCTAGTCTGAGTTAGTTTTTCTTTGCAAGTTTGCCTCATATTCTGAAGCCAGTTGGCCCCTTGGTGTTGGAACCGTGGCCACAGTGAGCACTGGGCTTATTTTCTTCAATCAGAGAAAAGTGCACTTCCCTGCTTGTTACCATGAGGAAAAATCCCAGGGAAGTGCTGTGACTGGCCTGGCCGGGGTCACTTGCCATCCCTAGACCAGTGACTGCTGCAGTAGTCTGCATGGGCTGCCACAACCACACACTCGGGGGCTTCGGTTACAGAAATGTATTTCCCACAGTTCTGGAGGCTGGAAGTCCAAGGTCAAGATGTTGGCCAGGTTGGTTTCCCCTGGGGCCTCTCTCCCAAGCTTGTGGACAGCCACTTTATCGCTGTGTCCCCACATGGCCTTTTCACTGTGCGTGCCTCTTTGGTGTCTCTTCCTCTTCTTATAAGGACACCAGTCCTATTGGGTCAGGCCCCACCCTTATGACTTCATTTAACCTTACTTACCTCCTTAAAGGCCCCATATCCAAACACAGTCACATTGGGGATTAGGGCTTCAACAGACAAATTTTGGGGGGAACACAATTCAGCCCATAACAACTGTGCGATACAGGGTTAGATGGCAGAAGAAACAGTTCCTCCCAGAGAAGGGAAGCACAGTCCTGGCAGACAGAACAGAGCACGTCTGTTACTGTGGTCTGCTTTATTTTCTTGGAAACTTTTTTGGCTGTCCGATGAGGACGAAACAGAATTTCTTAGTCAACCTTTTGTAATTATTATGTAATTTAGTGTTTTAATTTGGGACAATTAATAATTAAGTTTTTAAGATCATAAAGAAACAAAAAGCGGAGCTGGAAAGAATGTGGGAGCCATCTTGCCCAGTGTTCTGCAGCGTTTTCTCTATCAGGGACTCTTTTATAATCTCCCCTTGTCAGACTTGTATTAAGATGCTCTTATCTATTAAACACAAACACGTGTTCACAGTCTCCTAATCTTGTGGTTGGTAGATGTCTGTTTCTCATTACACGTTTTGTAATGACTAAGAGTACCTCAAGAACCTCGTTGGGCTGCCTGAGGGCCGTGGGCATTGTGCCATCACAGTTCTGGTCCAGCCACCCTCGCCTTACGTGCAGGACCGCGGCCTGGGGACAAGGGGTCGGGGAGCTGGTTAGTGGCGGAGTTGTGAGCAGAGCTCTGTTTCTCACACGCCAGCACATCCTCACCAGTATTCCAGAAGCCAGTCTGTTCACTGTAATCCTGAAAGTGGAGCAGACTTGTAGCTTGTGGAAGTAAGCATGTCACGGGTGGAGTCTAACACATGTTGTGTCATCTCTCTCAGTTTAATTTTGGAGAAATATTAATGACCCAAGTAATTCATTCCATCGAGTACTGTCTGGGATGCATCTCCAACACCGCTTCGTACCTGAGGCTCTGGGCACTCAGTTTGGCTCACGCACGTAAGTTTTGCTTAGACCTGTAGCTCCCGAACTCTGTGTCGAGACGCCCCGCAGCGCCTCGGTTAAGTCATGGGGGCACCATGGGACATTGAAAATTTTTGATGGAAAGGGCACTATTTTTCAGATACTATGTGAACAGGGACTGTTAAGTTGTTTGGACTTGACTACTTACTGCACTGGTCTCCTGGGTATTTCTTTTGGCCTCAGGGTGCTGTGAAAAAAATCACTGGGACACACGAGGGCTTCAAGGACCGAGAAGGCTTGGGAACGTCTGGCGTAGGCATTTCGCTCCCTCTGCTCTGACCATTATTGTTTTTGTTATTACTATTATTGTATTCAGTGCTGCCTTACCAAGTGTGAATGTCTAGTTATGTCAAGCAAGTTCTAAAACAATGCTGATTAATAGTTTTGATGCGTGGATTTCAGTTACCTGCGTTTAGTTAAGTCTCAGCAGTCCCCCAAGAACATGGTTGAAATTTCAGTTACTACAGTAAAAATTGTGTGTATGGGTGCAAAGTGCAGGCTTCACTGCTGGCCCTTCAGCCCGCAAGCCACTATGTAAATAGCACAGACGCGCATCACGATCAGAGACCAGCTGCATCACTTCTCTCGGAGTCTGTTGTGGTTGGACCCTGTGCACCTGCTGCTCAGTTCATGCGCAGATAGCAAGGTGCATGGTGGTGCTGGCTCCTTGTGGGCCGGTGGTAAACCCACATGGCATTTAAAAGCGGATTGCTGAACTGAGGGAATTGGCCAACAGAGATGAAAAAATGCAGCAGAGGAACAAACAGTGATATGCTGGAAGTGAAATGCAGATGGAATGTAACTGGAGTTTAGGGAGAAAGAGCTGACACGGGAGTGGTGACACTGGTGCCGTTCGAGAGGCGAAATCTGCAGCCAGAGGAACTTGGTGATGTACAGAAAGAAGATGCAGGTGTCCCAGAAGTGGTGCCACAGGAACTCTAGGAGGTATTTCAGGACATTGAAGGTGCAAAGCATGCTGTGTTAGAAGCTGATCCAATCTCAGAAAAGAGTCGGACAGCCAAGTAGGATGCCAAGCATTAGAGAAGATGCTCACTCCGTGTCAAGGTGCCCAGCCAAGCCCAAGTCACATGAGAAGAAGGCTGTTCAAAGCATCCTCGATAAGTTCTTACCAAAACCCCCCAGCAATTGAATGCTCAATGTTTCTAATGTTTTAAGAATAGATTTACTCTTGTTTTTCATTTCTCTGTGCATTTATAACCAACAGTAAGAGAGTTTTTAATGTTTTGACAAAAATTTTGAAAGGTCCTAGAACAATTGTAATTTTTCCCGTTGACCATTAAGGATGCTTTGGACGGTCATTGCTCTGCTCCTGCATTACTGTGCAAAGACTGTACTTGGGAAAACTACCAGATGATAGAGGTTTTTGTTGTTGTTGTTACATTGATATTTTTGTAAGCATAGCCGCAAGTCTAGAACTTGCTGGCGGGAGGGGGTCCATCATCTTCATATTACAGAGGAGGAGACTGAAGCCCAGTGAGGGTTGGTGCTGGCGCAGGGTCACCCACCTGGTCAGTCAGTAGCCGAGTCAGGACTGATGCCCAGCTTCCCGCTGCCTGGCCCGGTGCTGCGTTGGGACAGAGCCAGCCGGACCCCTATTTGGGTCAGGATCTCTCATTGGCAGGCAGGCAGGGCTCTGATTTCTCTGGAATGTCAAGTCTTCCTCCGTGTTTGAGATGATCAAGTTGCTGGTTAACTTTTACGTGGGAAGCCGATTACGTTTGTCTTATATGGGTGTGTATTTATTTTAGGGATAACAATTCAAAATTGTTTCAGAAGGAAACCCAGTCTAACTAGCTAATTGAAGTGACTCACTGAAGGTGAACAGAAGTTAACTTTGCAAAATGCTTGCCTTGCAGAGCTATCTGACGTGCTGTGGGCCATGCTGATGCGGGTTGGCCTCCGCGTAGACACGACCTACGGGGTCTTGCTGCTTCTCCCAGTCATCGCTCTCTTTGCGGTTTTGACCATTTTCATCCTTTTGATCATGGAAGGGCTTTCTGCATTTCTTCACGCCATCCGCCTCCACTGGTGAGTTTGGAATTTAGCTTTGGAACTGTTACTTAACAAAAATCTAACACCCTACTCCCGCAGTACGTACATATATGTGTAACAGTTCCAGTGATATGTATACGTATACATATATTATTTAGGCTACTTCTCCCCTTCCCGGGATTGGGATCTGTATTCTGATCCCCTGAGTTAAAATTGTATTTTGTTTCTGAGCTTTTGTCGCCGACACATAAAAGCAAGTTTACGCTTGCTGAATAATTTTGTGTATTTCACACTTTCAGTTCACTTTGGGTCTGACAGGTTGCTTTATCTTATTGTAAACCATATTTCTTAATGTTTTACAGTGTATATCAGATTACTTGTCTGTGTATCCAGTTACTGGGGAGAGAGAGGTTCCTAATACTCATGTGTATATCCATAGGGTGGGAGGTGACGTGAGGTGTCAGCGTTTTCTTCATGAGAAAGCCAGCAAAGGGCCAGTGTGTGTGTGTGTGTGTATTTTATCTAAGCAAAAGTATTTGTGCCAAGAGCATGTATGGAATGAAGCAACTTCAGAAGCACAGGAACTTTTTTCTTTTTTAACTTATAAATGTTGTTTTAAGGAATGTAGCAAGTGTTATTCAGAATCTTTCATTAATACATGATTTTGTTTTGTTTTGTTTTTTTAGGGTAGAATTTCAGAACAAATTCTACGTTGGTGCAGGCACCAAATTTGTTCCTTTCTCACTCAGATTACTTTCTTCGAAGTTTAGTGACGACATGGCATGATCATATTGCCGTATCCAACAAGCTTTCAGATTTAAGGAGAATTATCATGTTGTAGAATTTCCTTATGTTAAATTGACGATAGGAAAAATTCCATCTTCATTAACTGCCTTATGAGATAGCCAAATGATTCTGTAAGATATACCTCTTCCTCATATGTTAAATAATTTTGTAAAGTTTCTCAATTTCAGATATATAAATTTCTTTCAGTTTTTATGATGAGCAAATATAAGTTAATGCCAAAAGTTATGTTAAAGTTATTTTTAAAAATATAGTCTTGGGGGAGAGAAGCCAATTTTGAATGGCTAATTGAAAATGGTCTTAAATACTTGATTCCTTTTCAACTTATTTTAAAAAAAAAACTAGAGTTATTCTGTCACCTGAAGTTGTCAGATAATATTTTCCAACAGCTGAAGTTAAGTAGTTTTTAAAAAAAATTAATGATGGTTAATCAAAAGATTCACATTTATTTTGCTTGGTTAAAAGTATGCAAACTTTTTTTATCGTATGCTATCTAGAATTACAAGTAGAATTGTTTCTACAATTTTGTCTTGTTATAATAATTGGAGAAAATGGGATAAAATAACATACAGCAAATGGTTATCCCACTTGTATATTTTTTTAAAGACTCTTGTTATCCTTACATAAAACCGATTATGATAATTGTATGTTTGGGAAGATAAACTGTGTACTGAGCCTTAAAATCCAGTGTGACTGTAGACGATGTAATATGGATATGATTCGAACGTAGTGACCAGCTTGGCTGATGTCCCTGAACCAAAAGGGGTTTATACTGAGTGAAGGAAAGGTAAAAAGTAGGATTTTGTATATTTTTATAATAAAATATAAATTAAGGTATTTTACCATGAAGAGGTTGCACCTATCCTTGAGAATAGTATAATTATAATGATTCAGTTTCAGACTAATTCGAAATAAATGTCTAATAAAGGCATTTAGAGTTAAACTTTTAAAAACTATTTAGATCAGTTGAAAACCAATTCCTACTAAGCCATTAATGTATATAATCTTCAGATTAAATTCATCTTTTCACTTGACATTTGAGTCAGTCCTGTTGAACATTTTGATCTGTCCTGTATTCTTGTAAATTATGTTCGTTTTTCATATTTTACTGTAACTGAATTTAGATAATTATTTTCAAAAAGAAACCTGCAGTATTTTCGCTTTCTTAACATTTTGAGTAACTCACATGAAGAGGCCCGCTTGTCTCCTTCACCTTGGCTGGTGGTAGAGAGTTTGGTGTTTTCATTACAAGTTAAGATCATGGTAGCCCTGAATTTAAGCATATCTTTTCAGGTAATTTCAAGGCCTATTTGCTGAGAGGCATGAATTGAACATCATGACATAACTGACTCTGACATTAGACCTTTTTTTTTTTTTTTTTTTTTTTTGCAGTACGCGGGCCTCTCACTATTGTGGCCTCTCCCGTTGCGGGGCACAGGCTCCGGACGCGCAGGCTCAGCGGCCATGGCTCACGGGCCCAGCCGCTCCGCGGCATGTGGGATCCTCCCGGACCGGGACACGAACCCGCGTCCCCTGCATCGGCAGGTGGACTCTCAACCACTGCGCCTGACCAGGGAAGCCCTGAACCTTTTAAATTGTAGTAAAGATTCCATGCTACTCCTCTCATATGAGATGCTGTCCCTCATAATATCAAACATAAAATGATGCTGATGAAACTCTTAAAAATGATACTGCTGGGCTTCCCTGGTGGCGCAGTGGTTGAGAGTCCGCCTGCCGATGCAGGGGACGTGGGTTCGTGTCCTGGTCCGGGAGGATCCCACATGCCGCGGAGTGGCTGGGCCCGTGAGCCGTGGCTGCTGAGCCTGCGCGTCCGGAGCCTGTGCCCCGCAACGGGAGAGGCCACAACAGTGAGAGGCCCGCGTACCGCAAAAAAAAAAATGATACTGCTGTCAATGTTAAGTTTCTTCAGAAAGGCACTTGGACACTTCTTTTGGGTGAATATGAAATCTGAATAATGCCTTCCAGGTTTCAAATGTGTCCCTCACAAGTTCTTATTTTTATTATTTTACTCCATGATGGTAACTAATTCATCCTTAGGAAACCCACCATTTTAACTGACTAGTAAACTGACTAGTTAACCGACTAGTAAACAAGAGACGTACAGCATCTGCTAGAATTCTTTTCTGTCCCCATTGGCAGTTGTCACGGGGGCCACTTTTTAATTCCAGTGAACGCCTCTATCAGGGCATAGAACAGAGGGTGAAGAGTCACTTTTCAACTGAAACCTATGTAGTACTGTAGAACATAACGGTATAAAAGACGGATTGTCAGTCCTAATTTTTGTGAAAGAACTCTCTAGAATTACAGTTTGATGGTGTCTTTTAGGCACCAAGGTAAATTTTCTTTCTTAATATAAAGCTGCTGGTTCCAGTGTCATGTTACCAGAGCAGTTGCTCTGTTTTGTTTGTTAAGCTGTTTGGTAGAACTATTATGTGTACAGTTTTTAAGACATAACTTCATGCCCTTGATAGCAAGCATCCAGGGGAAGAATGCTCAGTTGTCTGGATGATGCTAAGTTAACCTGTTTATTTTCCTAACGCGAAAAGTCACGACTGCCACGTCTTCCGGTTTTCATTCAGGTGTGCATCCTAAAATAGAAATCCAAGGGATTTCTTCAGAAAAATAGAGTTTGCTTTCGGCCTGCAAGGGGGAAGGAGGTCCTCGTGGTGATGTGATTGTGCTGAGTTAAGGGGGTTTGATGGGGGTCACGCTGAGCCCGTGGCCTGGCAGCTTATCGCGGCTAGGACGTTGAGGGGACTCACCTTTCACTGAGTGCCACTCTGTCCTCATTTCTGGAATGGGTATTTTATAACAACATTCTGATCTGAATTTTCATTCTGCAGCAGTTTAATAAGGCGTAGACTATAGGATAGGTAACTCTTATGTTTACGAATTAAAAATTCAGACACTTTAGGGCCTGATTCATTTTGGAAAACAGAAATAAAAATAACTTCAACTGTTCTGCAGTCTGCATTTAAAAACAACTTTATTAAAAATTTAAAAGCCAGGTTTGCTTGCATGCCATCTGGTATATCTCCAGCAGGGTTATTAAGAAATCTTATTCAAGATGATGAAAATAAGACAGGTCGGAGTAGTAATTTTCCAACAGCCAGGCCAATGATGCTGAACTTTGGTTTAGAATTTTAAGAAATACTTAGAACATTCTGCCTGTTCCTTGATGGGAAAATCCAATAAGAAGGCTAGGTTCTTAGGGTCAGCCCAGTAATCTCTAGGGGCTCAGTGAGGGAAAACGACTGAACAAGTTAAAGAACCACAGATGTATGAAGGGACACATTTGCATCTTCCTATCAGTATTGAACTTCCCTTTATTAATGAAAAATAAATTTATCTCTATTTTTGAAACGTGGGTGTTTTGCTTTATTATGCTTTGGATTGGCTACAGAGCTGAAGAGCTCGGCTTCTCCTACTCTGTAGCCAGTGTCCCTTCTTGGGGCTCCCCCTTCCCTGATCCTGGTACACCGGAAGGAGCTTGCCCCTTCTTGGGAATCTTCGCTGTATATTTGCTCTTCCGACGCCCTTTGATCCATAGCGACCCGAGGGCTCAGACTATAGTGCTTTTGCCTCGCGTCCAACTTTGCCTCTACCACCTCCGAGATACCGTGACTTTGTCACGTATCTTGCCACTGTTTCCTTATCGACAAAGCGGGCAGGACAGTCCCAGACGCCGTGGCGGTTAAGAATCACAGGAGGCCTTGCGCATGCAGCACTTAAAAGGATCCTGGCGCACCTCCAGGTCTGCAGTCGGCTGCCTTCCTACACGTCTTTCCGTCCCCGGGGCTTGCGTGCGGCCGTCCAGCTCATCTCGGTCCTCCCAGGAGGAAGGGGGCGCCCAACCGGGGGAAGAGCCCCGACCCTCCTCCGCGCGCAGGCTGGGGCGCCACGGCCCCTCCCCAGGGGCTCCGCGCCACCCTCCCGAGTCCCGCTTCGCGCCTCTGAGAGCGCGGGGCCCGGGTGCAGGGGCGCCCGGGGACCGTGGGGCCCCGTGCCCGCGGCGGCCGTTGCCGGGGCGCCCGTTGCTAGGGGCGCCGTTACCACAGACGCCTGCCCGGCGCTACACTCCCTGAGCCCGGTGCTGCCGGTTCTGCGGCGCCATGGACGACCTACGGGTGCTGTGGATGCGTGACCGAGTGTACACCGCCTTCGGCATCACAGACCCCCAGATCTTCGAGGAGTTGCTGAACCGCAACGACGGCGAGGTCGAGGACCTCATCCTGCACTTCCTCAACCAGACCAGCGACGAGGAGGGCGCCTCGACTCTCTTCTTCTACCGCAAGGTGGTGCCCGAGGAAGTGGAGGTGGAGATCGGTGAGCCCCGCGGCCGCCCTCTCGCCGCGCCCCCTCCTGCCCCGTTCCCCACCTCACCACCGCGGGGACTGCAGACCCCCGCCCAGCCCGCTCTTGGCCTCACGTGCAGTCCGCAGATGCTTATTGTCGCCCACCGTGTGCGGGCACAGTCCAGGCACTGGGCGAACTGGACAAGCCCACTTGGAAGGTCAGACCTTGAGTGAATAATCGCAACGAACACTCATTTAGCGCTCACTCTGTGCCAGGTACAGTTCCAAACGCGCATATCAGCTGCTAATCCCATGAAGTGGGTGTATTGTTATCCCATTTTACAGATGAGCAAGCTGTGGCACAGAGAGGGTTAACTAGCTCATCCACACAGGTCACATAGTAAAGACTCAGAAGAATATGTGTCGCTGTCCAATGACGTCTCATAGACGGATAGAGAAATGGCCCAGGGGCTGAGAGGGTCAGTTCATCCTCACTCTCTCAGATGGTGACAGGGTCTCCTAGAGGTGGAGAAGCATGCTCCCCTTCCTATCTTCCCAGGCTCCCGACGTGCTACTGTAAAGTAACACCAAAACAATTTTTTTAAAACAATTTAAAAAATTACATTAGATTTAAACGTTTATGTTGAACAATTTAGCATTTTAAATAAAAATAATGACAGTGACTGATGCCCAGAACCTTCTGTGGAGGTGGCCGGTCCAGCCCAGGGACACAGAGACAGCCTGGGGTGGGGGGAGAGGGAGACAGGACAGAGTGCAGGGGACACTCAGAAAGGAGATTGAGAGACACAAGTTCTCTCCCAGTAGGAACACCAGTGTCAGCGCAGCTGTCATGGACCGGGTTTGTGTGATGTGTCCCATCAATGTCAGTCTCCTGTGCTAGTGTCACATCTTCACGAGGCTTCTGGATCCCCTCCAGGACCTTTCACAGGGTGGGATGGCAGAGCCAGGCAGAAGTTTTTTTTCTTAAAAGGCTGTAGGCACATTTATTTTAAATGTACATTCTTTGCACAAAATAATACACATATTCACTGTAGAAAAATCCAAGCCCATAAACAAACAATAACAAATTGCAAATGACACCCAGAGAGATGACCCTTGTAACATTTGGAATCTAACTCTATCCCCACCTCCCTTCCCCGGAAGACCTTTGGACCTGGATGTTACATTATAATAGGACCTTGAATTTAGACTCTCATGATCACCAAGTGAAATTCTGATACACTAACAGGATTGACTTTTACATTGTACCATATTTCAGTAACCCTGATTTTGTATACTTGAACATATAATATATATATATATATATATATATATATATATATATATATACCAAGACCCTAAGAAATGAATGCAACTTGGACTTCTTGTGACCTCTGAGGGCTTCTGTTAATAGTTCGTGGCTGTTTTCTGTGCTGTGTATACTACCACATGTTCAGCCCAGTGTCTCCTGGCAGGATGCCCCTGTTCTCTGTGAAAGGAGATTTTAGTCTCACTTCCGAGGGTCCCCTTGCTTAATTCCTCCAAAGCGTCCTCGGAAATCCCCCGAGCACTATGTCTGTTTCTGGTCTGTCTCTAACCCCCACCCCTCAGCCCACCCCAACGTTCTTCCCCTCCTTTTCTGGGTCTTCTCACTGTCATCACATCTTGAGAGTGGCAATGTATTCCCTGCTGAGGATGCCGTCCCCAGAAACTCAAAGCTACTGCTCCTGGGGGCACTAGAATGGTGTTGAGTGTTGGGGGTTGGGTTCTGGACAGAGGTGGGGAGACGGGACCTCCTCCCCAGCTCTGGGTTTCAAGTTGTCACTCACCCTCTGCTTATTAAGCCTGCAGACTCACAAAGACCCTTGGTCAGTTTTATTGGATCCTTTATGGGGTCTCTGGTTTGTCCAGAGGACCTGGAGTGGGGTCAATGCATGTCCTTCATCCCTCTTTTCTCTCTATTTCTGCCTCTCCCCTGGTCAAGACTTCTCTCTGCTCCTAGTTAAAAATTATTTGAATGGAGACAGATGCTGGCAGGGTGGTCTTGAGGAAAGAGAGGTGTCTAGACCAGCAGCAGCTAGTCCAAGATGCTGTTCTAATAGCTAAGCATGTGTTGTTTCTTGAAATAACAAAATGGAACCATCCTGTCCATATCACTTGATAACTTGCTTACATTTTTACACAGTAATTTTTAGAAATTGCAAAATTACACAGTATTAAGTATTACACGGTATTAAGTAATTAATACTTACTTCCAGTAAGTATTACTGAAAGATGTTCTCTTAAAAATTCACATAACATAGAATTTAGAAACACAGAAAATAAAAAGTGAAAAAATAATCCTTCACTCTTCCCTCAGCCCTGTTCCCATTCCTATAGGCAACCACTAGTGGTAGTTTGGTGTATATCCTGCCAGAGCTCTTCTCAGATCTATCTGTCTGTCTATCTATCTATCATCATTTATATCTTTCCAGATAATGGTATGTATATAATGATAATATGTAGATATATATAGAGAGTTCCTGAAATCATAAATAAGATCACTCTTTATGTAGTATGTTGTGACTGGTCCTCCCTCAAAGATATCTTGCAGGATTTTTCATGTCAGTACCTATAGATCTATATAACTTTATAGATGTACCGTATTTTATTTATCCATTCCCTAATGAACGGACATTTATCTTTCCACAGTGTTTTATTTTACACACGTCACGATGTGCGTCTACCTTTGTACTCTTGCGGTATTTTGTGGGAGAGATTTCCAAAAGTGGAACTGTGGGCTTGGCGGGTGTGTGCATTTACAGTTTGGATGGGTCCTGCCAAACTGCTCTCTAGAGCAGTTTGGCCCTCCCACTCCACACCTGGCAACGGTGATGAGGTGTCCGTTTGCCAACATCCTTGCCAACATTGGGTATTATCGTTAAAATTTTTGCCAACCCCACAGATGAAAGGTGGATGCACTTCCTCGTTCTCATGTACATTTGTATCATAATTAGTGGAGTTGAGCCTCTTTTTTTATGCATGATGGTCATTTATATTTCTTTGGGGTGCTTGTAACTATGTGATCATCCTGTGTCCTTCATCTCATGGAGAATTTGCACAGATCTTTCTTTCATGTCCCTTAAGGCTGTTTCCAGTAACTGGGAGTTTCTGTGGGACTGTGTGTTGGTTCGCAAACCACCCCCATACACGGAGGGCAAGGAGAGACCAGAGAAAGAGGCAGCCAGCCACTCCGGATCAGTAGGTGGCGGTCTAGGGCGTGGCTGGCCGAGATCACTGCCCTCCCGCCGGCATCTAAGAGTTTATAGAGAGGCCTTCCCGGGGTTCAGGCACCCACACTGTCTGGCAGTCTCAGCCACACCTGATCTCTCCAGGTGCATTCTTGAAATGGCTTCCACGGTGGGCATGGTGGGCAGGGTGGACATCCCCAGGACAGGGCAGGGGCAAGGGGCCTCCGATTGCCCGGGGTCAGCTCGCAGGTCGGGCAGCGGTCCTGTCTTCTCGATGACCTCCTCCAGCCGACTGTAATAGGCACGACTCTCCCGGGGCCACGGACCAACCCTCAGTGCCAAGGAGAGCAGTGGAACAATTATGTTTTTTTTTGTTTCTTTTGCTTTATGTGGCTATAAAGACGGCGAGTTTCCTGGCCCGTCTGAGGAGGAAGAAGAGGAAGAAGAGACCCAGTCGGCGGATAGAGCATCAGGTCTGGAATTGGGGGTGAGCGGCACCGCGGGGAGGGGTCCGCGTGCCCAGACGAGAATCAGTTTCTGCTTTTTACTTTTGTGAAGCTGCGACTTGGTAAGAAGTACAAGGAGAAAGTGCTGGGTGTGCATAGGTTCATTATTAACTACCTGGGGCTGCCATAACCAAGGACCACAGACTGGGGGGCTTAGAACAACAGCACTGCCTTGAAGGAGGCAGTGCCCGAGGCTACAAGTTCAAAATCAAGGTGTGGGCAGGCCCTGGGGCCGGATCCTTCCTGGCCTTTCCCAGTTTCTGGTGGCTGTAGGCTTCCTTGATGTTCCTTGGCTTGTAGACACATCCCTCCAATCTATGCCTCTGTCGTCACATGGCTGTCTGCCCTGTGTGTGTGTGTGTGTGTGTGTGTGTGTGTGTGTATGTGTGCGTGCGCATGTGTGTATGCATGTGTGTGTATATGCACGCGTGTGTGTACATGCACGCATGTGTACGTGTGTATTTGCGTGTGAATTTGTGTGTATACATGTGTGTATACATGTGTATGTGTTTTTATATTGTGTGTGTGTGTGTGTGTGTGTGTGTGTGTGTGTGTGTGTGAATCACCTCCTTTCTCTCATAACAGCACCAGTCATTGGAGTCAGGGACCCCCCTCTCCACTATGACCTGTTGACGAAAATAATAAACACTCAATAATAAGAATAGAAAAGATTTTTATTCGAGCCAAACTGAGGACTACGGCCTGGGGGCCAGCTTCCCATGTTACTCTGAGAAGCTGCTCTGGAGAAGCAGGGTTTTCAGCACAGTTTTATATCTTGTCAGAACAAAGAACATTAAACAAGTCAGGAAACCTTTCTTCAAGGTTTCAAAAAACAAACAAACGAAACAACAGACCAGCACGTACATGCACAGCACATACAGCAAGGCCTTGGCACCTGGGAAAGGAGTCGTATTATCAAGGGAGGACCAGCATTGGTGTCCCAGGAAGGGAGGCTTTTAATCTTTATTTTTTATTTATTAAAAAAAAATTTTTATTGGGGTATAATTGATTTACAATGTCGTGTTAGTTTCTGCTGTACAGCAAAGTTAATCTGTTATACAAACACGTATATCCACTCCTTTTTAGATTCTTTTCCCCTATAGGCCATTACAGAGTATTGAGTCGAGTTCCCTGTGCTCTACAGCAGGTCCTTATGAGTTATCTGTTTTATGTATAGTAGTGTGTATGTGTCAATCCCAGTCTCCCAGTTTATCCCTCCCTCCCTCATGCCCCCGGTAACCATACGTTTATTTTCTACATCTGAAACTCTATAATCTTTATTTTCAACGTGGACATTCTTTACTTCTGGTCAGTGCGCCCTTTTCTTTAATAATTAAAGCAGATGTACAATGTCGGTCTGATAGGCCACATACAAGCTATTTAAATTAGCATCAAATCCAAGTGAACTCATGTAGAAGCCAGAACGACTTCTCTGTATCTCAATATGTGAACGTTTCTTTTATCAGACCTCATCTCAACTAATTATATCTGCAAAGACACCGCTTCCAAATACGGTCACATTCTGAGGTTCTGGGTGGACACGAATCGGGGCGGGGGGGTGGCACTCTTCCACGCAGAACAGCACATAACATAAAAACACCCAGGCTTGTACGGCAGTGTCTCCGACAGCTCAGCCGAGAGCGCACGGTGTGGGCTACGTAGAGGAGGCTGCCGCTGTACCAGCTACAGGTGCCATTTCTTGGGGCGAATCAGAGGCGCGAGTCAAGGCTTTTGCTGCTAAGGAATTGAAATGTCTACATTAGAGAGGTTGCTGTGACACTCCTGGCTGGGCCGCGACACTCGGTCCCCTGCAGGCTTTGAGTTACTTTCCTGTAGTGATGAAGCAGCCGTGGCTACCTGCGTTGGCCCTGGGCTGCGTTCTCAACCAGGGGTGATTTTGGCCCCCAGGGGCCTTTGGTGATGTCTGGAGACATTTTTGGTTGTCACAACTGGAGGGCAGGGGCTTCTGGCATCTCATGGGTTGAGGCCAGGGATGCTGCCAAACGTCCTACGATGCTCAGGTCTGGCCCTACAACACAGGATGATCCAGCCCCAAGTGCCGGAAGTGCTGAGATTGAAACCCTGCTCCAGACCATCACGTCGCCAGCAGAGCTAAACAGCCCCCTTTCTCCCGTAACTCACCTTCACTTACAACAGCAGAAGCTGTGGGTTAGGTACCGCACTTTACCAAGATCCTGAGTATTTGAAAACCAGAGGGGAAAGAGGATTGGGGCGATGTGCAGTGTTTCCTATAGTCATCTTAGTTTTTTCAGAAGAATTTATTTTTAACCACAAAATAATCCCCTCCCTAGTAAAGATTGGGGGAGGGGAGAGAGAGAACTACAGGTTTAGAAATACAGACCATCCATTGTTTTTTTTTTTTTTTTTGCGGTACGCGGGCCTCTCACTGCTGTGGTCCCGGACGCGCAGGCTCAGCGGCCATGGCTCACGGGCCCAGCCGCTCCGCGGCATGTGGGATCTTCCCGGACCGGGGCACGAACCCGCGTCCCCTGCATCGGCAGGCGGACTCTCAGCCACTGCGCCACCAGGGAAGCCTGACCATCCATTCTTACTGAGACTTGTCTAGTTTGGATTTTGCTAAGACAGATGGTGGTCATGAGGGCCACAGCCATGTTTACTGATGGCTTCCTGCCTTGGTGCCAATAAATCCGTGATCAGGAAAGACTTGGAAAAGAGGAGGCTGCTTGAGGAAAAGGTCAGGAAACTCTTCTCTGACACAGCAAATTAACGTTCCTTCCAAGTGTATTTTTTTCTTTTTTCTTTTTATCGTGGTAAAACGCATGTAACGTGAAATACCATTTTAACCATTTCTAAGCATACAGCTCGGTGGCATTGAGTACACTCATCAGTGTAGTTTTGAGTCCAGGCTGTTGCTCTTGCTGTAATAAGGCTGCTTCTCCCGGCCGCAGACTGTTTCCTCTGCCAGCCAGCGTGCCCGACACTCAGCCAACCTATAATCGAGTCCTCCTGAGTCTGACCCAGTAGATGTTATTGTCCCAGTTTATGGATGAGAAAACCCGTTGCAGAGCGGATTCCGACCCCACGTGTTGATTTGATTCCAGGATCTCACTGACTTTGTCCAGTGCCTTCCGAAGGAAGAGCCACACAGTTGGGGAAAGCTCCCCCTTCTCTGCAGGCTTCGTCAGCAGCTCTCAGGGCTGTGCCTGGCCGGCTGTGAGGTTTCCAGGTCCACATCGATAACCGTAGACTTGCAAGGTGTACATACGTTCATTTTATTTAGATTACTTTTCTTTCCATCCCCCATCCGTTTCAAGTTTTATAGTGAAAAAGGAGTAGATGCTAACATGTTAACTCTAAGTCTCATCCTAAGGATAAACCCCCCCTTCTAAGTAAAAATCTCAGAGAAGTCACTCATTGGACCCTGTAGCTGGAACACGCACACACACGCACACATGCACACACGCACATGTTAAATTTCCGACTGAGGACCCTTCAAAACTGCAGCACCACTCTCCTAATGATAACGTAAGTCAAGGCTTCAGTAGGATTCGTTTGTGAGAAATGTACATTCAGCTTTTTGATAACACGCCGACTGAATGAAATATGCTGTTGTCCAAGATGCAGGTCTGGTCTTGACGGTAGGAAACCTCATTTTCCAAGTATTTCATCTCACGCATTGAATCATGTTTTGCAGCTAAGAATTTGCAGCTGAGAACGTATTCCGTACCTCAGCCTTCCACCGGCCTAGAGGATGAAGAAATGGACCCAGAGAGGGTAGAGAACCCCCATGTCAAAGTACGCACGGCTCTTTCTCCTCTTGGGTGGGGTAATGGGAATTTCACGCCCTCGGATGAGTCTGGGTAACCGCCACAGCTCATACAAGGAGTGTATTGCATTGGAGTGGAGATGATAGAATCCTGTGTCTGGGGGTCCCCGAGATCACCCTCGGATTGAATGATTTGCCACAATGACTCACAGGACCCAGGAAGGCTTTTATACTCATGGTTATAGTTTATTTCAGTGAAAGGATGCAGATGAGTATCAACAGAGAACAAGGCACACAGGGCAGAGTCCAGGAGAAAATAGGCACAAGTTGTCCTTTCCAAGTGGGGCTTCAGGGACAGCATTCATTCTCGCAGGAGTCATGTGTGACAACACGCAGGACATTGTGCCAATCAGGGGGGCTCACCCAAGCCTTGGTGTTCAGGGTTTTTATGGGGGTCAATCACGTAGGTGTGAAGTGCCCACAGTTAGTCTGCAGTGCCCCCCGGCTGCCCCAGAGGACAAACGGATGCGGTGTGACCCGGGGCCCCAGGCAAACAAAGACGGGCATTCAGCATAAATCACGTTGTTAGTATAAACTCTGCAGCATGAGCCAAGGCCCCAGGTATACAGAGATGCTCAGATCAGCCAGGATGTTCCAAAAGCTTAGAGGTTGTCACCCAGGAGCTGGTTCCGGGCTAGTCTTGAGAACCGTTGGAATGTGCAGGGTTTGGACAGCCCAGGCCTGCTGAGTTAACCATTTACTGCACAGATCCCAGGGAGGGAGCATAACGTTAGGATGTAGACATTTGGCCTGAGCCGTGCTAAATGCAATTAGGTTCAGCTGCTCTGTGAATATGCCTCCCCACAAAATACCCGAATTCAGAACAGGTTTGTTGCAATTTGTGGCCCAGAAAAGCTCGATCTGGACATTTCCCAGGTCACTTTATTCAAGTGTAGCTGCAGTGGCCGGTGGGTGAAAGAGTCAGGCTTAGAGTTCAGCATCTGGGTGAATTTCAGCTCCTGTGTGTGGTCTGCTGGGAAATGAGCTCAGCAGTGCGTGGAGTGGAGAGCTCAGGTGTACGTGAATATTAGGGGATTTGGATGCACGGTTGTATCTCCTCATGACTTTTTTGTTCCCCGTGTTTCAGAAAACTGTTAAGCAAACCGTGGAAAAGACATATCTCCATGTTCTTTGTACTCCTGTTCCTGAGGAGTTTCTGAACGAGAATGTGGTATATTTTCTCAGAAATACAAAAGGTATCTTTCCAGCATGAGTGTGTGTGAGTGTGGGTGTGCGTGCATGTGCGTGTGTATATGTCTGAGACTCTTTAATTTTTACATGTCCTTGAGAAGATAGATTTTTTTTTTTTTTTTTTTTTTTGCGGTACACGGGCCTCTCACTGCTATGGCCTCTCCCGTTGCGGAGCACAGGCTCTGGACGTGCAGGCTCAGCGGCCATGGCTCATGGGCCCAGCCGCTCCGCGGCATGTAGGATCTTCCCGGACCAGGGCATGAACCCGTGTCCCCTGCATCGGCAGGTGGACTCTCAACCACTGCGCCACCAGGGAAGCCCGAGAAGATAGCTTTTTTATCAGTACTGTCAATCCTCATTGTTCACGGATTCCATATTTGCAAATTCACCGACTCACTCAAAATTTTTATAACTCCCAATCAGTATTTCGATGCTTTCATGGTCATTTAAGGACACATACAGAGTGGGGAAAATTTGGGTCACCCAACACTCATGGACCCAGCTGAGGTCAGGCAAGGCCGTGCACTGCCTTCTTATTTCATTGAATGCTATAAACAAGTGTCTTTATCGTGCTCTGTTTAGTACCACAGTTTTCTAATTTTTGTGGGGGTTTTGGGTGATTTCGCTGTTTAAAGTGTCCCCAAGGGGGGGAAAAATGTCCCCAAGGAAGGTGCTGAAGCGCTGGCTAGTGCTCAGAGAACAGGAAGGCTGTGATGTGCCTGGCAGAGAAAACTCGTGTGTTAACGTAAGCTTCGTTCAGACGTAAGTGATGGTGCTGTTGGCCATGAGTTCAATGTTAGTGAATCAACAGTAATGTTAAATAAGTTGTCTTTAAACGGAAACACACATAAGGAAGGTTATATACAGGCAGACCTCATTTTATTGCGCTTCGCAGATACTGCATTTTTTTTTTTTTTTTTACAAACTGAAGGTTGGTGGCAACCCTGTGTGCAGCAAGTCCATCAGGGCCATTTTTCCAACGGTATTTGCTCACTTTATGTCTCTGTGTCACATTTTGGTGATTCTTTCAATATTTCAAACTTTTTCGTTATTTATTATATTCGTGATGGTGATCTGTGATCAGTGATCTTTGAAGTTACTCCTAGGATGCACTGAAGGCTCAGACGATGGTTAGCATTTTTTAGCAATAAAGTTTTTCTTTTCTTTCATTTTTGGCTGTGCCACACGGCATGTGGCATTGTAGTTCCCTGACCAGGGATCAAACCCGTGCCCCCTGCAGTGGAAGCGCGGAACCCTCACCACTGGACCGCCAGGGAATTCCCAGCAATAAAGTATTTTTAAATTAAGGTATATACATTGTTTTTTTTAGACATAATGCTATTGCACAGTTAATAGACTACAGCATAGTGTAAACATACTTTTGCACTGGGAAACCAAAAAATCCGTGTGACTCGCTTTATTGCGATATTTGCTTTACTGTGATCTGGAATTGAAACCACAGTACCTCCGAGGTCTGCTTATATTGATGGTTGATGAAAATGTGACCAGAGGTTCACAGGAACCTAGACCCATATTTCCTGTAGGAACAATGGCTCAGCATCCACTAATTCTGTGTTCGTGGTGACCTCATAGAACATAAGTACTGCAAATAATGAGAATTGACTGTATTGATGTCATCTTAGTTCTATTTATAACAATTAGAGGAAGATTCAAAATGACGTCACCCTGAGTTATAAGACGAGTTTTGGTGGGCTTTCTCCACGTTGCTGTGTGATTTTATTTTATTTCATTTTTTTTAATGTTTTGGCTGTGCCTCGTGGCAGGTGGGATCTTAACTCTCCGACCAGGGATCGAATCTGCACCCCCTGCATTGCAAGCCCAGTCTTAACCACTGGACCGCCAGGGAAGTCCCGGCTGTGTGATTTTATTTTATTTATTTTTTTACATCTTTATTGGAGTATAATTGCTTTAAAATGTGTGTTAGTTTCTGCTTTATAACAAAGTGAATCAGTTATACATATACATGTGTTCCCATATCTCTTCCCTCGGCTGTGTGATTTTAGACAGAGGTGCCACTCAGAAGCCAAGTTCATCCTTCAGGGTAACTTCTTGGCTGGATGTTCCCGCTGTGCATTCCCACTGCACTGCCCAAGTGATTGTTCTCTGGTCTCTTCTGACCCTTTGCTCTTCCTCTTGCCGTATTCCATCCAGGCTGACTCTCCGCTCTCTCTGACTGTGCTTCCCCCATTTCTTCTGCCGTTGCCTCTACCTCCCAACCTGTGCATAGCATACCCTAAATTCTAGAACAAACATTCTGTTGCTTTTCTTTTCCTTTTTTGAACTTTGATGGCCCTTTGGATCACGACCTCACCGCTAAGCTCTGAGCTTCTGTAATTCGTTCTTCCCAAGTGAGTGGGAATAAGAAGAAAGATGACAGATAGAGGCTCAGTATTAAACAGCTACTTCCGTTACAGTTCTTGTCTGGGGAGGGGCCAATCTCAGCTCAGTGTTTCCCTTTTTTATTTTTTAATTTTTTTTGCGGTACACGGGCCTCTCACTGCTGTGGCCTCTCCCATTGCAGAGCACAGGCTCTGGACGCGCAGGCTCAGCGGCCATGGCTCACGGGCCCAGCCGCTCCGCGGCATGTGGGATCTTCCCAGACTGGGGCACGAACCTGTGTCCCCTGCATCAGCAGGCGGACTCTCAACCACTGCACCACCAGGGAAGCCCTCCCTTTTTAAAATTTATTTATTTATTTATTTTTGGCTGCACTGGGTCTTCGTTGCTGTGCGTGGGCTTTCTCTAGTTGTGGTGAGCAGGGGCTACACTTCGTTGCGGTGCGCGGGCTTCTCATTGCGGTGGCTTCTCTTGTTGCGGAGCACGGGCTCTAGGTGTATGGGGTTCAGTAGTTGTGGCACAGGGACTTAGCTGCTCCGCGGCATGTGGGATCTTCCTGGACCACGAATCCGTGTCTCCTGCATTGGCAGGCGGATTCTTAACCACTGCGCCACCAGGGGAGCCCAATGCTTCCCTTTTAACAGTAATCACAACCCAATACAGTAAGTCCCCTACATACGAATGAGTTCCGTTCTGAGAGCACGTTCGTAAGTCCGGTTGGTTCGTAAGTCCAACAAGGTTAGCCTAGGTACCCAACTAACACGATTGGCTGTATAATACTGCACTGTAATAGGTTTATAATACTTTTCACGCAAATAATACATAAACAAACACAAAAAATAAAGAAAGCAGTTTTAATCTGTACCCTTGAAAAGTACCGTAGTGCCCTACAACAGCTGGCATCCAGGGGCTGGCATCGAGTGAACAGGCAGGAAGAGCTACTGACTGGAGGAGGGAGGGGGGTGGGAGATGGTAGAGCTGAAGGATCGTCAGCAAGAGGGGACGGAGGGCGAGCTGCAATGTCACTCACGCCTGACGCTGATGGCACTGGTTCCGGTTCCTTGCTGGAACCAGATGCACGTTCGCACCTTTGAAAATTCTCCACCTGAAGGTTCGTATGTAGGGGGACTTACTGTAACAACAATAATCAGCTTTGGGCGGGGCGGGAACGGCATTTACCCCGACTTTATTACTGTTTACTCTCATCATATTTTTTTTACAGTTATCTTTCACTGATGTCAAGCTTTCTTTCTTTTTTCATACTTAGTTTTTACAGTTTCCCTTTAAGTAAATTTATTTCAGTAAAGAAGCATCTGATAGAAACCTATTAGGCAAAGAAGAGTGCGCGTCTACACAGATGCTGGGAAAGGCATGTAGACTGAAGCTTGTGAAATAATTGCAGTTGATATGTTTGCTGTGTTTCCCAGTTAGATTGAGAGAAGGGTCCAAGGGACCTTTAAAGTGTCTACCGAAATAATTGCAGTTGATATGTTTGCTGTGTTTCCCAGTTAGATTGAGAGAAGGGTCCGAGGGACCTTTAAAGTGTCTACCGAGCTGACTGGTGCTGACTGATTTTTTGATCAGGGGGCCAGTGGGGAGACGGGGAGGAAGGGAGTGCACATCAAAGAAAACCTGGCCGAGAGGTAGACTGTTCCCAAACTTGTCTTTTAAAACCACATGACTTGGGAATTCCCTGGTGGTCCAGTGGTTAGGACTCTGTGCTCTCACTGCCGGGGCCCGGGTTTGACCCCTGGTCGGGGAGCTAAGGTCCTGCAAGCTGTGCGGTGTGGCCAAAAAATAAAGAAAAAAACAACAAAAAGACCCCCCAAAAGCCCGTGACTTGAAAGGTACTTTCGTGATGAATTGGGGAGGCATGGCTGGGAGTGGGGAGACAGAGCAAGCAAGGAGCCCAAGAAACGTTTCTAGAAAATCCAAAGTGTTTCTATCCTTGTTCAGCTGTAGACGCTCCAACTAGATCAGCTCATGTGTGTGGCTCCTGGGTGTTGCTTTTGTGAACCTCTGAACCACAGCGCGACCCTCAGCATGTATTTGTTTCTCAATGAGCGCGTATCCTGACCTGTGCCTGGAACATTCCTTTGTAGTTACTTGTGAAGGAGGAGCTGGTTCCTGTACACTTGGAAATGTTATCTGTGTCCACTTCCCTCCTCATTTCATTCCCCAAATCTGTTCCTGTTTAGAGACCATCTCTGAGGCGACAGACATGAAGGAAGCTATGGAAATTATGCCCCAAACACTGGAGTATGGAATTATAAATTCACATGTGCTTGGTCTCCTGAAGGATATTATATGTCAGGTAAGTACGGACGGAAAAAAGAATCTCAGCACTGTTTAAGAGTAAGGCCATCTAATTCATTGATTCCACAAAGAGGTGGTCAGCAGCTCTTAGATTCCAGGTGCTGTCATGGGCCCTGAGGACAGTGGAGCAGTGAGCAGGACAGATGACAGCCCTGTGCTATGGGAGGTTATACTGGGGGAAGGACACCAAACACCAACACATAAACTGGAAAATATCAGGTAGTGACAGGTGGCATTAGGAAAATAAACCCTAGTAATGTGATAGAAATGACCTGTTCATGCGTGTGTGCATGCGTGTGTGTGTATGTGTGTGTGTGTGTGTGTGTGTGTGTGTGTGTGTGTGTGCAGGGGGTGGTGGTAAGGGACGACCTTGCTGGGGAGGTGACATCGGAGCTTTCTTTATAGACAACCAATAAAATAGCCCATAAGCAGCCTTGTTCACTAATGATAAGTTATTAGGGATATGTAATAGGGTGGGACTGAGGTGGTCAGGAAAGACCCCTCTGAGGAAGTGGCATTGAATTGAGGGGGGAATGAGGTGAAGGCATCAAACGTGAGGATCTGCAGGAAGAGCATCCTGGGCAGAGAAAACAGCACAGGCAAAGGTCCTGAGGCAGGAGCAGACTTAGCTTGCTCCAGACACAGAAGGATAACCAGTGCAGCTGGAGAGTAGTGAGGGAAGTTTGGAGAGGAAGGTAGGTTTGAAGCATGGCAATAAAATGATCTGGCTTGCATTTTTCTTCTGGCTGTTGTGTGAACAACATATGCAGCGGCAAGAGCGTATGGGACCAGTAGACCTAATAGCAGGCCGTGGAAATGTCCAAGTGGTGGATGATGGTTGTTTAGCCTCCGGAATTCAATCAGGGGAGGGAGCGGGAAGCAAACAGCATCAAGAATATGTTGGGGGGCTTCCCTGGTGGCGCAGTGGTTGAGAGTCCACCTGCCGATGCCGGGGACATGGGATCGTGCCCCGGTCCGGGAAGATCCCACATGCCGTGGAGCGGCTGGGCCTGTGAGCCATGGCCGCTGAGCCTGTGCGTCCGGAGACTGTGCTCCGCAACGGGAGAAGCCACAGCAGTGAGAGGCCCGCGTACCACAAAGAAGAAAAAAAATATGTTGGGCATGGAGCCAACAGGACTTGCTGATGACTTGGATATGGAAGTTTAGGAAAAGAGCATCCAGAATGATTCCTAGGATTTGTGTTTGAACAAGCAGGGAGATTTGGGGGTCATTACTGAGATGGGGGGGTGGAGGAATCTGGAGGAAAACCCCAGAACTCTATTTTGCACATGTTAAGCTTGAGATGCCTCCTAGACATCCAAGTTGAGGTGTGCAGCAGGACGTATAAGTCTGGAGCTCAGGGGAGAGCTCAAGGGGTTCTTCCAGAAATATTTATTGAGCATTTACTGTATTCTATAGCAGTAATCAACACAGTCAAGGTCTGTGCCTCACAGACCTTACATCCTAGTCAGGAAGATTTACGTTAAACAAGATCAATGAGAAAATATACAGTGTGTTAGATAGTGACAGGAGTTCAGGAGAAAGATGAAGCTGGGAAGGGGCTTAGGAAATGTTGGCAGGTGGTAAAAGTAGGGCTTTTGAAATTTTGGATAGGGTGGCCAAGGAAGACCTCAATGTTGTCTTTTGCTGGGACTGTTGCAGTTGGCTCCTGATAGATTTCCCAGTTTCTGCTTTTGCTCCTACACTATACTCTCCACATGCCAACCAGAGAGATCCTTTACAAAATGGGAGCCACTGACATGGTGTCAAGCCAAGGGACTGGATGAAACAACCAAGGGAGAGGATATAGAAGGAGGAGAATGAGATGAGAGGGAAACTAGGGGGCAGGATGATAGGGGGCCAATTTATTATTTTTGAAAATTGGGCAAATAAAGGGAAGGCTCTAACCATTTATTCTGCCTTCTCTATATGAACCGGATAATCAAATAGTAGATAAGAGAAGTGTCTCTTTATAAAAGCATTTCAGCTATTTAAAAAAGAAAGTTTAGAATGAGACTCTTTCAGTAGTGCAGCTCTCAGTGTGTTGAAGGATCTAGGTATTGAACATCAATGGACGCTAAAATCAAAAAAAAGAAAAAAAGGAAGAGAGAGGACTTCCTTGGCAATCCAGTGGTTAGGACTCTGCACTTCCACTGCAGGGGGCACAGGTTCGATCCCTGGTTGGGGAACTAAGATCCTGCATGCCTCATTGGGTGGCCAAAAAACCCCCCAAAACCAAAAAAACAACCCCCCCAAAAGAGAGAAAAACCAAACATTAATTATTTGTCTCCTGATAGAAGAAACACCAATAGTCTTGGCAAAGGGATTCTGAGCCAGTCTCTGGATCCAGCTGCCAATTTGCAGGAAAAGACAAGAGGAGCTTGTTGAGTTCTACCATGAGTGTGCAGTCAGCAAAATCCAAGCTGGGAGACTCAAAACATTCTGGGTTCTTCAATAAATTGGAAGTACATGTAGATTAAAAGAATCTTAAAAGACGTGTCAAATTTTAAGAAAAATGGGCAAAACTAAAAATCAAAACCCAGCCCAATCAACCAACCCACCAAACAAACAAAGAAGCCAACCAACCTGTGGGCATTTGTACATCACTTTCTATGTGAGGGTAAGTTATGTAATTGTATTCAAGTGATTTCATAAATTCATGCTTCTGTCAACTGAATTTCCCAAAGACCGCGTGCTCAGTATCTTCTTTATTTTCACCTTCACACAAACTTGGAGCTTAGCTGATGGGTTAACACACAGTTCTCGCTTCCCTGTGCCATAGTTTCTAACTCAGCTGCCCTGTGGCTGGCGGCAGCTAAAGAAATACAGTATTATCTTCTGGGTAGTCACATCAGGCTTGGTTCAAACTCTTTACCCTTGGGCCATTCTCAGTCAAATATAATTTCTCTTTCTTTAGGTCTGTGCTCCGGGCTGGAGTAGTTCACTTTGTCACTGTATTGTTACTTTCTATTATCGCGTATTCAAAGCCAGAGGCAACTTAAGTGCATGAATTGTTGAATATGACGTGTGATTTGCTTCTTTTTAAAAAATTTTTTATTACAGTATAGTTGATTTACAGTGTTGCGTTAGTCTGCTGTACAGCACAGTGACTCGGTTATACATATACATGTATCTACTCCTTTAGATTCTTTTCTCATATAGGTCATTACAGAGTATTGAGAAGAGTTCCTCCCTGTGCTATACAGTAGGTCCTTATTAGTTACCTATTTTATATAGAGTAATGTGTATATGTCAATCCCAATCTCCCAATTTATCCCTCCTCCCTCTGCTTTCTCCCCTGGTAACCATAAGTTTGTTTTCTACATCGGTGACTCTATTTCTGTTTTGTAAATAAGTTCATTTGTACTCAACCATAAAAAAGGACGAAATAATGCCATTTGCAGCAACATGGATGGATTGAGGAATTGTCATACTGAGTGAAATAAGTCAGACAGAGAAAGACAAATACCACATGATATCGCTTATACGTGGAATCTAAAAAAATGGTACAAATGATTTGATTCGTAAACTCGGCTTTTCAGGTTTTCTTGCCAGCCTTGTCCTTCAGTCAGCACAAGGATGCGAGCCTGGGATTCACCTCTGGAGAAGTCTTGGACTCCTCTGAGTACGACATAGACCTACCTAGCATGCCCGGGGAAGCAGTAGAATATCACAGCATTCAATTAATACGGGATGAATTTTTAATGAACATCCAGAAATTTGCAAGTAATATTCAAAGAACAATGCAGCAACTTGAAGGTAAGGCTTTATTTTTCTCCTCCTTAGTTAAGCAGGATACGTTTACTTTAAGTAGAATTTTAGAGTTCAGGAGGTTTTTTTTATTGTTTTAATTTATGATCGTTCTTGTTTACCTGCTCGTGATATGAAAGACACCAAGCTGGACATTGTAAGAAACACAAAGAGGAATGAAGAATGACGAATCCTTGTCCTCAAGGATCTTATAATCCGGTGCCCAAAGAACTATGGCAGAAT